>NC_084790.1:21825921-22129849 GCF_028858725.1 Colius striatus
ATTTGTTCTTTCTCAGAAAGCAAGCAGTGTGCTCCTGGGGAGGGTCTGACACCTCTACCGTGTTTCATATTGAAGAGCCCTTACATGTGTCCTCCATTGCTTTTTGGTTTTTTTTTCCCCCCAAGTTTTGGACCAAGGTAACTGGAATAAAACTTTGTCAGTGATTTGTAAGTGAAAAGGGTAAATATCCGTCCTTGGGGGAGGGGAGAGTAGCATTCCAAGGAAGATCTCTTAAGTAAGTGCACTGGAGTGATGTTTGCTTTCAGTAGGGGGTGGATTTACTTTCAAGTTTCCCAAATTGCAAGTCTTTTGTTCTTAGAGCTGTTGTAGGATGCTTGTGGAAGTGGCTAAAGGGAAGGGAGTGCTTGAAGTAACAGCTCTGCATCTGCATTTGTTTGTCATTGTAAATACTGGGGCCTCTGTGCATGACGGGAATGTTGCAAGAGTGAAGGGGGATGGGGAAGGCTGATGGATCCTCTAACTGGAATGTTGCAGGAGTGAAGGGGGATGGGGAGGGCTGATGGTTCCACTAACTGGAATGTTGCAGGAGTAAAGGGGGATGGGGAGGGCTGATGGTTCCACTAATAGGTCGTCATTCAGTGCTCTCCCATGGTCTGCAGCGCTTTATAGCCTGCAGCGCCCTCCCACCACGTGCAGGGGACTTGGGGCTTGCCAGGCCCAACAAAGGGGCATATGGGGTCTGCTGGAGGACAGGCCGTGGCAGATCTGTTGGAGGCAGCCCTCCAACACCATGGTTCCGGGTACCCCAAAACTCCTCTGCAGGCCACACTGGCTGGCAGGCAGGCGGCAACAGCACTGCCCCTCAGCCTGGAGCATGCAGGTGAGAGGGACTTACTCCACACCAGCACCCCCCGCCCCTGGCAGCAGGGCTAGGGCTTGCGCCTCAGGACAGACCAGAGCAGGCTCCTGAGTTAGGCAGGAAAGAGCAGCAGCTGCGCGGGGGCAACAAAACTTCACCTAACACCAGCATAACACTGCCATGACTGCTGTGCTCCAGTGGGCCCTCAAAGTAGGTCAGACAAACACTCCCAGTAGCAATTTGCTTCACCTTCATTTATTTTTGTCTTTAGTTGTGCATTTTTTCCAACCACACCATGTTTCTACAGCATCTTTACGCTATCCACCACCTCACGCTTCAGCAGTTCCAAGTTGCGCCAGTTAGCTGCTGGTGTCAATACGCAAGCACCTCGCTGCCTACAGACCCAAACAGTTTCTCAGTCAAGTCAGGTGGACGCCACCGGACCCATGGAGCAGGAAGGTGTCTCACAGGCTCAAGAAATATAATCAAAGCCCACCCTCGCACCATGGCAGTCAAATCCATTTTGAAAGATATGGGTGTTTGGTTTTAAATCACACAATTACGCTCAGGCATTTGCAACTGGATCCCCAGCCACCCGTATTTGTCACGGCTCAAAGGAAGTGACAGGTTGGCAAGTTTGAACCGCATTATCAGTTTTACAGAAGTCATATTTAGAGTCAGATCCCCACACCATTAGCTAATATCAGAACTCTGATAGTGATCCGAGCCAGTGAAAAAACTACTAAACCCCAATTAAAACCTCTACAGTATTAAGTTTTTCTTAAAAAAAACCCCACAACTATTTGATTACTCAAGAACATTAAAAGAGAAAGATCTGAAGCAGAAATCTGTGCCTGACTGACAAGACGCTTGTGTAAAGCAAATTTACAACAACTAACAGTACACCCTGAAAGAAGGAGGGATCAGCCAAACCAGAAAAGGGAAAGCATAGCAAGCGGCAGTAATGGATCGAGGCCTACAAGGATACATAGGGTTGCTACAGGCCACACACAAGCTTAAGTCAACGTTCCAAGTAGAAAGTTCCATTTTCCACCCTCCTCACTTGATCAGGGGTTCAATTGGTCAACATATGAATGAAATGTATTACTAGGTATAATACTTGAAAAAATAATTTGTACAGGAACAAAATTACTCAAAGCTCACCACTTTCTAACCTTAAACTGAACAGCACAGGGTATGGAATTCCTTAAACATTCAGCCGCAAAATGGAGAGATTGCAGTAACCAGCTTGGGAATATGCTGCAGACTGGTAGACCTGAGCCCCGACGGCAGTGCCTTTACACACCACTCTGCTTTGGCCTTTATGTACTTCAGGTGACTTGCATAACTCAAAACTAAGGCTACTGTTTACAGGCTGTGGTTTCCCAGTCTAAGTCTCCTGTGAGATATCACTTAATTCAACATTAAAACACTTTCTGAAGACATGGGAGACACGTGCTGTTGTCACATTTTAAAACAAGAGGAAGGCAGCAGATGCAGCCAGCACAAAGCAGTTGCTACTAATCAAGGTGAGGGCACTTGCTTCACTCACCATCACTACCAGAAAGATTTCTGGCACCAATGCAGGCCTGCAGCTCTGGCCCAGCGCAAGCTCAGCAGCCTGACCAGTTA
Source organism: Colius striatus (assembly GCF_028858725.1). NCBI lineage: Eukaryota > Metazoa > Chordata > Aves > Coliiformes > Coliidae > Colius > Colius striatus. The sequence continues at coordinate 21,828,374 of NC_084790.1, forward strand.
CAGGCCAAAATAAACCAACCAGCTGAACACTGTCCTGCCCTCTGCCCTGCCCTCTGGGTCGGGAGTTCCCAACACCCAGGTAAGGCTCAGTACAGAAGTTCAAAGTCTGCTCCACTCCAGCTCTTGTTCACTGCCTGTATTTACCCGTGATGGTGATCCTTTGACCATGCCACAAAAAGGACTGCCCTTTCCAGAGGCTGTCCATGGAGTTCCTCTGCTGTTCATAGCTGCGACAGATACTAGGCAATACATTTAAAAAACGTATTTCAATTGTATTATAACCATCTTCTTTCAACTGTGAAAATCCATCTGGCTCAGCAATAAAGAAATCCTTACGCTTTTATACTACTTTGAAAGCTTAACTCAAATGTTCCACATGCCCAAAGTTAAGACACTTTTCCTGTGCCATACTAGAAAACTGACCACACTGTGCTCACTGAGAAGGTGCATCCCCTTTCGTACTCACACAACATGATGAACTGTTTTTCATTTCTGCAGTTCTTCTGATTGCCAGGCAGAGACAACAAATTCTATTATTTGGTTGACTGGGTTGGTTTTTTTTGGTTTGTTTTGGATTTTTTTGTCTGATTTTATTTTTATATAAACATCAAGGGAGAAACAAAAACATTATCATGAAGTCAAAGAGTCAAACCAGATTAAAAGACAACAAAAAGAACTAATACTTCACATCTATCCCCTATCAGACGTATATTGTAAGGCTTATGATGCTTACACAGTTTGCTGTTGTTTAGAGTACTGTAGTTTTACATATGAGCACATGAAAGCCAGTCAAAAAATCATCCCCATGTCAAGTTTTCCCGTTTACAAAAAAGAAAAAAAAAAGGTATTCCATTGAAGTCCTGCAGACGAGACTGCCCATGAGTAATCCTCAGGCCTGCAGAGCACAGAACTGCTGAAACACGGCCAGTATGTGGTGGTCCAGTTCAGCGGTAAACAAGAGGTTCTCGAGGGTCACCATGTACTGCTGGATTATCTGGTGATGCTGCCAGACAAAAACCAAAACAGATCTTTATTGTTTTCACTTATCTCAATATAAGAACAGGCAAAGAAGTTGAGACATGTGAGAATCACAGGTCAAATATTTTAATCAAAATAGTTAACCACCTCTGATTCCCACCACACAGTAGCCACTGGCAAGAAAAGCATCATGCAGGGCCACCACTGACTGCAAGAACAAAGCATGTGCTGAAATCCTCTCATGAGAAGCGCCATGCTCCCTGTAGCTCTCCACTCCCACACCCTGAACTGTGTGCAGGACACCATGCAACTGCAGAGATCTCCTAGGACACCCCTGGTATTTGCTTTTCCCTGAGGCCACACAGACCACCAGGAGAGGGTTCAGCCAAGGGGAGGACTGCACCACCACTCTTGTTCTGAAACGCATCTTCTGCTTGGACAGGGATAATTTTCTGTTACTAGTGCTTTCAGCCAGCCACCTGTACTTGTTACCTGATTTAGTACAGAGCCAAGAATTCAAAAATTGTTTTTTAGGTGATGTTTAACCTCACTCAAAAGGGACTCTGCAGCATTTACACTTGCTAATTTAAAAGACATCTGTTTTAGCATTTGTGTTTTCTCACAACTTTGCCTCTACTATAAATGCATGGTTAAGAAGGAGCTCAGTGATACGCGTAACCGCACCCCAGTACCATTTTGCATCACTCCGACTGTGTGGGAGCCGGCCAGCCGGTGGCAGAGCTGCAGCCAGCCCCGGCGCTGGCCCCAATCCGGCGCCGGCCTTCTAGCGGGAGCTGCTGCCACCTGGTGCTGCTCTCCGCTCCACGCAGCTCTCCACACACTACTCTCTTTCCAGCGTCTCCCTGCCCGCAGCCTCGCACACCCAGACACCAAACTTACCTGCAGGAAGATCTGCTGCAACCTCTCTATACAGCTCTTGTACCAAGGTGTGAACACATCGATTCCACCCGTCTCGCAGCGCACTAAGTGCTCAGTTAACAACATTATGAAACGCTGCAGGAGAGAGAGGGAAAAGACACATACTTCAGACTCATCAAATGAAAGCAGGATCCTAACCTCAACGAAAAGGACCTGGGGGACAGCAGCTTTCAACAGCAATGCGAGAATAATTATTTTGCTTGGCAAACACCGAATTTAGTAAGCAAATAATATCCAGTTACCTTCTGGTTGTTCAGGAAGTTGTACGTTCTCCTCCTGAGCACTTGAAAATGAACAGACTCTCCTCAGGAGTGGTCTCAGTTGCAGGGAGATGATTTGGACTGATTCAAACCCCTAACAAATCCATCAACCCCTTCCCATATTCTTATTCCAAGAAGATGCCTGAGATGCAGTGACACCTAAAGCTTATAAATCTAGTAACTTTAATACCTGAATGTGAGGAGATTGCCCACCAATACCTGGAATATAACAAGGAAGAGATTCTTTTGCTCGCTCTGGGCTGACTCCACTTTCTCCTGCAAGCGCTCTATCTGCTCTTCCAGCGGCCCATCTTCCCGATCACTGCTCCGGTCATCGTCATCATCATCATCGTCACTGTCTCGCTGTAGGTGACAACACAAGACTAACTAGCAGCCTGGCTGCTGCCTGTGCCTACTGAAACTGCCCTCTGGGCTTCCACATCTGGAAACCTCCCAAGAATGACTGGCAAGCAGCAACCTGAAGCTGCTCTGTAGCCCAGGAAGCTTTGCATTTTGAAGGACATTTACTGTGAATGTAACTCAAGAAAGAATTTTGGAAGGAAAAATGCCAGTAAGGGAAAGCCCTGAGAAAAAATGGTAAGTTCAGAGAAACCAGAGCAAAAGCTTAAAAGACTTAGCCATCCTTTACTTAGTGGAAACACAGCAAAAGGTTAAAACCCCTGCTGACTATCATTACCAGATAAACAGCTTTCTTTAAAATTCCAGTGTAATTTTAAAACGTGTACCTACTGCAGCAGGGCAGGCAGTTCCTTCAATGAACAGCTGTGAAATAGCAGGGCTTCAAACACCAGCGCACTTTGTGCAAGAACTTTGATGAGTCTGGCTGGTTAGCACTAAAGGAGGACTAGAGACTGCAATCTGTGGCGTTCAAGTGGGGACTCCATTCATGACCAAAAGGGGTGCTCTCAGACTAGAAAGGGTCAGCATGGACACCAAACTACTATCTAGAAACATGGAGAGTTCTCATTGCCTCAAAAGCAAAACCAAACAACAACAAAAAACCCTCCAATAACATATGCCTGAGTACCCGAGACTTGGGATCTTAGGTAATCAAGTCTTACAGAAGACTACAAGAGGTATAAGGAGAAAAGGCAGAATCTGATGGGTTATGGTACATACAAATGCAGATATCGATTCGGTCACATAAGAGGTTTTTTTTCTATGCAAAAATATCCACAAATTAACACCTCAAATATTTGTAAAAGGAGTATGTGCAACTTGTGACTAACACGGGCCATGTATTCACTCACCTACAGCCTAGCAAATGAAACCTGCAATCCAAACATAATTACTCTGAATCAGCATAAAAAATAAAAACAACTTACCTGAGCAAGTGAGAATTTAGTTATATTGTCTCTATGAGAACTTGTTTTTTCCCCATTTACAGAGGTTTCCTGAACTCAAAAGGCTAAAGGACCAATAGGAGCTATAAGAAAGCATGTAAGCCTCAGACTCATTCTACAGCAAGGCAACCCACTTCATGCTGGGGACATCAAAACTTGACGGCTTCCTTCCTCTAAAAGGAACGGTCATGTAGCAGAGCAACAGCCTGCAGAACTATTCACTGTTGCATACAGACGTTTTTTTCCTGGCACAATATTAATTTATAAGTACTCAGTAATAAAGAGCTGCAGCAAGAGACAAGTACAGAAATGAAAACACTGGTACATTTGTTTAGAGGTGCCAGAGAAGCTCTTTGCCTCACAGTAAGATCAATGACTGCATCTAGGCCTTCAGTAATCACAGGCATCTATTAACTGCTGATCAATGTATATGGAGGATGCAAGCAACTAGGATGGCTGCTGCTGGGAGTGGAGGAAAAAGCATGAAGGGGCTGGAGTGAACAGACACTGGCAAACTGTGAGGTATCAGTGGTCTCTGCAAACACATCTGGAAAAAAAGTAGTGACTTGTGCAATTTTCCTCAAAAACCATCATCAGCCTCTTCTGTGCCATGTGTGAAATTCCGACACTAACGTCCAAAGTTTTGGAGATAGCTAAGGAGTTTATGCAGGTAAGTATACTCACAGACTATATGCAAATAAGGAAAATTCTCTCTTGCTCTCTGCAACTCTCAATGTGTTTACAAACTGAGTTCATTCTATCGCGACTAATCTATTATGGGTATCACTTCACTCAGCCAAGCTTCCCTGGGCCCCATCTACTGCAGCTGCCACAGGAGACACTCACTCATACCATTTCACTTGGGACAAGAGAATGCAACAGTGGCTGCTTGCTCATCAGTTTGTTGTACACAGATCACATGAAGGTGTTCAGAAAAATAAGCTGGAGGAAGGAAGTGACAGATGCCAGTGTCAGAATCCAGCAGCATCCACCAGAAGAACGGTAACAGCCAACTTTTCAATAGCAAATAGCTGTTTCCGTGCACTTCTGCATGGAAGCCACGAGAGTGCTCTTTAACACAACTTACTATAAATAATTTATAACCATTCCTATTGTTCTCTAATAAGGTAACTGGAATCCAAATTAGAAGGCAAGTGGAAGACATCTTTGTATTTGAAGAGAAATTTCTGGGAGACAGCTTGAGCAGAGCAAATACATTTTAATTCCCTTAAAGATTTTACTGGATTCTTACGTTATAGCTGTCATTAGAAAGGTGGACGGAGAATATGCATCCAGTTTTGATGTCTTAGTGCTACAAATGACCATAAATCTGCAGAGATGCTTCCTGACAAACATACACGTTGAGTCCTTCCCAAAAACCAGCCGTGCATCAGTCTGACAGTAGGCAGATTTGCACAATTCAACAAGTGAAAATTACTAACAGGTTACTCACTCTTTTGTGCTGCCTGGCCAACCTTGCCTTAGTCTCCTCCAGTTCTTTGTGGATCTTCAGAACATGCTTATTCATCTTACGAATTGTGGAATGTAAGATCTCCCAGATATAAAACCTATGAAAGACAGAAAGCTCAAAACACTACATTACAGGCTACTCCAAGATAGAAAACTGAATGTAGTTTCTTACAGAAAAGCATATCCGGGGGAATTTTAAAAACTTACTGTCACCTAAAGCATCGATGACAGTGAGCAAACACTCAGCAAACGGGAAAGCTTAACAATCGCTTCTTTCCTATTTTTTGCAGTACAATTCTAAACCAGCACCGTATCTCTCACACATACAGCAAGGCTACCAACATCAAATTGAATTCTCAGACCAAAGGTTTCTCCTGACCTCAATAAGCAATGTGGTACAAGTTGCACACCTCAACCAAAAAGCAGGAACACACTAAGCAAGCAGCTGTGTTAACACAAAACAGATTTTGTCTAGAAGTCGTTCCAGCATTGTTCTGCTTTGTCAAGCTTAGACTACTTGCAAAATGACAAGCTAGCAACATTCTGGCACAGTCACGTAAACATTCATACCCCAACTCAAAGGAAAATGCTCAACTATCTATTCTGCAGACGAGGCAAAAGCTTATTGTATTTTTTTCTCCTACTACTCAGTTTTCATAGATTAAACTATGTGCTGGTCACTTCAAATAGTAACTTACAGAGAAATAACAACCCAAGACAAATTCTTCTTACCTAGTAAAATCATGTGCAAGCTCTGAAGAGAAGATCCAGTTTGCTACTGCAGCACAGTCAACAATTTGTGTCCGAATCATCTTGTCCACAAGCACAGCAATCATCTATATTTTGTGAAAGAAAGACATTGCACACACAAAGCACATAAAGTATTTTAGCCTCAGATAAAACCAGAGATGGCAACTCTGTGTTGGTGATGTTACCAGGTAGTTTCAAATACTTCAAGAAGCTGAGCAGTCTAGCCTAAAACTGCTCAAATTAGGGGATCTATATCGATCACATAAAGTATTCTGATTTTCTATGTATCTGTATATCTGTATATTCTGTATTTCTACATATCACTCCGTGTTAACATACATGCACACAAAAGCAAAAACTACAAGCATAATAGCTGAAATGAGGTCTTAAGAGACACTAGCCCAAGAGTTTGACACAAATACTCAAACCAGAGTATGTATACCTGTCAGATCATCACAATGAAGTAGCTACTGTTAGCCTATGCTTCTTGAACTACAGTGGTCTTCAAACCTGAGAACAAGCTCTTCTCTACAGGATCTTTTCATTTCAGGACACAAGACAGTGCTGCGTAGTCAATGGAAGCGCTCACTTACCACAGGCACTGCCATGATTCTGGGGAGGTGGGGCAAGCAATCCAGCAGGCAACTGCAGAGAGGAGTTACTGACTAAAGCAGTTGCAAGCTGTTCAGAAAAAAGGCTTATCTTTAGTTACTCTTGTGCTTCAATGCCACAGTACCTTAAGAACCACAGCCTGCACTGTATTTATCCTTACAACCACCCATTGTCAAATAAGGAAGTGTAATAAAGCTCCATTTAAGGAAGGAAAATTAAAATAACTGAATGAATCATACAGAAGACTCAGCAGCCAACTTCCAAGTCCTGGTTTAGCACCCTGTGCTCTACTTCTCTTTCTGTATTGCCAGGAATAAATTCTTATTATTATTTAGCCTATCTTTCAAGAAACACAGGCCTAGGATTCTGAGAAAACATTTCACCTCAATGTTAAAAGTTTCTCTGTGTGAAGTCACCATCACAACCTTGCTCAAAGGTCCCAGATTCTTCCTGGCAATTCCTATTGCTGAATCGCTATCTGCAGCAAAGACCACTCATCAGCACCAAAATGCCTTAAGAATACTGCTGATGGTCTGAGCCAAATCAAAGGATGTTTTCACAGGTACCAGAGTAGGGCTAGTGGCATGAAAACAGACTTTGGGGGCAAATGTCCTGCTGCACAGGCACTATTTCTTTTGTGTGACAGGTTGGGACTCAGGGGGCAAAAAACCCAAGATAGCTTGATCAGAAGCAAAAGCCTGAACTGCAATAAATACAAGAGAGGAAAAATTAAGTTCCTCAATCGAGTAAAACAGCAGACCTTTGTAACTTCTGCATTTGGTATTTTTTAAAGTGATTCATAAAAACCTAACGTGACCGTTTAGTCTGGGTTTGAAACCTCGGTTTGGTCATGTTGCACTACAAAGGAATGAAGAGGGTGCAGGTATTAGTAAGGTAATTTCTTCTGATCCAGTTAAATGGCAGTACGAAATAGGTCAGACTGTAAACACCACATTTTCAAGGTTAGTAATCTGGGTAGAAAGCGTAATATATTTTTTACATCCTGTTTTTTTGACGTTTTTACTGTACTTAGAGAGGTGACATCTTGCATAGGTGTCTTCTAGGTACTCAGCTTTTCCCCTAGAGACCATAGGCCCAGCAGCAGAGGCAAGGATTGCCCCTTGCTCTCAGCAGCACTGCTTCTGAAAGACTGGCCTACACAGCTGTGAGGTACAGTCCACCTTCAAGCACAGTAAAGTGCAACACTAACAGACCAGTAAGGAGTATGTGAAATAATTATTGCAGGCAAATTCAGCTTGAGTTCCTTATCAATTTCCATTTATAGAAGAATGACAGCTGAAGGAGAAAATAACTGCTGTGAATAAACTGAACAGCTTGAACAACAGGCATTTTTTCATAGGTCTTTTTGGGGTACCATTTCCTCTGGCTCAAGAATGAGCATCATCCCATGTCTGACATCCCACTGTTAGACTGATCTGTACTGAACTGCCACTGACTGCAGCTCTACTTGCTCTCCCACATGCAACAGCGACTCCAATGTGAGCTTTGTGGAAAAACTACATGTCTTTCACTAGTAACTGAAAAACAAACCAAAAAAAAAAATCACACACACACACAAAATTAAATCACAAAAAGAAACCAACCTCAGGTCCCTGCATTTCCAAGCCATGTGACCTGCTTTTCATACAATATGTACATCTTATCTCCATTTACATATCTACAGAGTTTTCCAATTTTGATCAGAAATATGATTTTAGCAAAAGTTATTCTCCTGTATGACAAACAGCACAATACAGATCTGAGTCAGAGTGACTGCCTTTGCTCTCCCTCAACAAACTCCGAGGAAGAAGTGGTCTTATTGCTAGGACATATTTTATGTCCAGCCTTCATTTTAGGCACTAGTAACAACAGTAAATATAATCTGAACTTTCCTTGAAATTAGATGACATTTGACAAGTCATTTTTAAAGGATATACAGCAAACTCTGTTTTGTATTAAATATAAGCTCTGCAAGATGAAGCTCATGAAGATACTTGACACTGCAACTTCTTACCTGTGGATGATTCTTCCAAACCTCATATACAACCCTCAGAACATGGAGTTTCCCCTCATCACTTTCAGCAAGCGTTTTGAAGACTTCATGAAACCTTGTAATAGAGATAAGTAGTCAGTAGACGGGTTGTGATGAGGTCGAAAGAGCAGCAGATACAAGGCAAGTGGTTTAGATGTGCCAAAGGAAAATTTTATTACTATCTGCAGCAATTCTTGAATGACTATTCCCTCGAAAATATAACCATCCTGAGCTAAAATAGGCTACAAAGACACAACAGCTCCTAAAAGCAACTGAAATCTTAATGGTGAACCTACTCCCTGAAGCTGGGCTGCATTTCACAGTCTCTAAAAGCAGGAGGCACTTTCAAGCATCATGTGCTTATCTACACAGTTGGAACAAAATTTGCTGCCTTTTGAGCCTCAGACCTTCCTCTTGATATGTATTTCTGCAACTTTAGACACTTATCCAACCTGCCTCTTTTTGAAGGAAGTGCTGTTAAAAGCCTCTATTTTAGCAGTTACACTGATTGCTACACAGCACTCACAACCCATCTTACTGTAATGTAACTATAAAGCATAAGAGGATCTTTTTGAACTCGTGGCTGCCATGGCTGGTGTGCAGAACTGAAAATATCATGGCTCTCAGTATTAATATCACCCTACCTCTTGTACGACTGAATGCAGGTTAATACCTACAGCTCCTTATAAACATTGCCTCTGTTAAGCTCCCAGGTGCCAGTTTTAGTAACAGCTTTGCATATCTTTAAGGACAGGTAGAAAAATAACTCATTAAGATGTGTGTGACTAACTTTCATGTATCGAGACCACTTAAGAGCAACTCCAAAGCACATAGCATTAAAAATCAGTTATTTTACCTCATTTTAGTAAAAAAGAGGCAGTAAATTCTTTAGCAGTCAAACCACACCTTTAAGGAATGCACTCTGAAGTATTTTAGAATGGATTTTACTGTACTTTGGTAGATAGAAGTAGTTTACAGCAGACTGCTTTAAAGTTTCACATTTTCCTTTTACTTTTTTTATACAGATGTAACCATTCCACAGTCATATTCACAACATGAGATTTTATGGTGGAAGTGACCCAGGCATTCAAATGTAAGGAGAAACCCTTGTTTCACATCGTAATCAGCAAATGAGTAATTCTAAAATGGAGTCATGTTCCAAACTTGTCTCATTGGTTAGACTTGCACCACGTGGCTGTAATGTTCTCGTTTCTGCTAATTCCATCCATATATATAACTGAGGATTTACGCTACCATTCCCTCAGTAAAGCAGTGTCACTAGTTCTCCCAAATACATTGCACTGTGGAGCACCTAAAACATTGCTGAAGCCTGCAGCCCAGTTCTTTCATCATGCATCTTACTGCAAGAATTAAACAGCTCTGTAAGCCCGAAAATAAGGTACATATTACACTTACTTTGCCAGGGCACTGAAGGAGTGGCTGAAAGACTTTGCAGCTAGATGGAGCAGAGTCTGAACAAAGACTTCTATTTTCAGAGGGTTGAAAGTAAATCCTTCATCTGCAAGTTATTTAAAGTTGAAACTGTAAGTACTTCAAGTAAAGCATGTAAGCTACTCATAAAACCATAGGGATAACTTAGGGGTTTAAATCATTTCACAAAAAACTTCAAGACAATTTTGCAAGGCTGAGCAGGGAACTAGTAAAGACTTTCCAAAAAGTGCAAGGCTCCCATTTTGCCATGGAGAAAATGTACAGAAGTAATTCTAGGTCAGTGAAGAAGCCATCAGAGACATAGCCATGCCACTAACATGTAGCAGCACTGATGGTCAGCAGCAGAGAAAAAAAGCAGAGTAAACTGCAGAGTCATGCATCAATATGAAGGCTTGGTAGACCATAAAGAAGGGAGAGTAGATAAAGAGAAGGGAAGAATGATTAGGATGCAGAGGCTGGCTGTTTATGGTGGGGGAAAGGTCCAGCATATGTTCACAGCAACTATGGGTACCAGGGGTGAATGGTGCCATGCCCTCCTGTTGCTGCAGCTGAAGACAGGTGGGACAAACAGCACTCATTAGTGGGTGATGCATAAAGCAAATCGGCCAATGTGACAGTCGATCCAAGGAAAAAAATAATCCCAGATCATTGCTGCTCTCTGTCTGTGTAACAGAATGTACACTTGCAAGTATTACAGAAACACTGAAGCTGTCCCCTCTGTAAAGATCACATCTTAATTCTGTCTGGCACTCCTCGCTCTCTAAAACACACAGGCTTTAGGAATCCATGCTGGCTCTGGCTGCAAGCCTAGAAAGAATGTGAGCAGAGCCTCATTGTGAGTTTATATCTGAGGAAGACTCCAGCCACTGGGCTGGCTATCTTGGGACGGCACCAAGGGGAGGGACGCTCCCCAACAGGGCACAAGTACCAAACCTCAGGAGTGAGTATAACAGCATCAACTGCTTTGTGCTGCTGAAGGCAAAGGAAATGCCAAATTCTTCCACGCTACCTCTGTCAATAATTACAAAAAAACACACCTCAAACACCAGTTACCTCTGTTAATACAAACAAACCTGCCTCTGCATGTAAGATGTTTGCAAAAATCCCCAGCAGTGGTATATTATGTCCACTTACTGACAAATTGTAACCAAGTATTAGCAGGAAAGGCATACAGTTCTTTTCACCACCACACTCACCGCCTCAAAGGATGGTAGGTTAATCTACATGCAAAAGACATTATAGCCTGACAAAGCCTAATGGTGTATATCTTACCATCATCATCATCCTGGTTTGGATTAGGCACATCTTTTAAAATGCTGAAGATTTCCTCGTTACTGGCCTTATTTTTAATTGCAATTGTTAAACAAAGAGCCACAGTATATCCAGGAAGAGACCCTGAACAAAAGCAGAGAGGTCAAAAACATGTAGCAGGCAAGTGAGTGTTTTTAACATCAGTTTGCCTCTGAGAGAAACAAGTATGCTTCCCAGTGACATTTAAAACTATCTGTTTCCAATGCCACTATCCACATCGCTGTTCCATAAAACTGCTCAACACTGCTCCCGATCTTCATATCAAATAAAAATCTTTCAGAAGAACCTTTACAGCTGAGATTAGGTAATCATTCTCCTGTCTAAAGCTCTACTTAGCTTCCACCAGTTTCCTAAAAATAGAGTAGCTTGTTGTTTTTCCTTACTTTATCTTTGATGATGACACTTTTATACTTGGGATTATCTTTATACTGAGTAACAAGGTATCTTTCTACATCAGTCTTTACAACATCTGCTGCCTCTGTATGCTTCATTAAACTAAATTTATGGTAAAATCTTCTACCATTTCATGAAGTTCAAAAGACAAACTCACATTATCAATTCATATGCTGACTTTTGCACATTATTGTGCCCAAACAGCGAAAATAGGTCAATTTTCCAATTTTAGACTTCTGGGAAACAATGCTGCACAACATCACAACCACCTCAGCAAGAGTAACTTCATGTATCTGGGTTTTCTTTTCTTCATAAAGCAACACAGAAGATTATGTAACAGAGATCCAGGCTTCATATATATACTTTTTTTATTAATTGCTCACATGAAGCATATTTACTTATATGAACATCATGCACATTTCTTCCAGCTGTACTCTTCTTATGAAGAAGACAAGAGACATTCCAGTGACTCTAGTGGGCTCCCTTGCCCTGAAACATCGTTTTCTTCAACTTGACCTCTCAGTGACTTTAATACTTACTGTTACTTTCATCTCCGTATTTGTAAATGCACATTGGATTAGCAGGACTGAGGACAGAAAAACTTGCAGGAACAATGTCTATTATTCGCTGATGGTAGGAGAGTCTGGAAATAACAAGTTTCACAGCAGTAGAATAAAAATGGCAATAACACTCGGACTAACTCCTAAGTCACTGTTTTATTATATTTCTTATATTTAATTTCATAGGAAAAACATATCAGGATGTTTATATAACAGATTAGTAGTTCCTGCTAGGTAACGAGAGCTATGTAACCAAACTTACTAGTAGATGCTTTCTATGTGAAGGCCATGACACTACAGTTTCATCCACATACAATTAATCTGGTTTGTGAAAAGATTTAGAGGCTGCAGGTAGGATGTTTTATGCAAAAGCCTCAGATGAGCTGTAGAAAACTGCTAAGCCGTTAGCATTCAAAGCAGAAAAAATATTAAACTTGAAGTCTTCATTTTACTTTCCATCTTATTACATTCCCACAGAGGCTTAATTTTGTTAGCAGTTTCCAGTGAAACAGAAGACTGCCACAGAAAAATTGCATTTGTTTTGCAGCACAATACTTCCACACTTCCTATACTGAATTCATCCAAAACCAGACAAATGTTTTCATATAGGATGCCGAATAACACAGACTTTTTGAACATTTTCCTCCCTCTCCCTCCTACATCCACGTACTCCAACAATTTTAAGTTCATCCCTGATTCCAGTACTCTTGTTGTTGGGTCTGGAGGTTTTGTTTGTCTTTTTCAAGGGTTGTTTGTTTTAAGGTCAATGAATACCAGAGACACCCAGAAGAATCAAGATTAGCTTCTCAGTTTTTAGTGTAACTAACGATTAGTTTTTCCTCCATTTCTGTGAAGGCTGAATGCTTTTCAGGAGCTCTGCCTAAACTCTATTTCTTTCCATACAGTGAAGCTTGCCTTTTTGTAACTACAGGTGTTCATACCTGGGACAGATACCTCACTACCATCTGCTTCACCTGTTTTTCCCTCTCTCTAGTGGCCTAAGTATCCCATGGCAGATAAACCCAATTAAAACCAAACATCTCTCAACCGAAACTGAGTCATAGGAACAGATGTGCCTAAGACAAGAGCCAAGTTAACAGGAATCTGACAGTACCAAGAAGCAAAGATCAAACCTTGCTTTGAATGCAACTATCAAAAAGATCTTACTTACCGCATGCACTTTTCCAAAACCTCTCTCACAAATTTTGGCTTGGGCTTTTCAAGGTCCTGAGTAAGACAATCTGACCTATCAAAGTACAGAATTTGATAGCTTTTAGCAAAAGAATTTGTGCCTTAGTCTCTAGACTTGGTCTAATAGGTACAAAACAATCATGGTCAAGGACAACAGGAGCACTTGACAGTTTTACAGTGTCAGTAATTTTAAGACAATGCTTAACACTATTTCCTTATTGGTCATTAGCATTCTTGGAATCTCATCTCAGCTCTGTGGGATATGTCTTCAAGCAGCTTCCCTTCCCCCACCAGATTAAAAATAATTTGTTCTTACGGTTAGCTGTCTTTCCTTAGGAAAGGAACAGCATGCGATTCCATAGTCTTTTCCTCTCTCACAGGAATTTCTGAACTTCTAGCTCATTTAAACACATTTCCGATAAAGAAAAATCTCAAATACAGTTGCTTGTGAGATTTGTGAAAAATGGTAGCTTGTGTGAGACCCACAAAAGCACTGCCATTGAGGAACACCTAGGCAAAGGAAAATCAGCTCTTCGAAGACTGCTGCCTGGTCAGTCAACATGGATGTACAGTAGGACAGCCAGTAAGCCCTTAATTCCAGATAGAGACAACACAAGAAACTTAAGTATTATGCCACAAAATATCACAAGAACGGCCACAACTCTTTTTAGGTGCAGTCTCCAGGAAGACTTGGGCAGATTTGCTAAGGAATGCATGTAGGGTAGCAGGCTGTGGAAGTTACTGCAGGGAGGACCTAACCCCAAGGTGATCTCTCTTGCTACATGGATGCCTGGAATGGAAAGCTCAGAGGAATCTGTGGTTAGACATTGATAGAGTCCAGGAAGCTCCTGCTAGAAATAAGAGTTCAAGATTGGGCATGGTAAAAATGGATGGCAGGGCCAGCTTTGGTGGAACTTCAGGCACTGGAATCTGACAGGAGGGAAACATATCACAAGGTCTCAGGGTTAAAGCTTATAAGGAAGGGTTTAGGGTAAGACAGAGAGCAAGATTAGAGAATGAATACAGGATATAAAGTGTCAGGGCAAACCATCTGGGGAGTCATTTTAGAAAATGTGCTAGTAACTGACTGAAGGTGCAGGACACACTAAAGAAACCATGCTTCTGCTTCCCTTGCTTAGGGAACACTTACACTGGTTTGAGATTTATCACAAAGTTCACCAGGGACAACTAAGTGACTAAATAGATTATCAAAATAATCTACCACTGAGTGGTAGGGAATAGATTAAGAAAGATTTATGAAAAGCTGGAGGAAAGCAATTAACAGGGCCAGTATGCTGGGACACTTCCTGGATAAGTCTGAAATGTTCAGGTTTTTGCAACAACAGGTTCAAGTCAAAAGGAGAGAAACTTACCAATCTTCCCAGCTCCAACGGAATTGGAAGTTGCTCAAGTGGTGAGAAAACCAATTAATAAATCTTTATTAAAAGAAAAGAAAGCTCCATTAAATGCTGGAAGTGCAGGAAAACTTTCAGTTGAGATTTCCTTATAAATGCATTCTACTTTTCCACTGTAAGCCTAAACTCTAAAGCTATTACAGCACTAAACAGCTATTTATGTTGACAGATACAAAAGACTTGAATTTGGAGAGTCACAAAGAAGCCTTTATGGACAAGTAGACTGTCATGCTCTGTTGTTTGATACAAACAGATGACCTATCAAACTATCAATTAAAATGTAAACTTAGTTATAAATACGCAACTTTCACAGTTCCGACGAGTGATTAACAGTCCTCCTACACAATGCAGGCTTCTCTCACAGGGTAAAACCACCACCACTCTCCTCTCCTCTGGGTGGCAGACACGTCATTAACTTTACTTCCCAGTCTCCTCCCAGACCACTAGAGAGTCAGCACAGCACTTGGTAACAGAGTACTATGCAACTATGAAATGCTCTGAACACAGAAAAGTTGTCACCAATCTTAACTATCCTGTATTGGTACACAGACTTGTGACCTCCGTTTCTGGGAAGGAGAGGCAAGCAGTCAGTCCTCCACGTTCCCTTCAGATTACTCAAAACCAGAGCCCAGAAAACATTTTGAATAGCACCAAGCAGTTCTAGCAAGGATTTCTGACTACTCTTTCCCTAGTGTTTTCATTTTTCCTGTACATTGCATATTGAGGAGTATTATTCATTGTCTCCAACACACATTTACCTGTCCACACATGTTGTATTCATGGTATCCAAACGCATGTAGAGCATTTCTGTGGCTTGTGCAAGCTGAAAGTTTTGTATTAAGGTTTATAGAAAAGCACTAGATAAGGCAGATGTTATACTCCTTTCAGATTTTAATGGAATGTAGTCAACGTTTGTATTGAAAGTTCCTTGGGTCTATTCCAAAATCAAGTAACTCACAGTAATTCCACACTGGAAAAACTTAAGCACATTGTGAGCTCTACCCTCTAATACCAGCCTGATCTTCCTTTAGTGCAACGAGACCACTAGCTTCCTCCATGAAACCCAAAGTTCACATCATGTAACAAGCAAAACTTCACTGATACAGACACAGTACTTCTGTAATCTCACCATCTTCATGGGCTGCTGATGCTTATCCACCAACAATCTCTGATCATCCATGAAGGCCTGAGAAAGTACATCCACACAGACTTTACCTACAAGGTCCTTATCCTTCTTACAGTATCCTTATTAACTGTAAAAGCTTTCTACGTGGGCATTCACCAGATTCTTGAAATAGGTTTGGCTCTAACCATTGAGATTATGTGAATTGCAAAGAGTGAGTGGTATCTTGTAGTAGAATGAAAATCTGAGCATGAAATTACCAGTGGATAGACATCTATTAATCACCCTCCATTCCCAGTCTGTAGCTGTATCTAAAACAATGATCTAACTTGAGTCTAAAATGGCAACAAAGAAGGGGGCAGTGTAATAGCCATATTACACTGACTGTGAGTCCTGCTTCCTTCCTCAGCAATTAGCCACTCTGTCTGGGCGATGACTATTGACCTTTTGAATGGCCTTAGTGGGAATACAGAGTGAAACTCTGGCAGGTTCCTTTAAATAATCTACTATACTTCCTACTAAAAGAGTATTACTCACACAGTTCTAAAAAAGATCAAGTCTGCCACCTCCTTTCCTTCTCAGTCTTTACAATATGTCTTTGACCGTGCCACACATTGTCCAGACCTAAACAGGCTGCAGTGACAAACAGTATTGTAATTTATCTCTTCACCAAGACAGCACTTCTTGAGGTCAAAGAAGGACCAGAACATTAAGAAAGCTAAAGAGTCTTGATCGCTTTACAAATCTAGACCTGTGCTAAGAGGGTTGCTCTATTCTTTGAGTGTTACAGGAAACATTTCATGCAGCTGCTTGAAACATTGATACTGTCAGTACTTATTGCTATCCCATCATCTACAGAACAAAGGAAATAAAGGCTGTGTTTTATAAGTGCTCTCCAGAAACACAGAAAGGATACTACTTGTGGTAAGGAGCCAGGCTGAAGTTTGCACAGTTCAATCAGGAGTGTTGTATACATTACTTCAATGTGTGGTGGAGATGGAAGCTGAAACAACTCTGCAAATATCACCTGTAGGAGAGAACAGCACCAAATAAGAACGTGGTCTGACATGGCAGGCACTGCCCTCAGCTGCACACCAGCAGCCATCAGTCTCAATCAATCACATACCCCAAAGGCCCACATTATTCTGCCACGTGCACATTCAGGGAAAAGAGATAAAAATGTATAAAGGTAGTGGTAACCCTACGCTGTACTGACACAATCCACTCTAATTGCCTTTACTTCATACTAACCCAACAGCAACATTCTACATCTATTATGTCTAACAAACACAGAGTGCAATGGCAGGAATAGGCATAGTTGTTACAGCGTGATCCACTGCAGTGCTACTACATGATCTAAGCAGAAATCACCTGATTCTGCTAATAAATACAAACATTAAACATATTAAATGAAGCCTAAGCATTTACTGGAAACACTAATGGCATTAAAATTACATCCATATCTTTCCCATTGTGTCCTCTTTTCTCCTGTACTTAAGACAAACCACAGCTTTCAACTGAAAACTCCAATCAGCATTTCATACAACAAAAATACAAGCTCCAAGGCTGCTTCTAAGAAAACTGAAAACAATCCTGCAGTCAGTATTCCAATTTCTGTTCTCCAAGTTTGCTTTTAACAACAGCATGTCAATCTTTGAAGGCTATGACAAGATTATCACTCTACAACATTCATCTCTGAGATTCCATTTATTTTGCATTCTCAAGTAGACATAAATCCCATCGAAGGAATCAAGAGACTTAGATTCATCATGGCTGGTCAATTTCTATTTAAACTTCTGAATAAACACAGAAGACCTGAAGCTTAAATGAGTAAGCTTTAGAAAATCTTACTAGTGTAAAAAAAAAAATCAACATCCATTTATAGACTACACAAACAGCACATGAAAACATGTGGATTAGAACTTCCTGTTTTAAGAGAAGGCTTGAAAGCATGAAGAGACTACAAGGAGATGAAGAACCTTTCTGTGATGGTCCAATTTGGACATACTGTTAAGACAGATATGGCAAAAACGTAAGGAGGACCCAATCAGGTAGAAAACTGCTCCTCTTCTCAAAGTAAGAAATAGTAACAACAGGATGACCACTCATTATCTGTTTGAGATACTATATAATGTATTTGTGATATTCAACACATGTCCCTTAAAAAATATTCAGATTAAGTGTTTCAAAGTGGTATACCATACTTTGTGAAAATAACAAGGTTACAAGAAAGACCAGGACAGTGATGAGGTGAATATACAAACACCACCAAGTGCAAGTTGTACCCAAAGCTGCAGGAGCACAACAGGCCACAGCTGTCCAACGATGCTGCCCAGACATTCTCTGCTCACAGCTCCCAGAAACATTCATGCAGGCATGAATAAGAAGCTACCGTGAGAAAGGTGCTGCCGCTGCTCCCCACATATTCCAGGTGGCACGGGACATTCTGCGCTCAGCTTGGCCAACTGTGACCTGGAGCCTCAGGTCTTCAGGCCACATTTACTTCTGTTATGTTCTTTCTGAACCTTAAACACTTTATTTGTTAGACCATACTATATCTATGGTTCTGTGACTTACTCAAACAGCTGGTGAAATTTCACAGAATAAACTCTTTAACTGCTGTTGAAAGCAGCTTATCAACAACTCGACTGTCAAGAGGAATCCTACAAGGGAGCAGTGGTAAGCAGAATGAACAGAAGCCTGTAAAAAGCCTTAAAAACTCTGAAGCGTCATTAAAATTAAGCGGTCAAGATTTAAAGTAATGAAGTCACTAATCTACAATAACTCAAAAATTCAAGAAAAAGGAAATTATTACAGTAATAGTCAAAGAATTTGTACCCCAATCTTGCACTTTTTTCCAGTAATTTCATCCATGCAAACCTTTGCTGTTTTCACATCCTTCATGTCCCTGAATCAAAGAATTTCTAGGGTCTTTAAGTAATTATCTCATTAGGAACTGCAGTAACTCTTTGTTGACATTAGTGTACTGCTAAGCACTAAGTACACGGCTCTATAACACCTGAAGATCCTGAAGACACACCACTGAAAATACGTTGATGTTAAGGCAGAAGATTTTTGTTAAAGGTTCTTCTGGTCTGAATTCAGAGCACAAAAAGAACAAGCTGACCAAAAGCAATGTGACTTTACAGCCTTTTGGTTCCCAGAATTCTCAATCGTACTTTCATTAAGAAAAATACTCCACATAAGACTATTTCTTGTTATAATTAGCTCTGAAATTCCTGTTTAAAGTTACTTTTTCCCAAGGCCTTTATATGTCCATTTGCCATTATTATTGAAATCTCTTAATCTCTTTCAACTTTTGATGGAAAATAAGTTTTATACAGTTTATACTGTGAGTCTGGTTGGAGATCTTCTAGTCAAAAGCTTCCTGCATAAGTCAGGGTCTCTGTCATGGTTTAGCAAGGAGCAGCTTTCGCTTGGTAACAGGGGGAGCAGGTTACAGTGAAGGCTCGGTGAAGAGTTTTTGAACTCTGCCCTGGCTCTTGGGTTCAGACCCACCTCCGGCCCGGCTGGGCCAATCTGGTGCCTCTGCCATCACTATTTAGGGATGGGAATTTAAAGTGCTTGGGAGGAGGTGTAGGAGTGGTACAAGATGGAGGTGACCACACGGACCCCTCAGTCGGAGAAGGAGGAAGGAAGGAGAAGCAATAGACCAGAGACCCCTCTGCAAGCCACGGTGAGAATTCAGGCTGTACCCCTGCAACCTATGCAGGGCCATGGCAGGACTGAGAGCCACCAGCAGCTCTGTGTGAGTGCACCTGGATGGATAGGAGACTGTGTAATGAGGCGGCCATGGCCCAGGCTGTGCTGGAGAGTCTGCACACCGCAGAGCAGCCCCACATGATGAGGCAGAGAGGAGCTTCAGCCTTTCTGATAAATGCGCATTGGAGCAGCCTGTGCAGGGCTGCCATGTGTGTGAGGGACCTTGCAGACTTGCAGGGAGGATGGGTATGGAGCCCACCTGTCCTGAGGAGAGACAAAAGGCAGAAGCTATTGGGAATAGACTGACTGAAACCCCCATTCCCTGGGCTATTCAGGGGTGGAGGAGAAAAAAACACTGGGATCAGGACTCTGAGCCCAGGAAAAGGAGAGAGGTAGGAAGAAGGTGTTCTTAAAGGGCTGGTTGGACTCTTCATCATTGTACCACTCTGTGTTGTTTTGTGCTGGTCATGTTTTGGGGTTTTATGGCTGTGCTTTAGTTGATGTTGCACTAAATTATTTTCTGTTTTCTTCCCCAAGCTGAGTAGCCTGGTCTGATTTGTCTTGAACCTAGCAATCCTCAGATCTTTGGTACCTGAGGCTAATCGTGGTCTTTTTATCCCCTGACGGGCCTAAACCACAACAGTCTCCTACAGCAGGTTGCTAGGGGCTGTGTTCTGTTTAGGTTTTGAAGGATAAAGACTCTACTGTCTCTCTAGGCAAACTCTTCCCATGCTCAGTCACCTTTGCAGTACAAAAAAAGAACAACAAACCAAAAACCCCTTATGTTTAAATAGAGTTTCCTGTATTTCAATTTGTGTCCATTTCCTCTTCTAGCTAAAAAAAATGCTTAAAATAGAAGTGGTTCAAACATAGCCACCTCTTTGCCTGATACATTAGAAGCATCATATGTAAAACTGTAAAAGTTTAAGAAATGCCACAACCGAGATTAGCAGCGCACTAAGAAATTTTGGTACTTGACCAAAGTTCCTATGCATCAAGTTAAAATGACCAAACAAAAGCATAAAACTAACAAAACAACCTGCTCATTTAAAAGCTACTGGCTGAATTCAACAAAGTTGATTCCCAAATGAAACTGTAATTTAACAGACTTATCATGGAACTAACCAGGATATGTTACTTGTGAAAGAACTGAGCTAGAAAAGAGGGTATCTGTAGAATCTGTACCTCAACTATGTGGTAGTTCAAGGGGATCTTGTTATTTCCTGGGTAGCTCAACAGCTGGGCAGCACTGCAAAACCATAGATACATTTAGTTGAGAAGTAACACTGCAAATACATGTAAAGATCAAGTAACGTTTAGTTTTAAGCAGTTCATTGAAAAGCAGCACAAACAAATCAACAACCCTTCCAAAGTCTGTCCATCAATCCATCGAGTATCTAAAATAAAAACAGTACAAGAACACACCAACATTGCCTAAACCACGATTTGTAATGATGTATTTTATCTCTCTGTAGTTACATTACTTCAACACAGTTTTGCTCAGTCATGATGATCTGTAATTCTGGCATGCGTATATAAAGAAAAAAATCCCTCAAGAACAGACGTTCAGAATGAGTTAAAGGCACAATTACGATAACGGGTTATACGAGAAACTCTGAGTCTTCAAATGCTTCATCTTTTAACCAGCTCCTTATCAGCTACCATTATTACAGTGCAAACAACTGCCACTGTCATGATTTTTTTTCTGCCTCTCTGGCAAAGCTCGTACCTCCCTCTAGTCTTTTACTTTCCTCTAAGAATTAGCAAAGACTACCTCAGTAACTGCAACAACCCTGAATTTATAGCTTCTGCTGAATCACACAGTTGCAAACTAAAAACTTTATCACATGCCATCACCAAAATCACTCTTACAGTATGAAAAAAATGGACAAAGTCAGGTAGTTACATTTGGAAGCATGATACAGCCAATTCTGTGGCAAACCATCTTGGTTACCAATTACCCACATCAGATATTTCTCAGAAATGAAGTGCCCTCATTGTTTCCTGCCATGGCTGAACTCAAACAAATTCTGCTGGCCCTGCAGTGACTCCCCAGAGAAAACTCAACTACCCCTGCCATGTAGTCCCAAAGGGAAGAACACACGGAGGAGGAGGAAGTAGAAGTGTGTTCATAAACACCAGTAAGGTAGTCAGCTGCCAACAAACCAGCTCAAGGATCACTGTGCCTCAACAACTCAGCTGCTTCAAACAACCACACTCTCCACAGTGCTCCCATCAGTCTGTGTCTGCATATTTTTTGCAGCACATTCTGTATTACCAAGAATTACTTTCCCAAGAAGCCACTGTCGCCCAGATCAGACTTCTCCACCCACCGTACTCCACGCAACAGTCTTAATATAGTTAGATGCAGTAAATCAAGCTTCACCAAATGTTCTAGGAAATGCTTAATCTTGAGGTCCTGCCTAACCCAGGACTCTGCATATCCCTGATGGCACCAAAGCCACAGTAGCATATAAAAGGCATCAGAGCTCTGCAGTGCTGAGCTCCTCCTACCAAGTCTTTCTCTCTTTCCAGTGGGACTTGATGATGCAGTGAAGGTTCTCTTCTATTACAAATCGTTCAACAGAGTGACTGCCAGGCATGACAGGGCCCTGGTAAGACAGAAATAAGAATCATGAAAGATCTAATGCAGTGGTACTACAGGTACATACATTTCCAAGTGGGAAAAACAGTTCAACTTCCACATAAACACAGGTGGCTGTATCAGCTGCCCTGTATCTCTCAGGACTGAAAAGCTGGTGTGACACAGTTTCACCCGCAAACCTCAGACTGATGTTTCAAACAAAATGAATACCAGAACTCATTACAATATTTACAAATATCTAAATGGTTGAGTGTCAGGAGGTTGGGGCATCCCTTTTTTCTGTTGTATCTAGTGACAGGACAAGGGTTAATGGAAAGAAGCTGGAACACAAAAAGTTCAATTTAAACATAAGGAATAAATATTTTACTGTGAGGGAGCCCTGGCACAGGCTGCCCAGAGCAGTCGTGAGTCTCTTTCTCTGGAGATCTTCAAGACCCGCCTGGATGCGTTCCTATGTGACCTGATCTAGGTGAACCTGCTTCTGCAGGGGGCTTGGACTAGATGATCTCTAGAGGTCCCTTCCAACCCCTACCATTCTGTGCTTATATGACCTGCTGTTGAGCAATATTGGAAGCAAGCCCCAATAAAGCATTCCCCTGTTCCACATAAACAAAATGTAACAGATGAGTAAAAAAATAGTCTTTAAACATTACAATAAATACCTATGCTACAGAAAGACTTGGGTCACCAACTTTATAGCAGGAAAGTCAAGCTCCATGAGTGTCTTTTTAGTAGAGAATTCAATCTAAATTTTCATTTGAAATGAAAGCATCACAATACTCCTTAAATTCTGCTCCTTACAGATTTGCTTTGCACAGTGACTTGGTTCATTTCTGCACAAGTACCAATGCAAAACTGTTGCTGGTCTTCAAAGTGCTCACTATCCTGGGAGAGGGGATGTCATATTTTGACTAATACTGCCCTAGGAACCTAACTGTGAAATCTGCTCACTACTATCCACAGCAATCACATACCTCAGGGTCATCTGTGTAGTCAAACATCCTAAAAATAACCCTTGGCATGGGGTAGACCGAATCCTCGGTGTGAGGTGGAGGAGTGAAGGGAGGCAGATTGTGCTGCAGCGCTTCACAAAGAATACTGTCAAAAGCCAAGTAGGGTCTCAGGATGTGTCGCTCTTGCCAACGGTCCTTTTTCAGCTTCTGAATCTGAGACCAAAGGCAGTCCAAATACTGAAGGAAAACGGTGAGAAACATTAGATGTGCTGAATCTCATAACAAAGCCAGCAGCAAACTGAACTAACAGAAAACTGTTTCTTAAATTACGTATTCAATTCAGAAAAAAAACCCAGACAGCTTCTTAAAACTGCTGATTCAATAAGCCAATAAATAATTTAAGAACTCCAAATGCCAAAGCTGCTTCTAATTCCAAACATCATTGCATCACTAAAATTTAACTGCTGGCACGTTTTCAAACACCAACAGGCATCCCAGGGGCCCAAGCATGATGCCCATCCTTTTAAACTGCAGTGAAACAGCAGCAGTGAACATTGCTTCAGACACTGTGCATTGGTGGTGCCAAACTAGACATATTATCAATACCAAAATATGAAAGACTTTCCAGAAGACTATCATGCTGTTCCCATCACAATCAAAACTACCAGCTACTGCATATTCAAGACAAATACAATACTATAATATATCAGGTACCTTTGCCATGGTTTTTCAACATAATTTTGAGTCTCAGCATTCTCCCAGAGATGGCACATGCACCTGTGCAATTGGCAATATAGTCTTGCTTTGTTTAATTACTCTTGCTAAAATATAGTCTTGATTTAATTACTCTTGCTAAAAACAAGAACTCTGGAGATCTGTGGCCTTCACTGAGCACAAGTTTCAAGTTATAACTGGTGCAAAGGATGTCTTCACATGGAAGTGCTTTGCATTTACTGAAATTATCACACCACAAAACAAGAAAAAACACCAGTTAACAACTAGTAGCTGAAGTGAACAGTCATGTTTGTGGTACTCTAGGTAACATGTGGTCTCAAATGCATTCTGCCAATCTCTCCTCTGTTCAACTAAACAAGGAAATTTAGATATTGGGCAGGAATACTCAGACTGACATATCAATCATAATCAGACAGTCTAGCTCTCTAAATTAAGATTAACGAGGCAATTGCTGAGACTGTGATTTAATCACAACAGTGAACAAATATGAGGGCCATACTCTGAAGATCTATTTAGATCTCACTTTCCAGCTAAGTTTATCCTCAGATTTAGGAGAAAGAAAAAAAATCCACGAATGTCTGAAAAGACAAATTTCACCCCAAACTAGAGAGATGTCACCTCCCACCTCTAGTATTTTTGGCCCGTGCTGGTTTAACCCCAGTCAGCAGCTAAGTAGCAGGAAGCTGCTCACTCACTCCTCTCCAGCCCAATGGGATGGGGAGCAGAATGGAAAAAAAAAAATCAAACTTGTGGGTTTAGATAAGAACTAAAAGGAAATAAAATATAATAACAAGAAAATAATATATAATAATAATAGTAATGAAAAAGAATACAACAAAATTGGTGAGAAAGAAAACCCAAGAAAATATCCAAACGATGCCCAATGCAACTGCTCCCCAACCTCCAATTGATGTCCCAGCAGTGATTTGCTCCTCCCGGCCAACACCTTATAGCTTCTGTACTGGGCATGACATCCTATGGTATGGAATAGCACCTGGGCTAGTTTGAGTCAGCTCTCCTGACCCTCTCAGCTTCTGATGTGCACCTGCTTGCTGGCAGAGCAAGGGAAACTGAAAAGTCCTTAACTTAAAATAAACAGTAACTAAACCATCAGTGTGTTATCAACACTACTCTCACACTAAATCCTAATCACAGCCCTGTGCCAGCTACTAGGAAGGAGATCAGTTCTGTCCCAGTCGAAACCAGGACATGGCTTAATGGCACAGTAACTGCTGCATACAGTTTCTACATATTTCTTTAGCAGTGCCTCAAGCCGAGAAAGCAAATCAACTACATATGTTTCTTTCTTGCAGAGGCAAAAAAAAAAAAAAAGATTAGTACGAAACTGCACTTTGCTTCTCAGAAAGGTGCATTTTATCATGAAGCCCTATATTTGCAATTCCACAATAAATACTATAATTTACAATCACTTCTCACTTCATAGCATTTACTCAGCGGTCTGTCAGTAAATAAAATGCTCTCCTACTCCCTCCATACAACTTCCTACTTAGGCCCAAGAATTAGAAGTCCTCGTGTAGAACTTGTTGGAATTAATGACAAATGGGAGACAATTCAAAGCATTAATACTTTTAGAAGTATCTTTTAATTCCATGATAAGAGAATACCTACATAAAAAAATGTTTTTCACTTTCTGAAAGAATGCAACATAAAACCCACTCACCTCTTCTTGTGGATGTGGTTTATCAGCAGTCCACACTTGTAGCATGGGTACATGAATCTTCTGGCGGCGTCTGTTTATACAGGAAAGAAAACCTGACCTTTAAAAGACTAATTTAGGGCAGTATTTTTTTTTAAATTGCAAGTGTATTACTATTTGGTCTCTCCAGCTGATGAAGTCTACAGTACATAAAAAAGAGGTTCTGTGATTACTTAAAACATCTCTGTCATCACATCTTGACAATGTTAACCCGAAGCACCCAGACAGAAAACAGTCACACCGCGAACAACCTATCAGTATTCACAGCAGGCTTACAACTGCAGCTGCTCCAGCCTGAGCAGAACAAGACAACAAAACTTTCCAAATTCAAAAATCTCTCAATCTATCCCATTTTAAGAGTGTGTTTTTCCCCTCCTTCACAGAATGGTTCAGTTCAGAGCTAAGACTTGTAGACTACTTCAAAGTGAGTAATAACCAAAGCTATTGATCCATACTTCAGTAGACATTGGTTAAGAGTATTTTTAATGGGTTCCAACTTACTTCAGATAGCTTTCTGTCTGAGACAAGAGACGATCCATTTCAGCATCCTTTTTCTCATATAACTCTTTTCCAACCCAAGGCAAAGATGATAGAAAAGCAAACATATACCAGTCACATCGTACCTACAGGAAAAAAAATGTACACTGACATGTAAGCATGAGTGCCACGGTTTAATGACAGCTGGGAACAGCCCCATTCAGCCGCCCCCTCACTCCCCTCCACTGTGGGATGGGGGATATAACTGGAAGGGCCAAAGTGAGAAAACTCATGGGCTGAGATAAAGTCAGTTTAATAGGTAACGCAAAAGCCATGTACATAAAAGCAGAGCAAAACAAGGAATTAATTCCCCACTCCCAATTACAGGCAGAAGTTCAGCCATCTCCAGGATAGCAGGGCTCCAGCACACAGAACAGTGACAAACATCATCACTCTGAGTGTCCTCCTTTCTCTCTTCTTCCCCTCGGCTTTATGTGCTGAACATGATGTTATATAGTCCAGGATACCCCTTCGGTCAGTTGGGGTCATCTGTCCCAGCAGTGCCCCCTCCCAGCTTCTCCTGCACGCCCAGCCCACTTGCTGATTGGTAGGGTGAGAGGCAGGAAAGGCCTTGATGCTGTGTCAGCACTGCTCAGCAGTAATAAAAACATCCCCGTGCTATCAACACTCTTTCCAGAACAAATCCAAAACACAGTTCCACACTAGCTATGAACAAAACTAACTCCACCCCAGCCACAATCAGCACAAGTAAGCTCCAAAAGACTTTCTACAAACTCCCCATTTTAATTTAAACTTTAGCAAAATCATTATTTTGCAAGGATGCAGAGACCAGCAGTTAAGGACTGGGTTCGCAAGCCATGGAAAAAAATACATTCTTGCTTGAAATTTGTCACTTCAAACTTGAACTGTAAAAAGTAGACTTAAAAAATGGCATCACCGTCATAGTCCTTGTGCAGGTTATTGATATAGCAAAGGAAGTCAGGCACGACACACTTGCCAAAGTAAAACAAACTCACTCCAGCTACCTCACCAAAAACCACCATAGTTGTTTACCGTATGCACATATTTCTAATTGCCACAGGCTCCTTTTACTCATGCTAAGAAGACTGCACATGGCAGTATATATACCCTGCTCTCTCTAAAACTTTCCTGTTCTAGCACACATACAGAAGCAACGGTACAGAAAAACTGTGAAAACAGCATTAGAGGAGCCTACAGACATTTTGCTTACTTGGGGTACATCTTCTTCCTGTGTCACACTCACAAAGTTCTCAAACATAGCTACCATTGAAGGTGCAGCTATTACGTGACAATTCACAAGATCAGAGAGAAACCGAACCTAAAAAAGACCCAAAAAGAAAAAAAGTTTTAGATGAGCACTTTTCAAACTGATTACACAAGCACAATATTAATTCAGTACCAGGAAGGCAGAAACATGGCACACTGTACAGACCCACCTTTCAACCCCGGAAAACAAGGGCCATAAGTGCTGTGTAATATATTGTTTATCGTAGTGTCTGTGGCCTGTTTCACTGCAATAACACTTATTTGTAACTAAGGAAGGATGGGAACACCAGTATGCGTTAAAAGACACATGAACTAATAAGACATTAAAAAAACTCTGCAAAGTTGTGTTCCATGTGCTCTAAATGGTATCAGATCACTAAAATGACAGAAGTAGAAGGAAAAAACCTTCTAAAAAGCTGAAGATGGATTGGTCCACTGGTTCATGAACTCAGACATGCATCAGGAAACAAAAAACACCTGTGGCAAAGCAGGGCCCCTTTTTTTTATCCTCTCCGTTCTCTCTTGATTCGTATCCTGCCTCTAGGCTTAAACAAGGCCCTAGCAGGACCTGAGCTCTCCCAGTCTCACTAGTCTTAACAGACAATACAGGCTGAAATTTTAGCAATTAAAATCTTGCGTATTTTTTCTTAAAGGTTCATTTTTTCTTAAGGGAACATTCACAAAAGTACACCAAAAATCCAACGCAGGTATTTTGATCTGAAGGCAGATCACTGGGAAGAAGATCTAGGAAAGGAATTTGAGCTAAGTAGACAGTTCAGTACCCAAAAAGCAACTGCAGCTCTTGCTTTCCAGATATTCATTGCTCTGATCAGTCTCTGAAAAGCCTTTGACAAAGCTGAGGAAGATTTCCACCACCACCTCCTTAGTTCTTAGTCTCACAAGCCATTTTTGCATGAGTGTGACCAGAGAAGGTGAAGCTGAAGCCAAGTGACACTACAGTCAGAGTTCTAAAGAGGATTTGATTAGCAGAAGTGTCCCATGGTTCAACAGCAGTGTCTTGAAAAAATACACGGAAATACTAGCAACTTAATTTTCATAAGTGGGCTTCAAAAGAACTGTGGAGCTTGGCACTGTGCTTCTAAATCAGACATCACTGAAGCCCTAATATGTTTTTGCAGACAAAATCTATGAGCAGCAGGAGACAAGTAAATGGTTTCAAAGACAGACAGCACTTAAAACTGCCTGCTTGATCTTTATCCCTCATTAGCAGAATGAAAACACAGGCCTGATAGCAGCAATCAAAACCAGCTTTTAAGAACCAGACTGTTCATTTTCTCCTCAGTTTGGTTTGGTTTTTTCCACGGGAGCCATAAGATGATCATATACCTCTGAACACAATTGAAGGTGCATCACTTTCAGCTATCTTTTACATTTGACTGTAGAACAGGCAGAGGTAGAGCATATCTGTTTATTGAAAATTATTATGTCACTGGGAAAGTGTACAGTTGGAAGTCAATTTTGTAAGTGTAATATGATTTCTTTCCCCTGAGGAAGGAAGTATTTCTCACATAACACACATTTCCTGTTGGTACATCTACAGGGCACTGCATGTTGATGCCAGAGACTCCAACACAGACTGAAAGGCCCAGCTCTCTGGCAACAAAAAGGTAAAAGCAGGAAGAGAGAAGAATAAGAAGATCACAAAACAAAGAAACCACTTACTAAATGCACAGCTTCATTATACATATTGACTTTCAGACATTCTTTCAGCTGACGAATCATGGCTTCTACGAATTCCCCACCAAAATTGTAGTTCCTGGCATTCAGCAACCCAACTAGTGTCGTGTAAACGGTAAGCTTCTCTGGTAACAGACGTGCACTGACACAAGAAAAGAAACATGGTGTTAGCTGTTTATTCATCATGCACCAACTGGCAGCTGCATACCACCTTGGAATCTGCTTATTCTAACTTCAACTTGTCTCAAAGATGTGCTATCATGACCTTGCAGTTCTATCCTGTGGTTAACATTTTAAAGGCAGTCTTCTGAGGTTTTTTAGAACACACAGTCAGTGACAGAATTTATGCAAGAATGTGAGAAGTTGCTTTAAGTTTGTAATTCAGAAACAATTACACAGCACCATTAAGACTACACAAGAGACACACACATTTCACACTGTTAATTTTGATTCCAAATTTCCCTAAAATCTGAACTGATTTTAAGCGAGGCATAGTAAATAAATAATTTGTCTCAACCACTTTTGTACACATGGCAGCTAACTCTGTACTTTTAGAAGTGTTTTACCACTGTGGGGGACAAAAAAAAAAAAAGTACCATTTGCCTTATATTAACAAACAATGCTACAAAACAGATTTCAAGTATGTGCAAAATCACAGCACAGGCTAGGGCTAGAACATTCTCCCTCTTCACCACCCTCCTCCTTCATATTTTTCTTGCCTACAACCCTCCACAAGCCCTCGCTCAGACACCACTCAGTGACCCTGACAGAGGGCACTGCTGATCCTCCACTTGCCTAGGGAGAAGCAGCAAAGTTGACAGGCACTGGAGAGCTTGCTCTCAGCTCTTCATGTTCCTAGCGTCTCTCTTTCTAGCAAATATCTTCAGCACTCCTAAGCATTTCATTGGCAAACAGGATACTGCTCAGCAGCACCGTATTGCCATTGCTAACGAAGAGCAGCTCTGAGGTTTCCACAATCTACTTTGAGCCACTGTCCACATTTCAAGTCAAAGTAGGCGTTCTCCTTGTATTATAACTAGTAGGTAATAAACTTGTACCTGTATTTATTTTGTCTTAAGTAAGACAAACTGTGTGTAATATAATAGCGCTCAGGAACTAAATCCATTTTTGGCATTCAAACTACCTTAAACACTTAAATTTACACAGAGAGAAGAAAGCATCTCCCAGATGCCCAGATCATCTATATACATACACAGTACACAGTATTCTTAGTATCTTGCTTTTGTAATTTGGCAGATCAGCCTCCAAAACACCAGCTAGGCCCTCCAGGTTGCTCTCCAAAGATGAGTTACTCTAGAATACAAAAACAAACAAAAACACGTGGTTTTTTTTTTCAAAAAAAATCAACCAGGCAAGATGAACCTCCCTCTGACTGTCCTGTGGAAGAAGAGGAAGTTGGAGGAGAGCATCCTCTTATACCATCTCCTTTTTCAGAGCTTCAGCTCAGTTCTGTTAGTAGTAAAGAACCACTCTCACTTGCCTGAAAGAAGGAGCAGCTGCTCCTCAGAAGAGCCTGCACCTGAGCACTCACCTCCCCGGCACAGAACCTCAGTGCCCCTCACGGGGATGCATGATCTAACACAGCCTCTGAGACACAGCTGTAAGGTCAGTGAGCCTCAGTTAATAGTACAGCATAAACCAAACCACCGTTACTACTTGTTTTTCAGTGCATCATCGGTTTTGTCCCAATCCTTTTACTCACCCTTTCTAATGGCCCCGAATCTCATCAGGACTTGAAACCACAGGCCCACCGAGTTAACTCCTCCACATCCTTGGCGGTCTGGTGCCCGCATCGACACCCACGGATGTAAAGCGACGACTATTCGCGGGCTGTTTATCACCGCTCGGGAGGCACTGCACTACCGTTGAAGCATCTGCTCATTTTAACACGTGGTTTTGCAAGAGCTGACAACTTGCCAACTGTTTCCTAACAGAACCCTTTCTTTTCTGAGGGTTACTACAGCCGGCCCGCCTTACCTTCTCTCCCACTCTGCAGATGAGGGACTCGAGCCTCTCCTCGATCTCCGACGGCTCAGACGTCCTCCGCCTCTTGTGGGGCTGCCCTGCTCCAACACACCGAGCACACCGTTACACCCGGAGAGCCCTGGCGCCAGCCGCGCGCCATCCCGCCCGAGCCCCGCGCCCGTGCCCGCGGCGGGACAGCCCGCTCCGCTCCGGCCTGCGCCGCCCCGCCGCCTGTGAGCGGGAGGGCGCGCAGGAGACCGGTCGGCGAGACAGAGGTAAGGTGGGAGGAAGGTGAGGGAGGGGGGGAGCGCGCCGGGTCACCCACCATCGCTGTCGTCGCTGTGTCGCCGCCGCGACATGTTGAGATGCGCTGCGGGGGGCGCGGAAGCGGCGGCCGCGAGCCGAGGCGCCTCACGCGGACCGGACGCGAGCGCGCGCCTGCCCCGCCCGCTTCCGGGCCGCCGAGCGTCTGCTTCCGGGGCAGAGGGCGCGCGGCGCCAGGCTGTGCCCGCGCGCGACGGCCCGGCCGGCTTCCGGGCGGGCGGCGGGAGCGGCCGCGATGGTGCCGGGAGAGGCAGCGCCCCCCGTGTCGGGGCCGCCGCGGGACTGCGCCGCCGCCGGCAAGCAGCGCGCCTTCGCCCGCAGGAAGGTGGGGCGGCGGCGGAGGTGGGGAGGCCGACGGTTCCTCGGGCGGGGCTGGCGGCGGGGCCGCGGGATGGGCCTCTCGGCCCCCGGACGGCCGGTAACGGGTGGCGCTTGTGGTGCGTTTCAGGCCTTTTCCCTGTTCGTCAAAGCGAAGGAGGTACCGAGCGCGGCCCGGGGTCCCGCCGGCGGAGACGGCGCGCGGTGGCGGTGCTGCCGGCAGGCGTTCCAGGAGCTCTCCGGCATCCACAGGCACGTGGCTCTGCATCACGCCGCGGACATCGGGCGGCAGGCGGGGCTGGGGGACCCGGGGCCGGCGGATGCCGGGCGGCAGGCAGGGCTGGCTGCGAAGCAAGCAGCAGCGGGAGTCAGTCCCTCGAGCGGCCCGGCTTCTGCGGGCAAAGCAGATGGACTATATGGGCGCTCCCGCAGCGGTCCTGAGATCTCCTGTACGCTCCCAGACACAAGACACATTAGCTGTGATGATCTGACAAGGTAAGAAAGTCCCTCAGCAGTATGGGGGTCCAGTACTGACTGGAAGTGGAGTGTAGGTCTGCTTGCACTTTATAGGATCTTCTGCCAGTGCTACTGCTTATGAAGTTCAGCGTGGTGACACGTTAAGATGTAGAAACAGTCTTTCCTGATATTCCTTCAGATCTTCAAATGCTTTGGCTACCTTCCTGAGATAGTACTGTAGATAAACATGTGTAGGTACCCTCGAGAGGGAACTTGTTTGCTTGATTTTCTTTCACAACTGCTCATACGTGCAAAACATGCAGACTACCACGGTGTTGATAAGGAAGTAGATACACAGCATTTATTGATGTCAAAGGTGGGAACTTTGTATGATTGAACTAACAGAGCTAGATCATCCTGCATCGTTAAAGCAGACCTGTACAGGTGTTATTTGACAGCTTGGATCTGTAAGGAAGGACTGTAACAAAAAAGAGCAGAACAGCAGGGCATGCTCTGCACAGATTCACTTTCTCTACTCATTTAGGTGCCTTAAGGGCTCTTTTTGAATAAGTACCTGACTGTGGAAGAGTTTGGCTTGTGCTGCTCAGGATGCCAGTGCATACAGTCTCACTGAAAATTCTGACTTTTAAATTTAGGTAGCTCAAGTGCTTGAATTTTAAAGTGCAAGCTTGTCAGATAAGGCATTCAGTGAGACACTTGTGTCACCAGAAAACAGTAGTTCTTGAATTTTCAAGTCTGCACTGAGCAGGGCACCCAGGAGGCCACTGGCAGAAATGTCCTGTACAGCACAGATGAGTTCATCTTGTAACCAGTCCTGAGAACTGGGAATGTGGGAACTTTTTTTTTCAGTTCATCTTCTTTCTCTTTAAAATGAGTCAAAGCCAGCAGTTTGAACAAACTCCAAAGTTTGTTTGTTCTTTTATTTTTTTCTCCACATCTGCTAGAGCAAAGCTGTCTGCTTTCTGAATAGTTACTGCTACTAGTATATTTTTGTGCTTTCAACTCTTAACATCCTTTTCCTATTTGTTCATCTTTGCCATGGTATGGACAGTAAGGTGGGAGAAGTACTTCTGTATTACTGTTACTGTGAGGTGAAGGACCCAGAGAAACTCTGTGATTGGCAAAAGGCTCTGTGCCAGCATCTGCATCTCACTGGGAAGGTAAGGTTTTGAGCAATGTTTGTCTTCTTAACAAAAAAACATCTGTGCTTAGTGTAGGACAATGAGACATGTGGAGAACCAAATGCTTGTGCCAGAAAGTGTTAGTCAGTTATGAACCCATTAAGACAAGCACTCAGAGTCTAAAATGTAATTTAAAATGCTGTTTAAGAGCTAACATTACAAAGAAGAAGAAAACAGGGAAGATAACATTAGATCCCTTTCAGTGTTGGGGATCTCGAGCTGTGCCACGCTGAGTGATAGATCTATGCTGTGCAGAATCTGTCTGTGCAGGGGTTACCCCATTTCCATCAGTCTGGTACAGACTTTTTTTTTTGCATGTGAACAAGTTTTTTCATCACTCCTGCTCTTCACACAAGAGAGAACCTCTTGATGTGCTTTTTAGATAAAGGCAAGGCCATGCATGTGGCATCATCGCTGGTGTCAGCAGGGAGCTGGGCAGGACACTTTGTTAGGATTATCAGGCTGCACTTGTCTGGCAAGTAGAGCACATGTGCAGTACAAGACAGTCTGGAGGCCGAGCTGGAGGTGCAGTGCTATGCAGCACGGGGCTCGGCTTGCTCCAGGTAACTGTTAACCGTGTCACTAACTCCTCAATGCACAATGGTCTTCCAGTCAGAATGACTGCACCAAGCCATAGTCCATACTGTTGGGAATGAGATGAGAGTAACCGATGCCTTAGACCACACCATAAGATAGCAGTGCCCGTTTCTGAACAGTCTTTGTCTTTTCATTCCTGGCAGACGAGACTAAGGAGGTGATCTGGCTTATCTAGCTTATCTGGCCTTGCGAGGCTGTGGGCAAAGGTAAATTTTAGCCTACAAAGTTCACCTGTCTGAGAGGAAAAGGATTTTTCAAGAGGCCAACTTAGAGCCAGAGACTGTTTTATCTTTTGACATGTAGATTCTAAGTGGATTCCTCTGCCAATGGTAGACACCTTACCTGTTCCATGCCAGCACAGATTTGAGGATGGAAGGTTCTAATGCATCCACTTCTCTGTTTTGCTAAAGTGTCTTGTCTGGTGATTGGTGTTTTTCTCAATTTAAATTTTGTTTTGCTCTCGAAGATAAGCACAGCCATTTGCCTTTTCAACAAGCTGGCTTTTTCCTTGCCTCTTACCAGGTGATTTTTTTTTTTTTTAATAATTTTTTTGATCATTTGCCAGTGCTGGAGATAAAAAGACTCACACTGAAATTCAGTGTGACAATGTGCAACATTATGCATATTCACATTCTCCTTTTAGCTGTGTGAGTCATTAGGCACAATCGTATTGTTCTTCCTGAGACAGACTTACAGTCGGAATTTTAATGCTGACTGCATTAGCCAGTTAGCATTTCTCAGTTTATTGCACAAATTTTTCTGACTATCTTGATGGTATTTTTTTTAAATGGCTCAAAATTGATTAGTGGGTTCTATTATTTTTGTTATCTTTATGTTCAGGTTCAGTATAGCCATCTTTTCCATTCTCAGTAGTCTTTTTCTGAACATACTTCTGTCTTTTGTCACCCAGTCATATTTTGCTGATTTTGCTGTGATCTGGTTTTGCTGTTACTGAGCCTTAGCCCCAGTTTCTCCTCTTGCCTTCTAGGTACGAGTTGCTTCAGAAGGGATTAATGGGACAGTTGGTGGAAGCAAAGTAGCTACCAGTCTCTACATTGAAGTTATGCTTGCCCAGCCTCTTTTCAAAGACATTTTGTGTCAAGAAGATTTCAAGGTATGAAAAAATAATTTCTGCTTAGACATTGCTGATGTAAAACATTTCATT
Organism: Colius striatus; assembly: GCF_028858725.1. Taxonomy (NCBI): domain Eukaryota; kingdom Metazoa; phylum Chordata; class Aves; order Coliiformes; family Coliidae; genus Colius; species Colius striatus. The sequence continues at coordinate 21,863,488 of NC_084790.1, forward strand.
TCTGAGAAATAAGCACACTGCTTCTTGATAGTATTATTTCTGCTATAGCAGTTCTGCACCCCCAGCACTAATCTAAGCTGAGGGTTCCTAACCTTGCCTTCTTTAGCTATCTCTGCCAGCAGTAGTATCACGAGCTTTGGGTGTAGCTGCAAAGCCCACCATACAGGTGAATGAGGGAGTGTGCACTACCCCCATCATTCTTCAGTAAGCATTTACTCTGACTTGGCTGCCAAAACCAAGACATCACAACATACACTTACTCAAGCAAACTATTCCCACACTCTGCTCTTCATCCTGAATTAAGATTCTTGCCTAGAAGCCTAGAGGTTCATGCAGGCTTCAGTGTTCATTAGATGGACTATCAGTTCTGTGAATTGGATATCTTCTAGAGAAAATACACTTACAGAATCAGGAGATTTCTCCCTACTCCAGTTAGTGCCATACTGGAGGGAGAGCTGCTAACTTCTGCTTGAGCCTGAGCATATGTGCCAATTGCTGTCTTCAGATGGTGGTGGCAGCTGTGGCTGGTATCATATGGCATTCTGGTAGGCTACACTTACCCAGTACTGTAGGTACTGTTTTTCTTCTGTGAGGAAGAAGAGCTGGAAGTGTGACCTGGAAGTTAGCTACAGTCGTGTGTAGATGCAAGACCAGAAGAAGGATGGAATTTTACCTTGACCTTGGCAAAACCTCCAACCCTTCATGAGCTCTCCAGCTATCAATACTCATGCATGATAGTGTTTTCTGTCTCAGTTCCTTGTGTCTTGTATACCTGAGTAATTGGGGATTTCAGGTCTCTGTGCCATGAAGACATGGGCATAGAGGAGTGAAAATTTTGACTGGGGCTATTCAGTGGCCACTGTAGTCACTACAGACTGATAACTCTGCCAATACCTGGTGCTGCATAGCACTGCCCTCCTGTTCGAGCACTTATAGGCTTGACAGTGCCTAAGTCATGTTTTGAGGCTCAGGTCTGCAGAAGTTCTCAGTTACTGTGGCCGACAGGGAGGATCCCTCTCAAGAAAGGCTTGGCAAGACCTCTGAAGGGGAAATCTGCACTTTAGCCTGGAGGAGCAGGGGGTGTCAGGCTCCACTGTTAGGAAGTTTTGCACCTGTCTGATGTCACATTCGTCTCTCTCACACCCATGAACCACTGCAGTTCCCACCACACATGTCATGACTGGTCGTGCTTGTGTTGAGCATCAGAGGGGCTGAGGAGGACTGCAGGGCCCCAGTGCATCAGCATGATCCCCTACTGGAGGTGGTTATTTAATATTCCTGTCAGGGTCGGCATGCTCTGTAGAGGCCTTGAGTTTCTCATGATAGGTGCTAGGGACGTTGGTTTTGACTAAGATTTGTTCTTCCCACTGCTCTGTGACTCCACACCTCATGGTGCTTTTCTCACCTGCAGAGTAGTCACTGGGCTTAAGGTGTCTGCCAGGTAGGGGTCCACTGCCTACACCTCAGGATTTGGATTGTGGGTTTCAACAGGAGAGACATTTCTTTCCCTCAGCCACAGAGATACTTTCATATTCCAGCAAGCTGTAGAAATTTAGTTAAAGTTTTTGAATTTTAACCTTGACAGGTGACACATTTTGGTGAGATATTTTTGTGTTTAATCTCCTAGAGCAGTGCAGGAGGAGCTCACTGTTTCCCAGACCTTCGAGTTGGAGTTTTCAAGGAAATCGTACCTATGGGCATTGATCCAAAGATTGTGTCTTATAAAGAAACTGGTAAGGTGATCTAATGAAAAATAAAGCCTCTCACCCAACTGAGAGGTCATGGAAGAATAAAGTACCTTCATTAAAAATGTTTCCTTCTGCACACTGGCCAGGACACAGGAGAAGTAGATACAGAGATTGATTTCTTACTGGTAGTCAAAAGTTAACAGTGCCTGGAATTTGTTGACCCATGTTTTGGTTTGCTAAGTGTTTAGCTTCCTAAGAGAACTTAAGATCTATCTTTCTGTTTTGTGGGAAGGAGTAACAGTTCAACTAACATCAAGCAGGTACCTTATTTTGGTCTAGGGACATATTTTGTGCTTTAGTCAGAGAGTAAATCATGAGATCCCTGCTAAAGGCAGGTGTAAAGTGGAACTGTGTATGATGGTTAGGAAAGACATCCCGATGCATGAGTATATTAACATTTGTTCTAAATATTCTATAGGTGCTTGAGACTACTTAGAAACTATAGCATAGGAGGAGCTCCAATGCTGTCTTCTTGTGGTTAGCTTGCAGTAAGAACCAAGCTGTATAGAAAGATTTCCATGGAGTCTTCTGTGGATCCTGTTGATTCTGGTGCTGTGGAATCATGAGGCTTTTTTGTTTGTTTAGAAAATAATAGAACCCAGCTGGAGTTGTGTATATACATGTTCCTCTGTTAGGAACTGCTGAACTGGCTTGGCGTGTGTTAACAGCTCATGCCCTAACACAGGCTGAATTTGTTTTCATCTTCCTGTAGCTGCTTAGTATGGGTTATGGCTGCTAACATGTTGCTGGCTATGCACCTGCTGTGAGGAAAATAGGTAGATAAGTAGATGGTATGCAAGAGCAGAGCAAATAGCAAATAACAGAGCAGTTTTGAACTTTTTGTTTGTTTTTTTGCAACAAGAGGTTTTCTTGGTGGTAAATTTCTGCAGCTTTTTGTGGTATTGGCAGAGATTATTCTGATTTTCCCCCTATTTTTGTGCAGTTTGTGGGAGGTATGTTTCTTTCCTTTATTTTTTTTTTCCTCCTACTTTATGGAGATGATTCCCTTTACTCTGTCTGGTTGCCTGTAGGGTTAATTTTTAATAAGGTAAGGGATTTCGGTGGGGGAGGTTTTTTGTCTTTGAGTAGCTTGAGAGTCCTAAGTCCTGAGCAGCCTGAAAGCAGAGAAACTATATAAGTTTCTCACTGAATTGAAGTTGTATTGAAAATAATACAGACTTTTGGAAATGTTGCATTTTTATAAACAGAGGATGAGTTTCACTGGAAAAAAAAAGCATTTCTGTATACTTCCGAGCCTCCAAATGTAATGAAAGATGAGAAAATGGAAATGAAACGTGTATACCTCTTACTATTACAAGAGTTGCCAGGGGACATAACAAAGATCATAGAGACAGACACCTGTATGCTGCTTCTGTCATGTGGAACAGCGTTGTGTTTTCTTTCATTTGCCAATAGGAATCCAAACATGGATAAACTTGACTGGTTGGGCTGAGACAGAAAGTCTGTGAACCTTCACAGAAAACTTTTGTTTGGAAATCTGAGGAGAATCTGGATCAGTGAGATCATAGTAACATTGTTTTGTAGTTCTGCTTCTCACTTCCCTTTTCTTTCCCTTTTTTTCACTTCTTTGTTTTTTCATTTTTCTTGTTAAAGGAATCCATTTATCCCCTCAGGAATTTCATAGAGAAGTAGAACAGTATTTGTCTCAGGCCAGTCAAGGACAAAGCGATACCATCTTACTGGACTGTAGGAACTTCTATGAAAGTAAAATAGTAAGTGTCATTTGCCTGCTGCTTGCAGTGTGTTACAGGTGCTGGGGGAAGCATTTCACATTGTGAAGGTGTAACCTTCCTGGAAGAAGAGATTCCATATTCCTGTTTGAGTGTTACATGTACAAAGTTCAGTTTGGTAATGAATATTAGAAACAAGCGGTAGAGGACCTGCTCAGCAACGGAGCCTTTCCTGGCTAAGTGTTCATACAATGTGGGGCAGGAAGAAGACAAATGGTCCAGACAACATTAGCAGTGAATAGTGCATGGTTTGAAGTAAAAGTAGCATGATGTTTAAGGATGTTTTCCAGCGTTTTTGCATTGTCTCATACATCAAAAAAAAAACCCCAGGGGCACCCTGCTGTCACATGCGCCAGCCCTCCTGCACTGTTGTGGCTGCCCTTTCTCTGACAGTTCTGTTCCCTCTTTTATGTTTGAGGTATGCAGATTCTAAAGGTATTTTGATGCATAAACACATCTGAGGAACTGCCTAAAGCAGCTGCAGTGAGCTGAGTGCTCTGGCTCAAAGGTTTGTTACTTCTAGTTTGAAGCACAGACTTTGCCACATTATGGCCATCTGTTGTTACTACAGGGACATTTCCAGGGCTGTCTGGCTCCAGATATCAGGAAGTTCAGCTACTTTCCCAGCTATGTAGATGAAAACCTGGCACTTTTTAAAGACAAACGTGTCCTGATGTACTGCACAGGAGGGATTCGTTGTGAAAGAGGCTCTGCTTACCTACGGAGCAAGGTGAGGTGTCATTCTGAGGGCGCGGGTGTTGGGGAGTTGAAACTGCCGTCTTTTCTTTTGCTGGTAAATTCTTATTGAGCACAAACTACTCAAAGAGCAAGTGGGGAGATGAATGTCTCTGAGACACACTTGCCTCATGATTTCTGTCAATAACATGGATAGTTTAATGCACCTCAGGATGACCTGCATGGACTAGTGTCACAGCAGTGATTGCTCTGTGAAATAATTATATAAGCCATTTGCTGAGAAGATGTATTTCTAAGCCAGCCCTGCCCATTAGTAGTGGTGTTCTCAGAGAACTTGAGAGCATTCTGCAGTGTTTCCACAAGCTCTGTGTCTAGGTTATGCTTTGTGGTCATTACTGCACAGCTTCAGCATCTCAAGAGCAGTGAAAGTCAGCCAGCCAGTGCTTTCCGAGTCTTGTGGAATTAAATTCAGCATACTGCATTGTTTTAATCGTGCATTCCATCCCACCTCTTCTCCTGTACCTTTCTCTCAAGGAGCAAGGGAACAGCACACATATATGCTCTCCAGAAATTAAACTTGGATTAAACTCTGCTGCACCAATGTGTGAACCCTGAGAAATTCTGTTACAGCTAACAAAATAAGCAGCGGTTCACGGAGGTCCGAAAGCATTTGATCTGTGGTGCAGCAAACCTCCCTCAGCCAAGGAGGTGACTAGCCTTTTTCTGACTGTGACATTAAATGCGCATTTTGGTTGGTGTCAACAAGCCAGCATTGTGGAGTTGCCCAGTGATCCCTGGTGGCACTTCCTGGAGTTGTGCATGCACATGATGCCACTGACGGTCACCGAGAAGCTGCTGCTTTTCGTTGAGCCCTGGCACTTAATTTGCTTTGGGAACTCTGGCACACCACCACTGCTGCTCTCTCCTTCAGCTTTTCTGCTAATATGCTTTAAACAGGCAGTGTGCAGAGAGGTTTACCAGCTAAAAGGTGGAATTCACAAGTACCTGGAAGAGTTTCCAGATGGATTCTACAGGGGGAAGCTGTTTGTATTTGATGATCGTTACGCCATTTGTTCCAATGAAGATATCATCTCAGGTAGGACTAGACACTGTTAAGTGCAGAAGTCTGGGAACCTATTGCAATCTTTTCCACAGACATGAGCAGGAGAGGGGGAGCCAAACCAGTCTGTGTAGTTCTTCCTCGTACTTTCTTTGATCTTACAGTGCTCTCACTTTTCATGATGATTACAAGCTCCATGGCTTTAACACATTAAACAGAAATGAGAGAAAAGGGCATCACTAAACAGTTCCCTAAAACTGGAGCAATAAAAGGAAGCATTCCCTGCAGAACAGCTGTCTGCAGATGGAGATGCATGTTAGGCACTGCTGCTGCTCTAGTTGTCCACACTGCTGACTGACTGCAGTTGGCCAAGAGAACAAAGCATTAAATAGTTCCCTGGTGGTCACCCGCGCTCTGTTCCAGTCGTCTCAGAACACTAGCACAGACTACCAGGCACTGGGAGAGTGGTGGCATGAAGCTCCACAGCACTTTGTTATTTTCATGCTTTGAAAGTGTCTGTAGCCTGTAGAACATCAGTGACTTCAAGCTGAAGTTGTTAAGAACACTGCCTGGTCTTCTGGTTTAGGTTGCTCTTCAGGTATTGCAAATGAAATACCTATTTTCTTCTTTTCAGTTGCAAGGTACAAACAGACAGAATTTTGCTCTAGCCTTTTTTAGGAAGCCATGCTACTTTTCCTCTGAGTGAGTAACTTTTTGAGCATATTCTTCCTCTGCATCTTGAAGGTGCCTGGTCTGGTGTAGAAACAGGAACACACTCTGGATATACCACAGCCATTCCTACAGAAGTTTCAAGTGGAACTGTTGGGGTAGGCACAGCTTGAAGATACAGCTCAAGTGGCTGTAGCTTTTAGTTAAAGGGGTTAAAACCTGTCTGATGTTGTGGAAGGACTCTACCAGGACTGCAGATGACACCCCATCTGTACAAGCCAGCTGGAAGGAAGTCCCATTGCACCTCCTTCCCCAGCAGGCAACATTCCCACAGCCTGTCTTAATTACCACTAGCATACCTTCTTCTCTTGGCAGCAAGAATCCTTTAAATCTGTCTTATTTTGAACTAGAAGAAGCACTAGGGAGAACTTTTTCCTTTTCCTGAGAGACAGCTGTCCTAAGTTTCTTGCATTAATAACTAGGTTCTAGAAAATCAAGCTAAACAGGAATTAAAAGCCTGGAGGACCACAGATAGCCACTTAAATATTTGGGAGCTGGCAGGTCCCTGGTGCCATGGAGAACCTTCTGTAAGGGGAACAGGTGGGGCAATGTGGGTGTTAACTTTTTCTTTTCCTCTACCCTCCAGCATGTAGATACTGTGGGACACTGTGGGACCAGTATAAACTTTGTTCGAGCCAGCACTGCCGGCAGCTTGTCCTGACATGTCCAAGCTGTCGCAACAAAGGTCTCACAGCTTGCTGTCCTGTTTGTCAAGATAAAGAGCTCAAGGTGACTTCAAGGGCTTCAGGACAGACACTTAAGGAGGAGTGTGAATGTACAAGGAGACGGCCAAGGGTACCCATTGAACATATCTCACAAAGGATGCTGGATGCAGGAAAAGAATAAGCTGTTTCTTTAGCTAATCTGACAGTGTGCTAAATGCCAAGGGCTTCTAAAACCAGATGGTTATGGTTAGAAGGGACTTTAAAGATCATCTAGTTGCAAGCCCCCTGTCCCATGGGCAGGGACACCTTCCACTAGGCCAGGTTGCTCAAAGCCCCGATGGGAATCTGTTACCCAGTTAGGTTGGAAATCATCAAAATGTGTTGGCATGGAAAATCTTGTTCAAATGCTGCCTTTAAGCCTAGATTGTACCCTGAAACTCATACATTACTTGATTTTAAGCTACCGGAGTGCCCAACCCACCACCAGCATTACAAGATTCTTCTCCCTGGATAGTCTTGTAGCATAGCTTCTACTACAGGAATTCTGGAGCAGAGTATGTGAGATGGGGGCTGCACACCTGCACACAATTCAAAAGAAACTGAAGAGAGACAGGAACAATTTACATACTTTTCCTTCTGGTGGAGATGGATCTTTCTGACCTTTTCCCTTGATCATGCATTTGCTTCAATAGCTCGTGCCAGGGTGTTAGAACAGCAGATGGATCAGTTGCGTGTGAGTACGTGACTGGATCTGAGCTGAAGATATTTTCCATGCATACGCCATCTGCCTGCATTGCTTGTATTATGTACCAGAGAGACGCAAGGGGTAGTTACCTTAAGTCACTGACTTGACTCCTGTGAAAAGCTGGCTGAAGGCAGCATAAGGACCCCTCTTGTAACTGGAGCAAAGGCTCACAGATACTGTCTTCCCAGCTGTATTTGTGTGTGACCTGTAGGATGAATGGCAGAAGTGATCCTCATTCCAATGCTCTGTCTCCCCAGGAACTGTTATTTCCCTCTACTTGTCAGTACAGAAATATCCAGGGCTCAGCTCTGCTTGCATTAGAAAAAAAATGACATTTGGAAGCATGTTGAAACTGAGACACACAGAGTGAAGCAGAGAGACTGTCAAAATAGCAGCATTATGGCACTGGAAGTGATGCTGACATGTGTGCGTAAGTGTTAGCATAAATGCCATAAGGAGACTGCAAGATCCTTTACCCCAGTTAAATAATTTGAGATTTGGGGAGCATTTGTGCTTTGTAAACATAGGTTGAGGTTTAAAGCTGAGAGATGTTTATACAATTTGCAGCTCCCATTAGTGAAGAAATTGTCTTTCTTTGAATTTGAAGGGATCCACAGCAACGAGCTCAAAATACTTTTCTGCCTGCTGCTTCATGTGCCTGATGCTGAAGAATGTACAGAAAGGTTTTATTAATAGAGTAGATTATGTGTCTTGACTCAAAAAATGTCTCTGAAACTTACTGTCACTCTTGGTACTAAATAGTAGTTAGTCGCTAGGAAATCAAAATCACTCATTGATTTGTTGGGGTTTTTTTACTGGCAACTGCTCTTAAAAGCAAGAGAATGGTTCACTCAGGTTTCTGCAGTTGCTTGACAACAGTTAGGGTGATGTTATTTTCATATAGATTGTAACTTTCTCCCACAGTGCTCAGCAAGGCCTGATTTTTGGCATGACCAGCAACTAAAAGATACGGGCATTGGTTGCATTAAAGCCATGGCAAGCATTTCTTTTTGCTTCCAGTATTACCACTGAGAAAACAGTTCAGCAACTGTCCTTATGATGGTTGCTTTCATAGAGGAAAACTTTGAAACTTATTAATATCTCCTTTGGGAATCTTTCTAGAATGGTATTTAGTAGTAAATCTGTGCATGGTCTGTACTGGAGAAGAAACTGGAAAGTTCGCGTTAGTAGACACCTTCAGCAGAAGCTTGAGCAATACCTGTGGTCACTTGGCATCTCGCCTCTCAGGCTTTGCTGGCCAGTTAACCTCTCTGCTTTTGGGGACTGGAATATTTGTAGAAAAACGTGTGAGCTCTACTTGGTCTACAGCACTGATCGTCTACAGCTCACATGTTATGCTCTCTCAGTCCATCAGCAAGTCTGGAACGCTTGGCATGTATTTGTTAGAAGGTTGCTCCTATATCACGTATCAGTACAAAATGGCAACAGAGCTATATTTTATATATAAACTTCTGAAACTGATGATTGTAACTAACTTCTAGTGCTTCCATTTTAATTTTTAAAGTACTGCATACATACACTTCATCTGTTAGGCTAGAGATGCTTAATTCTGCAGAGGTAAATGATGAAACCTAGCTATCTGTCTACCAAGTGGCAGATCTGGCTACAAGGTACTATTCTTCTGAGAGCTCCTGGCAGCTAGAGGTTCTATCTTAAAGGCAGAGAAATGCCATGGGACCACTTCTGGTCCTTGCTGCCCTGAGGCAAAGGAGGAGAAGAGTTTGAGGTATACAGATGGAAGCCCATAAAGCCAAGTTCCCTCTGCTACAGAGAGAGGAGGGTAAAACATCCCTAGCGTCCTTCTTGTAGCTTCTGCATCCTGTCTCCTGTATGAGTTTTGTCAGGTTAATGTAAACAAGAACTTGCCATATGAAGTGCTGTGTGGTGATACCCAGACAGCCCAGTGGTGATACCTAAGAGAGGTACATTAGCTCCAGGAGAGGAGAGAGTTAAGCAGGATTGTGTCTGCCAGACTCTGCCCTAGGCAGATGGCTTTTCCCCTCCCCCCTTTTCCTGGAGTGCTGCTGGTGATCCCTTTGCTCCTAAATATCACCATTTTGTATCTCCATCGCTGCACAGCTTGATTCGTTTTACCACAAAGCCTGATGCCTCTCATCACAGCTTTTTTTCTGCTGCACAGCTCTTATATGCATTTTTCACCAAAGTGACTCTGTAAGGATCAACTGAGGAACGTGCAGTGATCCTAACACCTTAATACAGGTTGGGGCTGCATGGTTAATTTGGATGGTGCTACACAGGACAAGGTTCCTGTTTTTTTTTTTTTCCCTTTTTTTGTTTAAAGGTCTGCTTTCTTTCCTTTGGGAAAAATTGCTGTTGTATCTGTGGTAGCACTCCCTGCTCTGCAGATGCATCTCCTTGCCTGTCTGTGTTTCCCAGCACCATCAGGATTTCCCAGGATAAGATTAATTTATGTTCTTCTGAAGCCAATGGAAGAGCTGAGCCCATACCATGCAAATCTGAGTGGATGGCTCAGCTGAAACCACGTGGCTGTGGCTGGATGATTTAGTTGACCATTTTTGAAGCTGTTGCAGTGCATGTGGAAGAAAAGAGGCTGTCTGACAGTTAGGGTTTGCTTTTTCAAATGTGTTTTCAAGCATTTTTTCTTGGTATTCTTTTCATTTTCTGATACGAAACAGGCGGAAGAATGAGCCATAGTGATTTTATTTGACACCACTGGGACATTTATTAAGATTTAAAGAGCAACAAATATGTCCCCCACACTGCTGAATGTATACTGTTTGTCTGCCTTGTTGGTCAGAGCTAAATTGTGGGTGGCATTTGCACACAAGCTCTGAGCAAATCTGTGGGGCTTCTGGAAAACAAGTAAAAGACTGCAAAACTTGACCCTTAGCAGACACATGCAGAGAGATTCCTTGCAAGTGAGGACATTTTCTAGGTCAGACAAAGAATGAAGCTTTAGCACAGCAATGCTTCTGCCAGGAGACTTCCTACCGAGCAGGATCCCCGCCCCCACAGGCTCCCACCCACGCTCCTAGCAGGAGTTTTGGATGGGATAGTGCTGGGTCCCAGTCCACTTTGTGTCTGGAAGCTACCCAGCCTGTGGGGAATACCTCTCGGGCTAGACATGGGCAGTTGACTGCCTGACAGAATGATGTGAGCCTGTGTGAGGTGAAAGTTCAGGGCTGGGGTATTTTACTTAACAGCTTTTCTAGGGCACAACTTTGAGTGTTGTATTTATGCAGACATTTTAGGGGTGGCACTAAAAGACACAAGCCCTTAGCAGAAAAAAGATTGGAATTAGTGGACATGGTCATCTAGCCAAAACAGTGAAGACAGATAATCTGGTGTGTTCCCAGTGAATATCTGGAAACGCTAGGAAGCTGAAGGGTGTGGGGGGACTAGAAGAGAGGTCTCTGGTTTACTGATTAGTTAGGCCACCTCTGCACGGTTAGGATTTGCCTCTGGAGGTGACTGTTCTCTTCAGAAATGCGTGGGATAAGATGATATTAACCCATCCTGAACTGCTCAATTTTTGAAACTGTCTCATAATTGGTGGCCTTAAATTCCATTTAATCAGGGGGTGGAGATAATTTTTTTTTATTCTAAGAGACACAGGGATGCATTGAAAAAGCATATCTAAGTTACTGACTCAGCAAAAATGTCAGTAGAAAATTGTAATTCACAGTTCTTGAAATTAGCCATATCTTCAGATAGTAGAAGTACTTGTTAAAGTGGTTGCTTCTCTGTAGCTACTTGAGATCAATTTGGGGAAAAAAAATAAAGTATTTTTTTAATACTTGTATAATTTGTGTGGAACAGTTGTATCACTCATGCATACCACATCCTAACTGTATCAAACACCGTGCGGGAAGTTTACAGAAAAATTAGGTCCCAGGTTAATAAAGAGTCATTTTCACACTGGGACATACTCTAAACTGAGATTGCATAAATTTGTCTTGAATAGTTTCCAGCTCTACAGAAAAACATGAACAGTCCTACTGCATAAAATCTTCAACTACAGCCACGAGTTAATTTAAACTGTTAGTGCATAAACCAGAACCGAGGCACCACAAATACTCTGTCAAGGCACTTATTGCCTTTAGATTTCCACAGTGTAGCACAGACCACCGGGAACGACCTCCATGGCCAGGGACTAGACTCCAGTTCTGCACTTGGGAAAAATAGGCCCATTCAACTCTGCAAGTCTCCTCTTCCTCACTGAAAAAGAAGAAGGAGAGGCGTCAGTCAGTGCAACGGGAAGATGTGGATGGCAGGTTTGGCTTACCTGCTCTTGAAAGAAGCCGAGTGACCTACATTCTACCAGGAGAGAAAACAGGAGAGCATCTACTTCTGAATTCCTGCCCTAAGCAGCAGGCACAGCCTCATGAAGTTTGAGGGAGGTAAGATAAGATCTCTGCTCTTGTGAATTTCTAAGGTGAGAAGCTACTTTCAGCCTTACCTCCCTGATTCTACACGCAATTGTATTTCTCAGTTTGTCTTTATTTGACCTAGCCAAAGCACCACCTGATGCTGACTAACAGCAGAAGGCAGATGTTACAGTTTTTCCTTTCCCAGTTTTTCTAAACTGCCATTTCAAAACAGTATTTCTTATCCTAAGCCTTTAGCCTCCAGCCTTCTGATCATGGTTAACATGGTCAAAGCAGTGTCATAGCTGCTCTTAAAGTTGATTTTACAGATTTGAGAGCTATACTGCTCAAGTAATTTGTACAAGAAAAAAAAGGGGGGGGGGAAGAGGGAAAAAGAAAGAGTATAACGACGATGCAGAAGTTAGTTCTTGAGGATGACTGAAAAAGCATTCACGGTTGGTTCATACAGAGCATCTTAGAGAAAGGAAGCTATAAGACCAAACCCAGGTTCTGGTAGCATCAGGTGATGGTAGGCAAGAGCACTGGAGCAGAGCAAAAGCAGAGAACTATTGCTGACAGGGAAGAAAATAAAGGTTTTCTATACTTATACACTGTCCAGGTGTGGAGCTGAGACGCTATTGCCAGAGACCATCACACCGATGAATACGAGCTGCAAACAAGAACCAAATCAGACAAAAATGCAGATCTTTATAGTCAAGAAGGCAAAATGCACAACTGTTACATGGAAGGCGAGTAGTGAATTCCTCCCCTTAACAGCAGGAACAATTAAAAACACTAGATGGAAATCTTCGAGCTGATTACTCTGTATGCCAAGTGATGGTCATTAAAGCCATGCCTCTGTTCCAAAGGACAGGAAATAGCAAGCCTTTCTTTGTGCAGCTCTTTAATGGCCAGGAATGCAGCCGCAGGCAGAATAAACACTCAGGGAACGGTAATACTGAGCTTTCTGTGTGGTCGCTGAAGAACTAGCACATACTTCTGCCTGCTTTCCTAGGAACAAGCTACTGGCTGAAACAGGATTTTTTTTTTAATCACTTTCTTATTTTTAAAACATAGCGTATGTATATCATCTGTCTAAATGTGGCAGCCGTGCAAAAGTGTTTTAATGTGGCTTTTAAACCTTTTCAAAAGGTTTAAAAAAACCCAAAGTTGATTCATGAAGGGACAGAAGACCCTGTCTGTGGAGGACCACATGCAGATTAAAATACATGGTTCCATTTTCCCACCATTTCTTCTTGGCTGGCATATATGCATCGTGTCTCTTCTCTGTTAGCCCTTGCTTTCCAGGTATGTCTGGCAGACATACCAGCAGCATTAGTGGGGGTGGGAGTGGGTTTTGCTGGGAGCCTCCAGCCCAGCCTCCTCCTACAGTGCCTGTAGCACTGGATCAGGGCTCTGTCTCAAGTCTTGCAAAGCCCCACCCTCCTGGGGAAGAGGTTCTTCCTATGTAAAGGACATTGTGCAAAGTCTTGCCTATTCCTCCCGGATACCCTGTGTGCCCCTGCTGTGGAGGAGCTGTGTGCTGTGCTGCCAGTTCCCCCGCCGCAACGGCACATGCACCAGCTGCATTCAACATCGTGCTGCTGCACTGACTTCTAGTGCTCCACAGCAGCTTGTAGCCAAGCAGTGGAAAGCCTCTGCCACATGCATCCACTGGAATGGCAGCTTGCAAACGGCCTCATTTTGCTTCACAAGCACTTCCGATCTCTTCATGGAGAGTATAAAGATAAAGCCACACATGGCTTCTCACCTCTCTCTGGAAACACTTCTGATTTATGTTGCTGAAGGGGACGGGCCAAGTCCTACTGACATCAAAGTTCAACTCTACTATTTTTCATCTCCTTGTTAAAGCAGGAATGAAGCTGGAGGAAGACATGCAGTTGGCAGGAATCACAAGTGCTGGCAGTTCACACCCTGTGTTCCATATGCTGTATCACACACCATACCGAAGCACGTTAGCAACTCTCACTCCTTCCCTGTACGATCCACTGATAACTGCCAAAAACCCTGCCTCTCCTGGGCCTTTGAGCTGCCCAGTGCCTCCACGTTGGGAGCACAACCCATTAGGGAACCAGTCAGTACAGACTGCTTTCCTCCGAGGGACAAGGCATCATCAGGCCCTTCAAGAGATAGTTTCTAGTTCAAGTACATACACGAGAGCCTTGAAGTGAGCAGTTCTGCCCTTCAAGCACCAGGAACTGCTCACAGGTTGAGGGAGGGACCCTTCTGCTTCCTGGCTCACAGGCAGCCCAACTCACCTAGGTCATTGTTGTTCATCGTGGCATTGGAGGCACGGAGCCGGGGGCCTTGCTGTGTGAAATGGTACCCGAACTTCAGCAGGGAGGTGTTTTTTTCCAACATGTCTGCAATTTCCATTTCTACCTGGTTGCCCAAGGGCTGGCTCTTTTGAGAATAAAACAGAAAAGCAAACTCGTCCGGTCAGAGGGACATTCAGAATGAGCACTTAGAACCAACATCTCCACCCTTTCCCTCCTTTGGACCTGACAGCCTACTTGGCATTTCTGACTTGGAGACAGTGAAACAATCAGCTGGCCTGTTCCTACTACAGCCAAGTGGCTTCAGCTCCTCTACCACACATTCCCACAATTCGTCTTGCCCAAAGATTTTATTTCTTGGACATATTTGCAGCTAAGAGGTACTTGGAGAAACTATAAGTTTTAACACCCAGTCAGCAGTCCCTGAGCTCCCCATAGCTCAGCTCCTTAACTACTACCCTCTGGGCTTCTTTGGGAACTAAACTTGCCAGAGCATCTTGTTTGTTTGCTTGTGTGTTTACTTTATATTCTACAAAATCACAGAATCATAGAATGGTAAGGGTTGGAGGGGACCTCTAGAGACCATCATCTAGTCCAACCGCCCCATCTGTACCACTACACACTGTGGAGGTCTCTCTTTCCTTTGTGTTGTAGCAAAAAAAACCCCAGAATTACTCAAAAGATGCTATTATTTAAGTCCCTGCAAGAGCCAGGAGCAAGGTGTGGTATTGGACAGGTCCATCACCCGCTCTCCACGGCAACACTGGGAACACAAAAAGCTGCTTGCACTGCCACAGCCTTCTCAGTATCTGCAGGTAGTAGCAGATACTGCCCAGGGACTGCAGCAGAAAGATGGGTCTGAAGCCATTGTCTCCAAAGCAATCTGTCAGTGGTGGCAGGCTGCAACCCTCTGTCCTGACCAGCCTCTTGGCTTCCTGCAACCAGGACACATTCACTCACTGGGTGCTCCCACACACTTCACCTGGTTGTCGATGCGCAGCTCCACGAGTGATGTGTTGCCCTGGAGTGCTTCCACAACAGCCAGGATTCCTGTTCCAGAAATGAAGTTTGATTCCACATTCAGGCTCTTCAGTGTGTTGTTGACCTTCAGCATCTCTGCCAGTGCCTGTGGGAAGAGCTGTTGGTCAGACAGGCAGGGCCAGAGCACCCCAGAGCAGCGGAGTTTGACTCCTGCCTCGGGAGACACTGGTGGGACCCCTGTGCCAAGCAGCTTCACCGCCAGCAGATGAGAAAAGCTCTGTGTGAAGTGGAGGGAGTTCCCCCTTGTTGCAGGGGTATTCTTGAACGTGGGCATGCTGGAGGCTATGGCAAAATCTTCCATGGAGGAAGTTTTAGTGCCACCCCAAAAGGTGACAGCCAACATCTGCAGCTGCCCCGTGACAGCTTCATCTGTCCCTCTTCTAAAGCCAGTGTGGTGATGGCAGGGATGCTGGCCAATGTCAGCCCTGCCTCCTACCCCATCAGCTGCCTGCCTGCACAGCTGTGGGGTCGTGATGCTTCCGATCACAACAGCCAGAAACAAGAGCATCTGTCTTGAATAAAAGATTCTCCAAATCCAGGATGTCTTCCCAAGTGGCATCAAATTGATCCCTTTGATTCACTCAGTGGGTGAGACCAGAAGTGGGCTGGCACACTTCCTACCTCCCTGACCTGATCTGATGATCTCATTTAGTAAGATGCACGGGAGGATTGTCCTGGTTTCAGCTGCAATACTCTTCCTAATAACTGTTACAAGGCTACGTCCTGGGTTTACACTAAAGAGAATACTGATACCACAGGAACGTTTCGGTTATTGCTGAGCAGTGCTTGCAAGCATCACGGCCATTTCTGCTCATCATGTTCTGCCAGTGAGTGGACTGGTAGTGGAGGGTGGGGGGAGGCCAGTGTGGGCACAAGAAGCTGTGAGGAACATGGCCAGGAGAGCAGACTTAACGAGCCCAAGGGCTATTGCATACCACAGGACGTCATGCCCAGTACAAAAACTGTGGGGAGGTGGCCGGGAGGGGCCGATCAGTGCTCGGGCATCAGTGAGCAGGTGCTGAGCAGTTGCACTGGGGATCACTTGTCTTCCTTGGGTTTTGTTTCTCTTAATTACTATTATGATATTTTGTTCTCCTTACTGTTATTATATTTTAGTTTAGTTATTATACTTTGTTCTTATCTTAACCCACGAGTATTGATATTCTTTTCTGATTCCCCTCCCCATCTTACAGGAGTGTGGGGAGGGGGAGTGAGTGAATGAGTGAGTTGCTGTGTGGGGCTTCGTTGCTATCTAGGCTTGTACCATGACAAAGGACTCACCCACACTGTGAAACAGAAGGACCAGAAGGTGATGGCCAAGTAGCATGTCTGACTTGCACACACTCACACAGCACTTTGCTCCACATCTCCCTTAGCCCTGTGCAGTGCCCCATGGGCTATCAAAGAGCACCCACACTGCCTGCACAGGTTTCTTCCCCACTCCAGAGTGCCTGAAGTAATCACAGAATCACAGAATGGTAGGGGTTGGAAGGGACCTCTTGGAGATCATCCAATCCAAGCACCCTGATAAAGCAGGTCCACCTAGATCGGGAACATGTCCAGGTGAGTTTAAAAGCCTCTGGAGAAGGGAGAGCCCGCAACCTCCCGGGGCAGCCTGTTCCAGGGCTCCCTCGCCTGAACAGCAAAAAAGTTCTTCCTTAAGTGGAACTTTTTGTGTTTCAGTTTTTGTCCATTACTTCTTGTCCTGTCACTAGACACTATAGAAAAAAATGAGGAATGCGCTCACCCTCCACAAAGCTTTTTTTTTCTAACAGGAAGCTGGTGTGTACATGTGTGTGTGGAGGTAGGCAGGGGTGGGTGGCCTGGATGAAGAAGAGCAAAAACTGTCTGCAAAGGTGCTGGAAGAGCATGCAAGGATGCCGCCTGGAAGGTAGCAAGAGAGCTAGGCAGAATGCACGGCACCTCTCTGCATCCCCACTGATATTTTAAGACCACTTACAGCAGGCAGAAAAACCCTTTATGACCCAGAGAGGCCTCGCATAGGAAATACAGAGTCCTGCTTCTGCACAGGTCTGCACACAGGAATACACCAAAGAGCAGGAACAGATGTGTGTGAATGCAGGGACGGGTGTGTACACAGACATGTGCAGCTTTGTACCCACAGAAACAAAAGGGGTGGTCCTGAAGTAGGATAAACCACCAGACAAACTGCTATTACAAAACACCACCATGAAGTTAGCTGTTGTCTCCCACTCCTGTTCCAACAGATCCTTGACAACAATATGAAACGGACGGGATTAGAAGATTGTGTTTTGAAACCTGAACAAGGAAGGGAAGGAGGAACCAAAGCCTGTCTGTCCCCAGCTTTCACTAGCGCTCCTGAAACCAACTGCCAGAGGCACATGACATGCTGAACACGCCATACGGTGCCGAAGCAGTCAGTGGGTAACTCCAGAAACACCTTGGCCAAGAACAGCTCCTGCCACAGCTCTAAGACGATGCGCCACAATACTTACAAAAGCAACAGGATCATTGCTCCGGGTCCCAACTATGCTGAACTTTTTCACATAGGTGTTATTTTTCAATGCCTCTGCAAAAGCTTTTAAAGTTGGTATGGGAATATTCTGTAAAAAGAAATGTAGAAAACCTGTGTCAGGCCATCATCTGTACAAAGGAATATCATAGAATCACAGAATGGCAGGGTTGGAAGAGACCTTTGGAGATCATCTAGTCCAATCTCCTG
The DNA here is from genome assembly GCF_028858725.1 of Colius striatus. Classification (NCBI taxonomy): domain Eukaryota; kingdom Metazoa; phylum Chordata; class Aves; order Coliiformes; family Coliidae; genus Colius; species Colius striatus. The sequence goes on from NC_084790.1 coordinate 21,881,294, forward strand.
CAGAACCAGGTTCACCTAGATAAGGTCGCATAGGAACATGTCCAAGCAGGTCTTGAAGACCTCCAAGAAGGAGACTCGACGGGTTCCCTGGGCAGCCTGTGCCAGGGCTCCCTCACCTGAACAGTGAAACAGTTATTTCTTATGTTTAAATGGAACTTTTTGTGCTCCAGCTTCATCCCACTACCCCTTGTCCTGTTGCTAGATACCATCAAAAAGAGGGATGCTCCAACCTCCTGATAGCCACCATTTAGATGTTTGTAAATATTTATGAGATCCTCCCCTCCGAATATACAGGAGGTTGAAATAATACTTTGAATTTCGCATCAAGGTCAAAGCAGCAACTGGACTTCAGAAATTGTCAATGTTTTTACAAGTTCTCTTGGTATAATCAGCACAGCTTAAGGAGTATAGCAATGTCTTCATCCTATTTCCCATTCTGCCAATAGTTCACTGCCTTGATTTGAAGCTGCGGTGTCTCTGCTGTTTAATTTAATTGCCCAGAAACTCAGCTCCTTGTGAATGCAGGCGTAGTGGGGATGTATGCAACGAGGATCCATGAGCCTACGGAGCACTGCTCCAGTGCTTGTTAATACAAATGACAGCACTGAGCAACCTTTGTGTCATGTTCAGAAAAAATTTCCACCTACAAGGCCTGATCCAGAAAGATGTGAAACGATCTCCTTGTGGTGCAACCCACAGACACCTCTGACTGCTTAATAAAATATCCTTCAAGCTAACATTTGCCATGCTAGCTCTCAGCCCAGAAAAGAAATCACAGAATCATAGAATGGTAGGGGTTGGAAAGGACCTTTAGAGATCATCTAGTTCAACCCCCCTGCAGAAGCAAGTTCACCTAGATCAGGTTGCATAGGAACATGTCCAGGCGGGTCTTGAAGACCTCCAAGGAAGGAAAATCCACACCCTCCCTGGGCAGCCTGTGCCACTGCTCCATCACTCCCACAGTGAAATAGTTTTTTCTTATGTTTAAGTGGAACTTGTTGTGTTCCAACTTCATCCCATCACCCCTTGTCCTGTTGCTAGCTACTACAGAAAAAAGGGATGTCCCAGCCTCCTGACACCCACCATTTAGATATTTATAAGTGTTAATGAGATCTCCCTTCAGTCTCTTCTCCAGACTAAACAGCCCCAGTTCCTGCAGCCTTTCCTCATCCATGCTTCTTGTTCTGAGTTCCTACAAAATGAGTGTTTTTCACTCATCAGGCACTTTAGTTAACCTTTTCAGGGGCACACATTTCTACCTGCCTAAAATTTTAAGAGGTATCCTCAGCCTGGACATTTTGCCACACCGTTTGGATCCCACCATGTGGAATCATCTACATTGGAAGCCATCTGCAGAGTCACACCACAGAACCCAGCGCCTCACCATCTCCACTGCCACTCCTCAGTTCTCCAAACTGTATCCCACAGTCATGTGTCCAACGTACAAAAAAAGTGCCTGCCTGCCAGATCCTCAGCCTGGTGTCCTTGAGGGTCACTAGCCGGAATCTCCCGAACTACCCTCAATGCAGCTGTCCTCTTTCAGGCACCTGCAGGAATCTTCTTGCTACCAACCCCACACCATTGTCCAGCATCGGGAAAAAAGTCCCCATTGCCCAAAGCAGAGAGAGGAAGCACTCGTGTTTCTTGTCTGGCTACACACAGTGTTAAGTGCTACGGTATTATTCTGTGCAGCAAACCAGACTTGGCCACTGACTTCTGTATATCAAATGTTTCATCCTGTTACTAAGAAGAAAGCAGCCAAATACCATAATGTTGTTAAGGTTAACTTCCTCAAGGTCGGGATCATTGCTTTGTATTCGCTTCAGTGTTTCCTCAACATCCGTTGAGTTTGGCTCCTCATCAGGAACTGGTTTGTACTGTGTGGGCTTAATCACACCTGAAAATGAAAAGCAAGACGTGAAACCAACTGCACCCTGAGCAGCAGCATGCTCTCTTTGGGTGCGCTTCTCCTCTTCCAGAAGCAGTGCTGGGAAAGGGAAGCAAGACCTGGCGAGCAGCACGGGAGCAAACAAGTGCTCGTCAGCTCTACCTACACTCATGTGCCTTCAGAAATGCTGCCTGCCCCTGGGACCAAACAACAGGGCTGCCAGCACCTGCTGCCACTTGCTCCCAGGGTCTAAAGCTGGGAGACAGGGAGCATGGTGCTGCCTGAGGCTTCTCCCAGGGCACCAGGGCAGTAGCTGAGACCACACTGGCTTGCACGGGGCAAGGACACACCAGAGGCTGCCCTGGCAATCACAGACTGTTCTGACAGCCATGGCTGCAACCTTCAGCCTAAAAGTAATTCCCACTTTACTTCTGCTAGCAGCTTCAAAGCCAAACACTGCAGCCTGCTAACACTCTAAACCACTTACTGTTGAGCCCTTCTTTGTTCACGATGGTGCTGCTCCCCAGTGCCTCGTAGTACTGCTGGTTACTCATCAAGGTGTGCATGCCAAGGATGGCTACAGAAAAACAAAAGGAGAATACAACTTGAGTCAGTACAGGATCCAAAGCCAGGAAAAGAAACATACATGCCACACTGGCTGGGACAGGGGGTCTGTAGGGCATTACCCTTCCCTGTTGAACAACATACAAAGGTGGGACCAAGCCCCTTGACTGTCATAAACACACCACAGGGTCCAGATGTGCTCTCTTGTTTATTCCAATGCAGCATGATTCATAGAAGAACAACATCATCTTGTGGACAACAAACAGACAAGCAGATAAGGCTTACCAGCAGATGATTTGATTCAGTATCACGCAAAAATGGTGAGGGGAAGACAATAAAAAACATTAAAAAGAAAAGTCATTGGTAGGACTTAATCTAAGGGGTCCAATCCAGCAGAAGCCTGCACATCCTCATCACCCTTTCTCACCTGGGCATGTGCCACAAACTGCCACGGTGCAGTTTTTGAGATGAGGTATGTTCCACCCAGAACCAAACTGGCTCTTCAGGCAGCAACATATGAGGTGACTATCACCTGAAGTGTGGCAATACACCTCATGTTTTTTCTCAACAACAAGCAGGGCTGGTGGTGCTGTGCTTTGCATTGATGTTTGAACGCTTGGAAGTTGACTTTGTCAGAAGCCAAAGCTCAAAGTGTCCAAAGTGATGGCATGAACAAAATTCAAGGACTGAAAGGGCCCAAAAATTAAACTTCTGCCAACTTGTGTATCTCAGGCTCATGACTGCAAAACCAAGATGTAAATGCACACACTGAAATGTGCCCAGGAGGATCTCCTGGCATTCTTGCCAGCTGCAAATAAACAGTGGTAAAGCAACACTTTAGAAACATTTGGGCAAAGAGTCTGTTTATAAAAACAACCCTGCTACTCACAGAAAGTTCATATTTGAAATAATCTGGTTTCATGATCAACCTTTTTTTTTTTTAAATATCTATATGACTTTCTACAGACAAATGCAGACACATGAATATTTGTTATAAGCAGGCACATCTGAACAAATCTTGACCTCCATATGGGCACAGTGGTCAAAATAAACATGGGACAAATTTCTCCCTAAAATTCAAGCACACCACCTCAAAGGCATTTTGCTTTCCCATGAGCTGCTCCTCTTGTGCTTGGTTGGCACCAGTCTGTCACTATTTGCTCAGTGCTTTGGCCAAGAAGGGCTAGGAGTGGCAGGAGAAAGACACCCCTGAGGCCTGTCACAGGAATGGCATCTGTTACGGTGACAGGTCACATTGACTCGAGATCTAGGTTGCACAGGCAGGACAGCCTGCAGCACTGGGCATCAATGACCACCACTGTCTGCTTCCCCACATGCCCCCAGAACATTCCCAGATGGACTACGCAGAGTCAAGCAGTCCCTGTCCAAAAGTCTGAGTGAGGCTCAGCACTTTAAATTTGCTTGTTTGTGTTTTAGCTGTCTCTTTTCTCTGCCAGGAGCTCACAGGTGAAATTTTCAGAAGCACAACGCAGCTCTGAAAAGAAATGCACAGGCTCAGAATTTTGAGGACACACATCCGAGCCACAGCTTACTCTGACAACAAAATCTCTCCACCAGCCAGGACTGTGAATGTCTGAACTGAAGACAGTGGGAAGGATCTGCCATTACGACCACACAAGGTTTTCTAGGGCTAGAGTTTGTGCTGGCAGACAAGAGGGACGCACTGTTTGTAACATCTCGTGCTTACTGTGCATTACCTAAAGGAACTCAAGTAGAAGAAAGGCATTTCGTTTCTGCCTCCCACACTTGAACTTCCAGGACTTGCTGGGAGCCTGAGCTACCAATATACCAAGGGTACCAATACACCAAGGCTGATAACAAGCCTTGCTAAACAGCCAGGAGCAAAACAAGCTCCTGCTAAACTAGCCCTGCTAAACAGGCAGGACTAACGCTATTACTGTCAACACTGAGATTTCAGCACAGTCCATATCGCATCAGTTCTGCTGCTACTTCAAGTGTATTCTCCCAACAACTGCAGAACAAGCTGCCTCAAATAGCATTTATCTGGAAAAATCCTTGCTGCACAAATCTGGAGCTTAGAAAGGCGGATTTTATAGCGTAGGGCTTTATAGGACACCAGGAGTGCAGTAAAAAATAAAACCCCAGGGCACATATGTTGGAAGCCTTAAAGCAGGAACACATTTCTACGCCAGAATATGGCATTATTATGTAGAAAGTGTCTAGTTGGTGTGGTTATTCTACAGGTTATCTTACAGACTTCTAGCAAGGAGGATACTGCCAAGGAGTATGGAAGTCTGAAGGAGACAAAATTGGAAGAAGCACCCAGTTACACTGAAAAATATTCATTGACAGTTGGATCAGCAGAAGACACGTGAGCTGGGTAAAGTACAAGGGGGTGTTCCTACTGCTCCTTCAGACAAGGCATATCCTCTCTCAGCCACAAAGCTGAGTCCACTCTACTGGCTTCAGCAAGATACCAACACTGTCACCTCTCAAGTGGAAAAGCAATGAGGCTCGCAGTGAGTCACCTGCACTCAGACAACACTGCCTGAATAGCAGCAATGGGACACCGCTTGAACTGCCTTAGCATGGAGGCATAAACCCCTCAGACAGGGACCGTGCCTGTCCTCCTTGGGGTGCAGGGGGCTCAAACAGCACCTGCAATCACTCTGCCTCTCTCTCCAGCTCGGTCTGCATTCCAACCTGCTTCTTGGTCGTTGTGAAGTACACCAGCCTTCTAATGCTGGATTCCCACACCCCTGAGCTCACACCCACAAAACTGACTGACTGCACAAGTCAACAAGTACATAGCTTTAAAACGTGCTGGGAAAGTTCTTTAACAAACAGCAGCCCTGGCAACTTCTTTAATAGGCTGCAAACAAAATCTATGTTCTCATTGGGCCTGCTTGATTTTTTCCTAGAGGTTTGGCTTGAAGAAAGCCATGTTCTTGAAGGTGACGGGCTGCCATTTACAAGATTCAGTGGCAGAGACGGGAAAAGAGATCAAAAAATACATTCTATCGCCTTGATAAATCCTTCCTCTTCCTCCTCAACTTTGGACCATGCTCCTGATTAAATCCTCACATGAGCTGTAAGTAACTTTAGATGTACACTTCTTTTTTTAACAACGAAATACATCCTGTCAAAACTGATGGTATCCAGATACACAGCAAAAAGTTCAGCAGCTCATTTCCCACAAAAGGAGAAAGAAACAACTAGTCAAACAACTTGAACCTCCAATTCACATGAAACTATTTTACCAGCAATGTCACAGAGCTCTGCATCGGAGGCGTTGGCAAGGGCTTCCTCCAGTTCCGGCTCCAGAGTCACACTTTCCAAAACAGGATCCATCGGCTTCTGCTTGGGGATCCAAGCCTTTCCTATAAACGTAAAGTGAGGTCACTCTCAGTATAGCTTTAGCACCTGTTTCACCACTACCCATGCAGACATATTTCTGCACAGTGAATAAGACAGAAGGTGTACAAGGACCTAGATTATAATAAGAAAAGACACTGAAGCCCTTAATGGTTGGACTTGACAATCTTAAAGGTCTTCTCCAACCTAAACGGTTCTATGATGTGATGATTGTATGATTCCCATCAGCTCAGTCTGAGTCCTGCTGCAATGTGAGCCAGGAGGCACCTGCCAGACACTTCCAACTCGAGTCGGACTTCTTTGCCAGCACAGCACCTACAAAAACCCAGGAGTACATTTGTGCAGGACAATGACTGTTCAATGCACAGCACTCAGAAAGCTACGTACAACCTGACTCTGAAGGACGCCACTTCTCTGCAGACTGCATAAAAAGGATGGAGATTTGCCAGCACCTGCACGGACAAAAGGAGGGCAGTGGCCCAGATCCAGCATTGTGCAGGATCAGTCCTGCCACTGAGGCAGATCCTGCTGCTAACTCCAAACACATGGAGGCAGGGCAGATGGCATTTTAGCTAAAAAAGGTAGAAAGGAGGTGGTGGAGGGGGTCTGGCAGCAGGCAAGGATAGCAGCTGGCTGTCCAGCGAGCACACAGGATACAGGGAGGAGCAGGCTTGGGGCAGCTAGCCTGGCTTTACATTGTTGCAGAGGGGTGGAGAGAGACACACAGGGCACACTGTATGGAGACCTCCATGATCTATCTTCCAAGACTAGGCTAAGAAACAGGCCTTTTCCCTACAAGTCAGAGGTGCAAAGAAGCAACAGGTACAGCTGGTAGGTAATGTAAAGCTGCCACCTCAGCCGCTTGATTGTGGCCTTTACCTGCTGGGGGTTGCCAACGTTGACAAGGGGCTGTGTGGCGAGTGGTGTAGCTCCAGCTCAGCTCCCAACACTGTGGGGTCCCACGCTCCCTCACCCCATTGCTCAGGACAATCACCAGGCAGGCCACAACCTGTGGGTCTGTGTGGCTCCATGGAAGCCAGCTGGGTCCCGGGGAGGTGTGGGGCTGTGGACAGGGGCACTGGTTGGCTGTCCCCATCTCCAGCGGTGGAGCAGACCTCTTTCTGGAGGCTGAACGTGTCAGGTTTGAGATTTTACAACAGGGCACCTACCCACAACCACTCCCACTGCCAATGAAAAGAGAAAAGCTTGTGGTGTGGTGGGTAAACTCAGTGCTGCTGGTGGGCAGGGGGAGGAGCAGGAGGGATCCCCAGAGCATTTCAGAACAGTCCTCTCACATGAAATTGTCCAGGACCGCTGCAGAAAGATAGAAAGTGCAAAGCTCTCAGCCTGACATGCAAGCCAGGGCTATTTTTGTCCCCTCTCTGAAACCAGAGTCAGTGACACCAAAGGGGAGACACAAAGATCCAACTGCTCAGCAATGTGCAGAAACAGAGGGGCTAAATTTAGCCTGAAGGAAGGAACAACTGTGCTTGAGGCTCCCCTCTACAAAATGGAGGCTGCTATAAACAATCTCCTGCAAAAAGGCCCATCTTCTGCCCTCCAGCTGCCACCCCGAGATAGCAACAAGGGCAGGAATCCGCCTTCTGGGCCACAGCTGCTCTCACAAAGGACAGGCAGAGCGACATATGTGCCTGTACAGCCAGGCACCCATCTGGATACTTTGGAGTCTGTGGGGCTGACCCCACAGCTCTGGCTGTGAGACTCAGGACCCCCATCCTGTCCCGCTGGCCGCATGGCTCCACAGACAGCACACAGTGCCTGGCCAGCTGCAAACCGTTCTGCTGTCACTCAGTGACTCTTCTGTGCACCTCAGTGTCATCAAAACTGCTGCAGTTTAAATTTAGAAAGTCTCCTATCTCAGTCACACTTTAGTACAAGACTGAACATTAAATTAAATAGTGCATGCAAACACAGCAGTATTATATCACAATACAGCAGGTAGGCACACACCAGCTCTGCTCCTACCCTGTCCTGCAGCACAGCCAGGGAGGGCAAACTAGTAAATTACCCTCTGAACTGCAAATGTAGTGGTTGATTTCCTGCCCTGACACAACTGTGACAATGTAATTTAACATCTCTGGCTCAAAGGCAAAGTAAGCAGCACGTCCACTTAACAGCGTGTTACCTGTGAAAATACATTTAACCTCTGAGATCACATCAGACTGAAATGGGATCAGCTCAGACCAGAAGCTGAAGGCTCAAAATGCCTGGAATACCTCTGTCTCCTGTGGAGCGCTGCTACTCCCTGCTGGGCTACCCAGGTGGGCAGCCAGCAGCTGGGCTGGGGTATGTTTGAAGTTGCCAAATAGCTCTTCCTGATAGTGCTTCATTTACTCTCTCCATTTACATCTTTCAAGGAGACCTTTCATTCACTTCCATTTTGACATGTGGCAACCAGTAGTGCATACAGCATACAAGCAGGTTTTCTGGTGCAAGGAGATCATGGTACAGAAGAAGACACAACAGTAGAAAAAGAAGGCCATTGAGAAGCTCCTGGAACCCAAGAGGCAAGGACTGACTGGACCACATCTCATGTCAGATTATACTGAGAGTCCTAATGGGAGCAGGAAAGTCCTCTGAATAATGAGACATGTCCTAGAAGAACAGGAAAGGATGCCAGAATGAGAGGAAAGAGAAGAGGCAGAGCAAGCTCCTTGCTCACAGGCCCCAGGGCCAGACAGAGCAGAGGTGCAGCAGCCACCACAGGGTACAGTGCCAGGAGACAGAAATGTGCCAGCTGAAAGAGAGTGGGAAATGAGGCTGCAATTGTCAAGAGGTGATAAAGACTAGACAGAAACTGTTTGGATCATCACAGATGAGGCAAACTGTGGAGTTTCTGAACAGCACAAGTGTAGGGATGGAGCAGAGCACAAAAGGTAACAGTGGGAGACAGAACAGTCTGCAGAGCTCACAGGACAGAGCAGAAGAGGAACATGAGAGGACAGAAGAGGACATCTTCTCCAGAGCTTGAAACAGCTGCAGTGGGATGGGGACGGAAAGAGGCTGCACAGTGGTAGAGTCTCTGCCCATCAAGTAACAACATACCAGGTGGTATCCAAATCAGCAAGTGCACAGCCCTCTTGGGCACAGCCCCGGTTATTATCCGGCCTGGGCTGGGGATGGACAGCAGAGGGGGCAGATGGTGACAAAATGAAGTCAGGTTTATCAATGTGGGTCAGATGTAACCCTTCTGCTGCACACCCACTGTGCCTGCAGTGTGGTGCAAAGGATGATCATACCTCTCTTTTCACCCGTGAAAGGAACCAAGTCTTCTCTGTCTTTAACATCCTTCGCCTGCTTTTCTAGGTGGGCCATGAGCTCCTCCCTTTTGAACGGACCAGTTGGTGGCTTTTGCGTCTGATCCCGCTGCCTGAGCCCTGCTGGCAGCAGCGCATTCTGGGCATGAAGGAGAGAGATGTGAGTTATCTCTGCAGGCCACGATCCTCATTCAACAAATACTCTCCTCATTCCACTGTCTTCCACATTGCTGGCCAACTTGTTTCTCATGTCAAAGCTTACTGCCATCCCACCCCACTGACTCCCACATCATCTAAGTTCCATGATGCTCCTTCACCCCTGAGTTTCAAATGCGGCTCCGCCGCAAGATCTCCATGCTGCCACGTACATGTTTCTCCACAAGGGCAGCTTCAGCCCTTCCTCAGGGGGCTCTCAGCCATCACCTCCTGCTCCTCCCAGCCTCCTCCCACAAGCTCACCATTTCTGCTGCCTCTTTGCAACAGTCACAGCGCCAGAACCAAGCTGCTAAGCTCAACCCATCTTCTCCCTGTATCTGTCTATCCAAGTGTCCACATGCCCCACACATCCCAGTGTGCATCAGTGCAGGGAAAGCTTTCACAGAGCAGATCAGAGAGCCACTTTGGCCTCTTCTGCCTTTCAAAGTCTGTCACAAAACTACAGGCAGGGAAAGTCACTCTATTGCAGAATAAAACCCCTGCGAACCTCAGTGCTACTTTGAACTGCCTCGTTGTTATTCAGTCACATCAGCCACCGTGAGAAGTTGCTTTGTGCCCAACACATACGGCACGTAAGCATCTGCTTACATTTAAATATAGCACAGCGTTAATGCAGTAAGACAGACTACTCTCAGATTTGACACTAAGCATGTTCTTTAGAGCTTTGCTGGATAGAAGTCAACCTTTACTTTTTAAGACATCCAAGGTGATTTTGAACAACAGGCTGGTTTTTCCATGCTCACCTGATAAAAATAGTTCCTTATAATTTAAATCTATCAGTGAAAAGCCTGGAAAGGAAAACGAAGAATTGGAAGCAATTAGGCTCAGCCAGCCTTGGAGGGCAACAGAGAGGAACTGTGTTAATGCACAAGCAGGGAGGCATAGGAGTCGGCTTGCTTCTTCAGGCTTCATGCTGTGAGAGGTGACTACTCTACCTTCATGCTTGTCTCTTTACCCCCATATTCAGGCTACAACTCTAGTGACAAATGCATGTGATTATGTTATCTCTCTGCATCCTTCACAGAATGCTGCCTGACCCTTCATCTTGAGACAGCTGTAAGTAGCCCATCAGCCCATACACGTAGTCTTGGGAGCTAGCCTTACATCTCTTAATTATTTGCCTATGTTGCAATTTAAAACGATGATGCAACCTACACAGCACATAATTTCCCCCACAAACGCTAACTGCATGTTGAAGGAACAATTTCTCTCTTGGCAGTGTCTGGCCTCACCATCTAAGGTTGCTATAACTCAGAGCCCTGCTAGCTGGCCCTGCACATCCCCTGTGACGGACATGGCACAAGGTTGCCTCAAAAGAGCTTCCACTGCTTGGCACCAGCAGGCCTAGTGTTCGCATGTGGGCAGCTCCTCCTAATGTTGGGAGGTTCTATAGGAAGCAATTCTCCCAATTTGCAAGACTCTAGAATGTGGATTTCTGCCTAAGAGGGAGAAAACATAGATCACATGGAAAAAAAAAAAAAAAAAGCCAAACAACTGACAAAAACCAAAACATCCCCTCCAAGGTGGCCTGGTCAGAAGCAGTTTCCTGCACCAGCACTGGCTCACATCAGTGCTGCAAATTGCAGTGCTCGTCTCACCAGAATAGGCATAGTGAGGCACGGAGAAAATCACAGAAACCGAATCTCACATGTAGCCCATGCCTGCGATGGCAAAACTGCTTCTGCTCACCTGTGGCCAGCTTCTTCCTTTCTTGCACAGAGTGCAGTGTCTGCAGAGGATCCCACTTAAATACAGATTATCAATGCAGCCTGTTCCCCTACAGCTACTGAGATTTACTATCTAGCAAATCTCATCTAAAAGTGACTTACATCAGGATCCAGCTCTTCCAGTTCATTCTCTAACTTCCTGAGCTCCTCCTCTGTCAGAGCTCCGAGGATCTTGTCTTCATCCAGGTCTCGGTATTTTTCTAGCTCTTTTCTGTAAGACATCTTAGAAGAGTCTTTTGAATCTCACTTTTATGCCGGAGCAGGACCTGTAATGAAAGCAAGACACATTACCACTGAACACATGAAACATGACACTGCTGCCTGGCTGGTGGGGGAATGCTGCATACCACAGAGTTGCAGGAGATTTATGCTTAAAAAGTGGCTGACTTCAAAGCCAGGTCAGATTGCCACCCTGTTCATACCCTACAAGCAAGTAACAGATCATACTCGTGAGAGCAGCGCAAATTCAGCAGCAGATTGGACTGACAGGGAAGCACTGAGGAAGTACTTTGTAAAGAACCCTGGCTAGAGATGTCTTTCTTCCAGCCAATGCCAGATGTTAACAAGTGTCCTATGCACATATTTCCTTGAAGGACAATAAACCACAAATCGTAAAATCTGCAGCGCTCATGCCCTTACAAGACTCCAGTAACACCTTCCTGCACATGGCACTCTGGATAATGCTGTCATATCTGGTGAGAAAACAGATTTGTAGCATCACTGTAAACCTCTGAGCCCCACAAACCTCCACCAGGCTACAGCACGCAGCACTCCTTCCCTGTGTTTTACAACCACAAGAAGATCAGGAAGCATTATGCACTCACACTCAGGAGGCTGCCAGTTAAATGTGCTGTTCAGTGACCCACCTTTCCTTAGACATGTGTTTGCACTGCTGCAAACTAAGCAGCTGACCTGAGCGTTACTGCATGCCTAAACTGACCCTTGAAGAAGAGCAGTGGGAATAACATACCAAATACCCTATCCGGATAATCCCTGCTGACCCAGGGGTTTGTCCCATGCCTCCTAATATAAAATGCCACACACAATCACATGCACGCCACTGGACCTCAGCCAGCTCTAAAAGACTGTACTGGATTTTCTACAAAGCTCAACTTGTTTAAAACATGCATATGGGTTAAAAACACACTCCCTACAACACATAAGAGTGTACCCAACTTTGCTTTTTCTGACAGAAGTTTTCTCTGTTCCACAGCTCTGTTTGTGTATTTGTGGGTTTTTGGCTCAACCTTTGCAGAGAACACAAATAATTTTAAGTGACAGAACTCTACAGATAGTATTAAGTGACTTCTCCGACAGTTAAAAAAAGCTTCTTGTTCTCTCAAGAAGCATTTACATTAAAATGACAGGAAGGCCTGGGAGGTTTGTTTCAAAGAGACAAACACCTTTCTATGAATGGCCACTTTCCAGCTTCTGTGGAGCATCAGAGTCATACCTCAGTTACATCTCTCCAACTTTGCTCATCCTCTCAGGGCAGATCATGCTGTTATGATCACTCTTCATTAGCAGGGAAAGGAGCTGCTGTTCCAGATAAGAAAAATATCTCTAGCTTGGTCACAAAAGGGCACATTAAAGTACACATGGCTCGACAGCGAGCCCTTAAATTTAGAGCTGTCATCTGGCCAGACATTTGGTTTGTCACTGGTGTGATGGCAGTTCCTGCATCACTTGCATTCCTGCCACTCACCACTTTGTAAGCAAAGCACCAGGAGCCCTTTTCCCCCTTGATAAGAGAAGCAGCCCCACAGGCTCCCACAGCCCAGAGCCAGAGGGTCCCTTGGCATGGTTTGCTCTGTGTGGTGACAGTCAACTTGTGGACACCAGGATCAAGGGTGGTGGGAGGGTGAAGGAGGAGGCAGGAGCCTCATGGCTTGGTGGGTTTGGCTAAGCAAGGCAGGGGGACCCCAGCACTCCCTGCAGCAGCCAGCGCCAGGTACTGTGAGCTGCCAGGCTGGTATGCAGCACCCACGAGACTCTGCACTGGTCAGTCAGGCTGGGAGCCACGTCCCACAGCAAAGCCTCAGGATTTCTGCCCTTCTGGTCAGCATAGAGGAAAGGAGAGCCTTTACCACAATGACTCACAGACAAACACTTGTCTTTACAGCAATTGCTCTGATTCAGGAGATCCTAGAAAAGCAGCTGAGACCTGGATCTCAAGACGAGCTATGCCACTGCCACATTAGACTGAAGTACATGAAACACGACTAGTCTGTATTTCACATACAATTTCTGTGTTTGACCTTTCTTCCGTGGAAGGCCTTGAGCTCTTAGCCAGCAGGAAGGCAGAGGATAACCCACCCTGACTCACTAAATTCCCTATAATGGCCTAAAATACCCATACCTGCCACACACATGGCAACCCACCTCTTGGCTACGTGGCAACAACCAGTTGCAGAGGCAGACGCAGCCCATTGCTGGCTGTCGAGGGCAATGTGGACATGGCAGCGCAGCTGGGACCAGAGCGCAGCCTCGGCAGGACTGACCTTATCACCTCCCACCAGAAGGACAGAGGCTGTCAGCACTCAGAGGTGAAAGGCAGGACAGGCGTGGAGTGCCAGTGTGCGCAGGCAGCGCTTCAGAAGGAGGCTTCAGGTTTCAAAGCGTCGTGCAGAGATATGGAGCCAGGGCTGCATATAGCAAGAGCCCTGAGGGCTGAGGACAGGTGCAGAGCCTGCTGAACCACAGCTGAAACCCCCATGAGGAGAACGTTGTTTGCCACACAGCCCAGGCAGAGCTGCTCTCTCAGCCAGGCTGCTGCAGCCTGGCAGCACCCGCAGAGAGTGGGTTGGGAGCCACGGCTGTGCTCGCAGCAGAGGGATGGCCTGTACCATCCCCCTGCCCACACAAGAAGCCTCCTGGGCTTTGCATCACAACCCCTAGACCCATGCACCCACTGGATTCCCCTTATCTCCACAGCCTCTTCTACCCTATCTTGCTAGTGAGTGCTGGGAGAAAAACCAAACAGCCCGCCTGCTGTAAATGGCATGAGGGCCTTCTACCACCATAAATAAGAAAACTTTCTGCCTGCACACAATTGTTCTAATTTATACAACGTGCTGAAACATCCACCACCATAAAGGGCTCTCCCTAGCTCATGCTAGGGTTTAAACATGGTTTAACACAGGTCCCCCTGCACCTGTGCTCAAAAAAAAATAACAAGATCATACACTCCTGGACACTCGGGGAAGAGTTAACCCCAATCCACCACAAAACTGCTCCATCAGATCTATTCTCAATGCCTTCCTGGGATGGCAGATTCCATTTGGTGCTATTTTTCATCAAATCTACCAACATACTTCTCAATCAACAAAGGAAGCATCTCAACAAAATACATATGTAATATACAGAAGCTGCACAGTTCTGATGTTATTACAGACTTGGTACTCCTTCAGCTGACAAGAGAACGAAGAAGAGAGCTGGAGTTTTTAGAAGGAGGCCTAGGGGAAAGAGGGGTATCAGAAGCACTTGGAGAAGGGAGAGCCATTCCAGGCAGCAGACACAGTGGGGATGCCAGGATGAAGGACATCAGCCCACCAAACAGTGAGCGTCTGCTGGTTTTGCCGCTGCTGGGACAACTTGTGAGCCCTGGACTCACATTCAAGCATACTTTGGTGTTGTAAGAGCCTGACTTCACAGCCTATCATCTGTTTGAGTCACTGAACACCCCAACACCATCAGTTCACAGAAGGTTCAAGAAGGCACCATCAAATGATGTCCAGATCCAGTAACAGAAAAAAGGATGCACATTAGCTCCTTCTGAAGTAAAAAATCCCAAAAAGGCGAGTCTATGTGTATTTTTACAATATCCACCATGAAACCAGAGCAGAGCACAGGAGGAGCTGGATCCATCCTCGGTGTCATCGCACAGACTTTCAAATCCAAAGCCTTGGCCTCTGGATGCTTCCTCCCAGCAATCACCCTGGTGATGGGAGAAGTGAGTGTTGTGTGCTGGTGCAGGAGTGCTCTCCTGCCAGCACCAGTGGTCTGATCTCTGCCACACACAACCCAAGCCCAGCAGTGGCCTTGCAGTTGGCCACCTGCCCCTGACCAGCTGTACAGGTAGCCATAGTTTGCCTCATTTCAAATCTACATACTTTGTTCCTGCTAAATGTCGCTAAAAGACAAATATCCAAAGACAGTCCTTTTAAGGGAACATCCTCCTGCACACTTTTTGTGCATTCTTTTTCAGGCTGACCTCACTTTCTCAGTCAGAGATGAAAGTACGTTTTTAACAAGCCATAAACACAGATCCAGGCAGAAGCATCAAGCACTGTTGGTCTGCTTGGGCTCTGTATCACCACCTTGCACATACAGGTGTTAAAGCTTCAAGAAATTTCCTATAGACTCTGCACTTGACTTGCAGCCCAAGCTGCACTAGAAAGCATCTACCCAGGAGGCCCACAGAGGTGGGTGTTCCCCTCTGCTTAGCACCTCTGAGGCTGCAGCTGCATGCTGCATCCAGTTCGATGTCCCCCACTGGAAGATAGGTCTTGACAAGCTGAAAAGACAGTGGTGTGGGCCATCAGAATAAGCAGGAGGCTTGGACACAGAAGATGTGAGAAAAAACAGACAGAACTGGACTTCTTCAGCCCAGACAGAGGAAGGCTGCAGCGGATTCTAATTGCAGTCAGTCCTCTGCTGCCTAAAAGGAAAGGATTTCTAGAGAAGACAGAACCAGGCTTTCTTAGAGATGCACAGGGGGCAGTTGGAACAAGTTGTGGCAAGGGGAAATCTCCCTGCTGAGAGAGTGGTGCAGAATTTGGACGGAGACCAGAGAGGTGGTGTCATCTCCATCCCTGAATATTCAATGCTCAACTGGGCAAGGCCCTGGGCAATCTGATCCAGGTCTGGAGCTAGGCCTGCTCAGAAGAAGACAATGGATTAGGAACTTCTAGTGGTCCCCTCCCATCTAAACTTTCTGTGACTGTCTCAGAAGAATGTGTGGGTCTGCCAGTCTGTCCAGGTTCCTCCTCTGAATACAAAGAAACTACACAAGACAAGAACTGGGCTCCAGTCTGACCCTGTACATTTCACAAAAACTTGTTTTCTTCACTCAGTTTATCCAGCTGAAGCAAAGTTCTCACTGCTGTGATTCCAGTTTGATTTCTGATTCCAGTTCAACACAAGGGAGATCAGCTGCCTTCCCCTGAAGCAATGTGTTAAACCACCATGAGCTAACACATGGTTGAAGGTCACCTTGGCCAAGCCCCTTGCTGCTGCAGCAACAATGTGAGTCACCCAGACTCCAGGAAACCGCTGCAGTGTCTTGCTGGGCAGTGTTCTCACTGAGAAACTCTTGTGCAGCTTGCAGAGTAGCCAAGCATTGTCTTCAGGGATTCTCAACAGAGTGTACAAGGTAGCTGATGTGTCTGGCCCTTGCTCAGCGAGCAGAGCCCTTCAGGCTGGTCTTTACTGCTTGCCATTTCCACAGCAGAGCTGGGCAGTGCCAGCATATTTATGTCCCAGAAGAGAAGAGTGGACAGAGAAAAGGCAGGTGATGCGCCAGGAGTGAGCAGCTCTGCCACATCAGAAGCACAAAGCAGAGCTCAGCACACACCCTCATAGTTCCGGGCAAATCAGTCATCAACTAGAAAGACTGATGGCCTCTCAGCCTCCCTGCAAGAAGTTCATGCCTAATGATATACAGCAGGGAATCTGCTGCTCCTTCAGGAAACTCTGAACTTGAGTTCAGTAAACCATCTCCTACAGCATCCTCGTCTCAAAATTGAGAGAGAGTGGGCTTGGATGATCAGGTACTGAGGTGGACTGTTAACTGGTTGAAGGGAAGAAGGCAGAGAGTTGTGATCAATGGGGCGGGGTCTAGTTGGAGGCCTGTATCTAGTGGAGAACCTCAGGGGTCAGGGCTGGGACCAGTACTGTTCAATATATTCACTAATGACTTTGATGAGGGACAAAGGGCACTGTCAGCAAGTTTGCTGGTGATACTAAACTGGAGGGAATGGCTGACACACCTGAAGGCTGTGCTGCCATCCAACGAGACCTGGACAGGCTGGAGGGTTGGGTGGGGAGAAATCTAATGAAATTCAACAAGGGCAAGTGCAGAGTCTTGCATCTGGGAAATAATAACCCCATGTACCAGTACAGGTTGGGGAATGAACTCTTAGAGAGTAGTATAGGGGAAAGGGACCTGGGGGTGCTGATGGGCAGCAGGGTGAGCATGAGCCAGCAATGTGCCCTCATGGCCAAATCCTGGGGTGTATCAGAAGGGCCGTGGGCATTAGGTCGAGAGAGGTTCTTCTCCACCTCTCCTCTGCTCTCGTGAGACCACATCTGGAATATTGTGTCCAGTTCTGGGCCCCTCAGTTCAAGAAGGACAGGGAGCTGCTGGAGAGAGTTCAGCCCAGGGCCACCAAGATGATGAAAGGAGTGGAGTATCTGCCTTCTGATGAAAGGCTGAGGGAGCTGGGGCTCTTCAGCTGGGAGGAGACTGCGTGCTTTACAAATATGTAAAGGGTGGGTGTCAGGAGGATGGCTCTTCTCAATGATGTCCAATGACAAGGGGCAACAAGTACAAGCTGGAACATAAGAGGTTCCAAAGAAACATAAGGAAAAACTTCTTCACTGTGAGGGTGACAGAGCACTGGCACAGGCTGCCCAGATGAGTTGTGGAGTCTCCTTGTCTGGAGACATTCAAAACCCACCTGGACAAGTTCTTCTGTGACCTACTCTAGGTGGCCCTGCTCTGGCAGGGGGGGTGGACTAGGTAATCTTTTGAAGTCCCTTCCAGCCATTAAGTTTCTGTGATTCTTTGACTTCTCCAGGGAAGATCTGAATTTTCTCTGCTTTGACAAAAACCTGACAATTACCTAAAAGACACTGAAACTCATATTTGAAAGGAAGCATCTAGAAGGAGGCATTTTGGATATGTCAAAGCACACTGTGAGTGCTGCCTCTCTAAATGACATACTGGCCATGCAAATCACGCTGTCATCACCACCTGGAACCCTGGAGCAATGAAGTTCACTATGTTGTAGAGAACTTAATGATGGTGCTTCTTTGTTCCTATGGGGATCACAGAATCACAGAATGGTGGGAGTTGGAAGGGACTTTCAGAGATCACCTAGTCCAACCCTCTGCTCAAGCAGGTCCACCTAGGTCAGGTCACACATTAACACGTCCAGGCAGGTTTCGAAAACCTCCAGAGAAGGAGACTTCACACTCTACCTGGGCAGCCTGTGCCAGGGCTCCCTCACCTGAACAGGAAAGAAGTTTTTTCTTATATTTAAATGGAACTTTCTATGTTGCAGCTTCATACCATTACCCCTTGTCCTGTCACTGAACACTACAGAAAAAAATGCCAGCCCATCCTCCTGACACCCACTGTTTAGGTACTTATAAGTGTTGATGAGATTCCCCCTCAGTCTTCTCTTACCTAGGCTAAACAGCCTCAGGTCTTGTGCCAGAGCTGGCATTCCCATTCTTGCACTTGACAGCTCTGCAACAAATGCCCTGTTGTCTGAAGTCATGCAGGCACCAGGGAAAGTTCCCTCCCTAACTCCACCACAGGTGTTGAGTGAAATCTTACACTGGTTGCACTCTTCTGGACCCTCCTCACTCCTTGCATGCCAGGAGGTGCAGCTCACCCAGTTCCTATCCCGACATATATCTCCTGGCCTTCCTCTTTTCAACACACCTGCAGCCTCCAGGCCACATAACACAATCCATGCTTGTACCACACAGCCCATTTCCCTGGGGCCATCCAGCAGACAGCCTGGACATATACAACAGGGCAGCACATAATGCAGCCAAACTCTGCCAAACACAAACAACTCCAGTTGTATCTCTCCTTTGCCTATTTTTAATGTACACACTTGTAAAGGCAGTTACATGTTGTCCTATTTGGAGTGAGGCTCTCTCATTCACCTGGCATGTACCTAATTGCTAAATTACTAATCTCTATGAAAACAGCGTGGGCACACTTGAGTCAGTAGTGACATGGTGCACCCAGTTCCTCCTCTGTAACTTGAACCCTTCCACTTAGAAACCCCACAGCCAGCATAGTCTCCTCTGAAAAGGGATGTAGAGTTTCTCGGATCTGAACTTCTGTTAGTCCCCAGATAGACTCCTGCTTCTCTGGCAGACTCTAGTCACAGGGAGCAGCTGGACGTGGTGGATGTCCTATGAACACAGGGGCAGAAAGTCTCTCATCTTGCACTGAGCCTTGGACCCTTTGGCAGGCAATGCTGATGTCCTGTAAAACACAGGCCCAGCCAGACTGCCTTGAGAAAAGCTCAGCAACCTGTAATCTGCATACACCCAATCCCACCCCAATGCTCCTGCAGTTGAAGCAGAGGAAGCAAAAATTAAATGCTCCATCAGCCAGTAGGCTCTAGGTATACTGATGCTTAAAACTGGAGAAAAATGAGTACTGTTCCAGCAGCAATGAGCATGTGGTGTACAGTGTGCACCAGATCTGAACAAGACATGTAACAGAGGTGCGATGCTCACAAAATCCTCTAAGGCCTGGAATGGGGCAGTCTGGGGAAGAACCTCTGCAGCCTTATTTCTTTCCACGCTCCACTCAAGGCATCTGCTACTGCTTGCTGCCAGCCAGGGTATGCTGGGCTGGCCAGACTTTGCTCTGACCCAGGATAGCCTCTGATATGTGTCTGTCTCATTCACCATGAACGAGTAGGAAGAATGTCCTCCTAGGAGGGTGATGCAGCTCTCAGACACAGTACCAGGGAGATGGGGTCTCCATCTTTAGGGGTTTCTAGACATAGGCTGCATGAAGCCACAGCCTCCCTGGCTGGGGAGAGATCTACTGTTTGCTGGGGATGGATGCGGAGCCACCAGCGATGCTGGGGTCCTGTGACAATAAATGTGTGGCTGTTTAGCAACCCAGAGCCATGGAATGCAAGTCTCATCTCCTGTTTCTTCCATGTGTCCAGTAATTACACAAAGTTAACACATTTTGACTACAAGTCCCTGCCTAGAAGAGACAAATGAAGACAGAGTCCATCTAGCTTACAGTTTGTGAACAGCTTTTTGACTACAGGAGAAAAATTCAGAAAGCAGATCCCAGCTTGCTCGAGCCATGCTGGGCTTTCACAAAACTCCACATGTCTGAAAAACAGTGAAGCAGCAAACAGGAAAGTGAAACAATCCATCTGTAAACATGACATTTATTAGCATATTGCTCCAGGGGATGGAGTTATACATCTAGCAACAGGGGACACACTCTCCTTACAAAAAGATCATTCAGATCCCTTGAAAAGAGAAATCAAACTCTTCTTTGGATGAATGAAAGAAAAACATGGGCAAAGGAAACCAGTAATGAGATAGACCAGGCTGTTTCCACATCAGTTTGATTTTCCTACATAACAACAATTAGGAGGAGAGGCAGCAACATATTCCCAATATTTTGCAAAAAAAGTATTATTTGGAGAAAAGCCAGCTGACCTTCACAGCTGAGAAATGTGTGGAAAAAAGAACAAGATGAGTCAGACTGGAAAGCAAAGCAATGCTGAAGGGAGGGGAAAAAAACCAAAAAAGTCTTGACATGAGGAAAATAGAGATCTTGAAATAAGCATCACTGCGAATATGATGAAGCTTGCCTGTTGGAATACCCAAATATTAGGCCAACAGGTACAGAGGCTGTTGAGACACAGTAGGGCAGATTCCTCTACACCAGTGCCAAAGGCATTCAGCTCTGGGCGTCACGGTGCAGCAAGGCAGTCCTTGGCTTTAACACTGTAGCCCAGATCCCCCTTCCAAGAAAACGAGTGGCAAAGGGCTCACTACCATAACCTGAGGTAGGGCCTGCAGACGGACGAAGCTTGTCCAGTATCTGCACTATCACCTAGTCCAAAGGAAAGTGCCACCTCTCAGCACAAATCTTGTCTCTTTGATGTAAAGTGGGGAATCCACTCTTCACTCCTGTGTGAACTGGTGTGTCACACACGAGGAAAGGATTTTATGTACACTTTAAAAAGCCCCCTGCCAAGTGCTTGAGCACCTTTTTTTCTCGTGCCAAATGCCCATGGCAAAATATACAGCAACCAGAGAGAACACTCTACAGGGAAGCCGGTGCAGAAGGCGGGCAGTGGGCAACAGGATCCGCCCAAGAAACCATGCAGGACCGTGTCAAAAGCAAAAGCAGATGGATGAGCCCATCGGGATGGCATGTGAGCAGCAGCAGTGGCTGCGTCCAGCCGAGTGAAGGAAAGCTATCTTTGAGATAGGCAATGCCTTTCAAGGCAGCGGCTAGTTCAAGCCGGGCAAAGTATGGCCATGGAAAATGCCCCGCAAGGGCTCCAGTAATATTTCCCAATCCCCTCTCACCCCCGCTAATTTGTACTCTTTCTGTACCAAAACCAGCGCAGCTTTCTAGCGATCCACCCCCTGGGGAACCATTGCGAACAGGCTGACAACCGCAAAGGCAGTCAACAAGATCCAGCGCCGTTGGCAACCTGCCCTGCGCGGCCCAGGGCCCCCTTCCCCTGCGGGCCGGGCCGTGCCGGGCCGTGCCGGGCCGTGCCGGGCCGTGCCGGGCCGTGCCGGGCCGTGCCGGGCCGTGCCGGGCCGTGCCGGGCCGTGCCGGGGCGCGGGTGCCACGCTCTGCCGCGGACACGCGTGCGCGCTGCCGGCCCGGCGCCCCGCAGCAGGGACACGGCCTCGGCGGGCAGCGCACCCCGCACCCGCCGGGCACCCTGCGCGCTGCCGGGCGCACGCAGCTCCGGCGCGGCCGCTACTGATGTCGAGCCGCTGCCGCCCCGTGCCGCCCAAATATTGTGCCCACAGAAGAGCCGGAGGCGCTCGCCGCCGCTTACCGCACCTGTGTGCCGAGCCGAGCTGAGCCGAACCGGGCCGAGCCGAGCCGAGCCCGGGCGGCGCGTCCTCCTGCCCGCGCCCGCTCCCTCCGCCGCTGCGGGGGGCGGGGGTCCGGCCCCGGCCCCAGCCCGGCCGTCACTCAGCGGGGACCGTCCCCGTCGCCCCTCCCGGCTGCAACAGCTGTGCCCGGCCCCCGCCGCCAGGTTTGGTGCGTGCTTACCCTCCGCTCGCACCCGGGGGTGCAAACGCGCACCGTCCATGCCCCGGGCACGGCTGCCACTGCGGAGGGTGGCAGCGGGGCTGCGTGGGCGGCGGACCCGAAGCAGCACGGCCGGCATTTGCTGCTCTCATGCTTTTTAACGATTTAGGCACGGTGGAGCCTGACTTTTGTCCCGTGGCAATGTCCTTCAGGCGCCTCGGCAAACGCGTTTTGTAAAGCGTCGCAAGATGCGCGCACCTCGGTTCATGGCGACCCAGGCCACTGCGAAGCACTCTGAGGCTGCGTATGGAAAACACATTTCCCCCGGAGGAGTGGCACAACCTTGGAATAGGGGAGCGTGAGCGGGAGTTGCTCAAGGCTCAGCCCGACCAAGTCACAGCCATCCTGGCTTCGGGCTGAGGATGGCCCCGCTGCCAGGCACTGCTGGGAGCATACAGCTGCGACTGTGGAACGTTAGAAATACTGCTTCCCCATAAACGCCATCAGTATCAAGCACCTACTAATTCCATGCCTTATCTTACTGTCTGTTAACTTGTCCCATACATCCAGTGACAGCCTCCTCCTAAAGCTGCACCAAGCCTGCCATCAGCCCAGAGAGCTGCCTTCCAGCCTCGTGCTGTCAGTAGTTTTAATAACGTTTCTGTCCCATCCCTTTTACTCTCTCACCTTTGAGTCACCACAAAGCTCCTATAAGTCACCATTTATCCTCTAATCTTTTTTAACAAATCTACCACAAAAGTATCAACCTTCAGCTTCTTTTTATCTCTGCCATTGAGTGCCCACCACAAGCCAAGGGTGGATATGGCCCCAGGTGTATCTGAAGAACAAAGTCCACTTGAACACAGCTCCAGCCCCACACGTCCCAGGCCCAGTAATGCCTTTCGTCTGACAATTCCCTCAGCTTCCATGAGATTATACCTGGCCTTTTTCTTCACAGCTTGTGGTACACCTCAGCTGGCTGGTGATGAGGTTCTCTGTCCTGTGGCATTTAGAGAAAGATCTAGGGAGTTAACCCTATAAACACTGCTCAAAAGGGTACAAATGGGGACCTTGCTGAGCATCAGTCCATGCCTTGTAGAGGTGACCAGGGTTATGGCCCAAGTCACTGCATCATCCCAGCTGCTGGCAGGAGCAAAATCAGCTCTCGGAACCACCCAGTTCACCCACTGACTGGCCCAAAGGCCTGGATTTCTTCAGGATGAAGAATCCTGATGGGTACAAGATCAGACAAATCTAGATGTATCTATGCTACCTGCTCACAAACTGTCTTTCTCAAGGATGTGCAAACTACAAGCAGGTGAGGAAGAGACCCACCAGCACCACTAAGCTTCCCTTCAAGCTGAAACATGCATGAGCCACTTCATTTTTTGTTCCATCTGACCACTGTCAGATCTAGCTTCGTGGGAACTAGAAGCTCATCCAAGGCAAGCTCTTAGAATGTACTCATCCTGTCTCCATCAGACATGACATTAGCCCAGCTTCTCAGCACATTTCAGTGTATCAGTGGTGATTTTTCATCCATGCTCCATGACACACTGCAGTAATGGCTGCTGCAAGCAGCGCATCTGGTGGCACTGCTCCCCACCCACTAAGCGTGGCTGCTTCCAATGGCAGCTAAGCCTCTCTTCAAAACAGTTCTCAAGCTCAGCACACTTGAGGCACATCTGTTCAGGTCACAAGCTCCTCTTGCCCTAGTCACCTTCTAACCTCACAGGGCAGGACAACTCTCCTGTTCGAGGCTTCCAGTCTGAAAATGCCAGCAATGAACGAAAGAACACAAAAGGACGCCCTCAGACATTATGAAGGTTTAAAGTGAGGGGTTTTTTTACTGCAGGGTTCTTCTTTTCTTCTCTAACACAATCAGCACATAAGAATATGTGGTCTAAAAGATTTACCTGATGCACAACTCTGAGAACAAAGGATGAGTGTGGTGAAAACACAGAGACCAAAGAGCTTTGCAACAAAAGTCTCCCTAGATGGTGAAAGAGTAGTCCAGGAGCAGAAACCATGGGGACCGCAACTCATTTTAGGGTGGCAAAGAGGGTTCTCAATGTTTCTCTGACAAAACAGAGTTCCTCAGAACAACCTAGGGTGAACACAGTGGGAGATGAAAACAGGTAAAAAACTTGTAAACTTAACAAAATATAGCTGACATGTAATAGTCAGAAAAGAGGTGGTCTGAAAGTGCTTGCTGTTCACAGACTTGGGAAAGTAAGAGATCTGCTCTGTTTTAAAAAATTGCTACAGTGTCATCTGTTTTCCCTAGGTAATGAACGCTCACTTTCCATTTTATAAAATCCACAATGATCCACAAAACATGTCTTAACAATGCTGCATTCCTTTTTTTCTGGCCTGGTACCTTGGGTGCGGTACCAGGAATTACACGCTCCATCTCCACATCTCTAGGCAGGATGATCTGGGCTTCTGCGGATATATCCTATCTGTTTTTGGCATTGATGATGAAACTGGAGCTCCAGGGAATTTCCAGGGATTCCCTCTCTCTTTAGAATGATTCCCTGACACTGGGACCAGATTCTTTATCGGTGAAAACTTTTTAATGTGTTCCTTAGCCTTCTTCTATTCAAAGTACAAATCCATCTATTTAAGACATGTTGTCTAGACATTCATTGTTCTTGCTTTCATTGGGATTCTCTGTAATTAATCCACATCTTTCCTGTAGGACAGTGCCCAGAACTGCAGGCCAGATTCCTGTGGAGGCCTTTCTAATGGCTGCCAGAATGGAAAAATCTCATGAAACAGTAACTCCACCACCTGCTCCATTCAGGCATACTCTCCCAGTGAAGGGTCTTGCATTCCTGGAAGCAAGCAACCATGCACAGTAAGCCCCAGACTGCTGAAAAAACTGAAGTTAAAAACCACAAAGCATTCTGTTAACAACTTACACGGAGCAGACAGATCTAATGCCTCCTATGGACAGCTGAGTAACTGCTAATTACACCAACTACGTCATAGCTTAGGAACTTCAGTCAGCTCAAAGCTTTCAGTATTGTGTACAGCCACACCTGCATCTTTCTCATAAAGAGCACAAACTGTACTCAGGTAGCACTAGAGGTCAGTTAGCACCAGAGGCTCTTACATGGTCAGTGGGGTAGAAAAAGTAACATAAAGGCAGGTATAAAATCATAGCTCTGCAACTGTGATCACAGACGGCATAGCAGTAGGTAACAGCAGTGTACCTGGAGTGTAATGGAGCTGTTTGAGATGCAGTGGCACTGTGTAGCGGGCATTGAGACGAGAAGACATCCAGTGTAGCCTCCAGACAGGCACGTGTGTCCACTGCTGTGTTTGTAACTTTGGGTGTGTGCTCAATTCACACCTGAAGGATTCACCACACAGAGAGGAGTGCTCTTGGATTTCCTTATTGGTCAGACTACACTCCATTTTATCAGTACACTAAGCAGCCTGCATGAACCTCAGTGCTGAGCTGTACAAATGCATGAGGCTCACTGAATATTGTCCTCACCTCAGATCTGGGTCTTTCAGATTTAGAGTGGCTACAAACAATCAAGGAGAGGGTGAGGCACATTCCAGGAGCAAGACAAGCAGCTCAAAAAGCATCTTAAGTCTCTTAAAACATCTGCCAGACTCTTTCCCCTAGTCCTACAAATACAGAATCCCCAAACCTGCTCCATAACTTCCCAGGTGCAACTCAACCACTGGCCAACAGCAGATGCCTAGGCCTCAAAGGGTGCAAACACAGCATGGGCCTTTCTCACACACTCAGACAAGCTTCACAACAGTCCCAGCAAAACACCCCGTACCATTGCAATTATCAAAGAATAAGCCTTGCAAGATTGTGGATGAAGGTGGCATATGCTCTTAGACAGGAAAACACTGTCTTCAGGACCTCAGGAAAGTGCTAGTTCTTATCCTAATGACCAGCACCATTCAGATTCT
Organism: Colius striatus; assembly: GCF_028858725.1. Taxonomy (NCBI): domain Eukaryota; kingdom Metazoa; phylum Chordata; class Aves; order Coliiformes; family Coliidae; genus Colius; species Colius striatus. Next base: position 21,907,274 of record NC_084790.1, read on the forward strand.
CAGGCTCTGAAGCAGTTCTACAAGTTCACCCTACAGAAGTTCATCATCACAGACTCCTTCACCTGCATTTTTCACATTTTTTAATGTAACTTCTCTCTCAACAAGTACACATCAGAGTCTCCCCTTAGCATGCTTAAGTATGGACTGGACCATGTGAAGTAGCAATTTGCATTAGATTTAGGAGTATGTTATCACTGCCTACTCCATTCATACAGGCTCTGTTATCCCCTCCGCTGCAGTCCAGACAGAGACACACTCATTAGATTTCCAAGAGGACTCCTTGCTGCTTAGCCCTGACCTTCAAGAGAACTACACCAGAATTAGACCAAGAGGATACAGATGTCCCATTTGCTTCAACAGCTTCTTCTCTCCAAATATTTGCATGCACTTTCTTTCTCCATCCTGATAGGAGACACATCTGCTGGCCCTTTCATGCCATGGTTCCCATTCTGTCCAGCCTCCTTTAGCCATGCAGACAGCACGCTGTGTCAGACCTTTTTAGCTCAGCTTGTATATTACTTGGAAGATTATACAGCTATGCACAGCAGAAAAAAACCTGCTGGCATTCACTGTGTAAAACTCTGATAGTGTGCTTAACAATCTTAAGGAACTATGGCAGGCAAACTCAGATCCAGACGGCACGCTATAATCATGTCTCCATGTCCTCTAAATAGTTCTAAGGCCAAAAATAAAGCAGGTTCAAAAGTAGGCCAAAATACTTTGTTCAGAAGACTTTAAGCAGCCATCCATGTGCATATAGGACATAACTTGCTCCTGTCTCCAGGGATCAGCAGTCCCTGAAAGTTTCTCAGAAGTGTGTATGAAAATGAGCTACCAAAAAAGAGAGAAATAACACCTTGAATTTAGTGACCAGATGGAGGGGTGAGGAAGGGAATGGAGAATTCAGAAAGCTGGTATCATTGCTGAAGAATGGCAAGCAGATCAGGAAGCACACAAAATTATACCTTTCTGTGAAAGGTAAGCCCAAGTGTAGACTCCCAAACAAGGCCCTTTCAACTATTCAGTTCTTAGGAAGTTAAAGGAAGGGGGAAATCCACCGATAAAGCACGTCTCTGACACTACATTCGGAAACACTGCTTCTGTGTTTCTCGAGTAATAAAAAGGATAGTTGAAGAGAGAGGAGTATCCAGTAATGGCTATGAGAGAAAAGAGCTCCCCCCTGCCCCCACTAGGGAAAGATAATAAGAACAAAAGTCAGTTTTTTCATTGATAAATAACTTTTTTAATATTATCAACCAAACATTCTAGCATTATAATGGTAAAGAAAGTGCAAATCTTTAGAAAGTAATTTGAAGTCAACAGAGCTAAAACTTGTTAAACAAACTCTTCTCACAGAACACAGATTTTTCAGTTTTATCCCCTTCACACCTTCAAGGCCAGGTAGTAGTTATATTTCTCTTCAAAGCCTGTTATTTATTTTATTACTAAAGAATCTGAGCTGCTACATTTCAGAAATAGTGATTAATCATTCTTTGAAAATTCCTCAAGACTTTGAGAGACAAAATCATGAATCCATATATCTGTATCTGGAAGAGATGTGTCCACGAGAAAAGTCACTATTTTTCGATCCCAAGAGTTAGGGCTTTCATAAATTGTCTGTATCTGTGCCACCAAAGGTTTCTTCTCTACAAGATTCCGAAACACTATTGATGCCTCTTCTGACCACTGCTGGCTTTTCACTCCTAGGACAAATGTAAAGGAAAACAAAGTCATTTATAGACTAAGCCAATCTGAGTGTTTGAGTTTATAAAGAAGTGGCAGGAGCTTAAAATGCTTGAGAAATGCTTGTTCAAGTGCTACTGAATGCAGCTTAACTCTAGAAAAGAAACACAAGCTCACTCACCTCCCACACAAACAAGCTTAATTTCTCTTTATTATACCAACTAGGACATTTATTTTTTTTCTTGAAGTCTAAAGATATGGACAAGTTTGAAGAAGTGAAAGGCAGATGCACTGACTCGATGAGTAATTCAAAGCGTATCACGGCTGCCATGCATGATCAAGGCATACAAGGAAACATGACAAAAAGCAAACTAAAGATCCTTGTCTTCTGCCTGAGGATGCTGAAATTCTTCGTCCTGCTGGCCTTGCTTTAGATTTAGATTTTAGATTTTTTTTTCTCATCCCAAAGCAGCATCAGCTACTACAACATTTGCCAAACCTTCAAATCCCAAACTAGAACTACAGAGAACAGAAGTTAAGAGAAATGCCACCTAAATCCATCACAACTGCTGCTATTTGGTTTTGGGGTTTTTTTATGAGCAGCATCCCCCAAAGTCAAGTCTGCTCAGAGATGTGATGCTAGAATGCAAACAGGTTTTTGAATATGTCTGTAATCCACCAAGAAATAAGTGGCTTCTGCAGACTTGGAATTCAGGCTCTAGATGCTGGTGTACAGCATCTAGACACAAGTTCAAATATAGTGCATGAATATCCAAACAACAACAAATTATGGATAAAAAAGGCAAAAAAGCAAAGTGACAACACTTTGCTTTTACTAGTAGCAGCAGCATGCTTGCAGGACAACATGAGAACACAGCTCCTCGCAGGTTACAGAAGGAATGAGAAGTCAACAGTTAAACTAATTAATGCTAAGAAAGGCTGATGAGGATGCACATGGGATTTTTACACGGTAGCAGACATGAAAAAAGAGAGAAAAAGGTGGAAGATAGCAAGACAATAGTTACCAGTCTTCTCGGCCCAGCTTGCCTGCTTTGACAATATGAAGCAGCTCAGAGGCCACTTTAACTAGCTACCTGGGAGTTTCTGAAGCAGGAAAATTGGATGGCTTGCAGGCTTGCTCAGCTGGATCCTGTACTACCCCAGCAGAAGACACAGATAGAAATCAGCTTCATTTCAGCACTGCACTCTTAGGACCCCAGCCTGTTGGTAACACATCCATCATCACTAGTTTAAAGCAACCCGCAAGGTCATGCTGAGGCTATTCAGGAAAGCAGACCCACAGAAGGTGACCTAGGATCAGAGCACCAACACTGTGGCCTGTCACTTCAGACAAGCACATTCTGTAGCTGAGGTCTAGACTAGTGCTGATCAAACAGTAGCACAAAGCAGTAACTGAGTAAGAAGAGAAGCACACATCTGAAAGCAATGCAGAAATAAATTAAAAATCTGGACAAGGAAAGAAAAGACAACAAGGAGAGGTCAAGTTTTATTTTTTTAAATTATATTTGATTTGTGCACACTCTCTATGCCCCATTTTCTCATGGAAATTAAGCAAATTAAGACTGTTGAAAGAACTCACCCCTCCCCTTGGGGAGTTTTTTGTTTGTTTGAGAACACAAAGATATTTCAGGCAACTTTGGATTTCAATATGCCCTGGAAAACAGTAAATTACAATAGGGGCAGGAAAAACTTCTTCAGAAACTCAATATCTACTTCCCAACTTGATGTAGATTAAGATAATAAAAATATAAGTTTTTATCAACAGATGTAACTTTCAGACTTCATATTGGGTTATGTTTAAAGATCTAAAAGCCTTTTAGTTTTGATTACCCTGTGTCCTTTGGAGATTAGACATTGCACACATATTTATTACCATGAAAAGCAGCTGCTGGGAAAGTTTAAGCAATCTTCAGTTTTGTACATGGTAACTAAAAGTTCTGTATTAAAATACAAACAATAAAGCAGTACCATCACCACCCATTTCAAGAAGAAAAGCTGGGCTGCTTTGATGCAAACATGTATGCATGTTTCTGCAAGCAGGTACATACTTTAGCAAAAACTAATATCGTTGCTAACACTTTACATTTCTGCTTATTTGACACCCTCACTGATGTAAGACTTCAACTAAAAAGATTGTAAATGCTTAATACATACCTGCAAGCTGAGCTGTTATAGCTTGGAAAGGTAGTTTTCTAAACGTATCCATGAGTGGCTGTACTTTCTCTGTGCTGACAAACTCATGTTTACCATAGTCCAGCTCATACACTGACAAAAACCCGTTTCTAAGAATTCCTTTTATAATGACCCTATACCACCTAAAAAGGGAGAGAACAAGAACAGACAATATGAATTCATACCCACACACTGTTGAGACACCAGAAAAATCAAACAAGACCACAAGATCTTAACCAACACATCTCAGGCTTCCCAGATCTGGTACTATCTGAACAGAAGTCAACTCTTCTAACTACAGCCTGGAAGCACAAAGAAACTGCAAGCTCTTTTCATTCCTTACCTCTCAGGTATCACTGAACATCTGCAACCGTGATTTTAATACAGACAAAGCAGAGCTAAGCTTGCCTTCAAAGATTTTGTGTTTAATTTAAATATCTACTTACTGATTTTCAATTTTAGCTGCATACAGCTTGTTTTTTTCAACATTCACAGGTTTCTCTTCTGCCCTGCTGTAGTACAAGATCATTTCTTCCATTAAGGTTTCCAGATTATGTATCTCTTTCCAGGGCTGGACAATAAAGTGACCTGGATGGCAGGCCAATGAGACGTAGACATCCATGAGCTCACCAGTCTTTGACAAGGGTAGAGGTGGAGGCATAGCTATGGTAGACACTGCACTGCTGGGTTCTCTGCCTGAATCAGAGAAACTCTTATCTAGTCTTCCACTACTTAACTGTAGAGTGGAAACAGCATTGCTTGTCACTTTTGGGGAGCTAGCCCCACTGGGTGTAACACTTAAGAAAACATCTTTCTGATGCTTCCACAAGTCTGCATTTTTGATCTGTTGATTGATGCTATGATCCATGTCTAGGAAGTTCTCTGGAGCAAACAAGTAAACGTGTGCAATTCCTTTTGAAATATCTTGTTTAACCACCTTGGAAAACAAAATACAGTTTAATTGCCAGTTAGTAAGTGTTAAATGCGCATCCGATTTTGTACAGATGACTGAAGCCTTTAACAGAAAAGTAGCAACAGTTTGTTGCATTCTCTAAGCAATTAACCTGTTTTCAAGCTTCTCTAAACTGTTCTAATGAAGTTGTTGGACAGTAAGCAGCTCACAGCAACTAAAAAGAGAATTTGCAGCTATTTCACTAATGTAAAGAAAATTCAAAGCTTGAATTAGTTTTGTCCTGCAAATTTTATCTCAGATAACAGAAATTCTAAGCATACAATAGCATAATCACACTGGAATAGAAAAAGCCAACAAAAAATAAAGCTGTTTTCCAAGACCAGAAGGCGAGAAAGCTATGCTCACAAAAAGCAACAGTTTTATCTTTTTATGGGGTGAAACATTAACAACTGTGTTTCTTATCAGTTGGTAAAATAACTCCATCTGCTTATTTGGACTGAGACAGGAAAATGTGAAAGGCTAACGTGAAAGTTGCTCAATCCTTGAGAGGTAAAGAGATACTTGCTTAAGCCTGTTAGAAAGCAAGTTTTTTCACAAACACCCTAAGAAAAGGACTTTGTAATAGAATTTATGTCCAGGAGCTGGCTACAAGCTTTTAAACTTCTGTAACAAAACTCAGTTTGATGAGTGGTTGAGCTTCTAGAGCTGGGGATTGACCTGCTGGAGAGCAGCTCTGCATAGAGAGACCTGGGAGTGCTGGTTGATAATAAACTGAACATGAGCCAGCAATGTGCCCTCGCGGACAAGAAGGCCAATGGCATCCTGGGATGTATCAAGAAGAGTGTGGCCAGCAGGTCAAGGGAGGCTCTCTTCCCCCTCTACTCTGCCCTGGTGAGGCCTCATCTGGAGTCTTGTGTCCAGTTTTGGGCTCCTCAGCTCAAGAGGGACAGGGGACTTCTGGAGAGAGTCCAGCACAGGGTTACCAAGATGATCAAGGGATTGGAGCATGTCCTTATGAGGAAAGATGAGGAAAGGCTGTGGGAACTGGGGCTGTTTAGTCTGAAGAAGAGGAGACTGAGGGGATATCTCATTAACATTTACAAGTTTATAAATGGTGGATGTCAAAAGGTTGGGGCATCCCTTTTTTCTGTTGTATCTAGCAACAGGACAAGGGACAATGGGATGAAGCTGGAACACAAGAAGTTCCATTTAAACATAAGAAAAAGCTATTTCACTGTGAGGGTGATAAGACACCTGGCACAGGCTGTCCAGGGAGGGTGTGGAGTCTCCTTCCTTGGAGGTCTTCAAGACCCGCCTGGACATGTTCCTATGCAACCTGACTTAGGTGAACCTGCTTCTGCAGGGGGGTTGGACTAAATGTTCTCTAAAGGTCCCTTCCAACTCCTACCATTCTATGATTCTTCTTTCAGTGGTCTTTTCACAAGCTTATGGATTTTGAGTCACATAGAGATTTTGACTACTTACCTTCATGTTGAATTCAGGACAATTCATTACAGTGTCTCTCAGCCACAGTACAGCATCTGGAGTCCACATGCCAGTGTTAGGAGGCAGATCTGCTAAGCAGCATTTTATAGCCTAAGAAAAAAAATAAGTATGCAAGATATAACTTTATAAGATGGAAGTTGGTGCACAAGTTTCTACTCACAGAAACTTCATTCATGCTGACAGATTGAATTATCTATGACAAACAGAAAGCGAGAGGAACATGCAAAACTAGTACTATTATACATACACAACATCCTGTCAATACATCCGACTACATTACAATTTACTTCAGCCAAACATGTACAATGCAATACACCCTAGTGTTAAATGCTATTACAGAAAATTACATTACACACACATTGAAGTAGCAATACAACAAATGCTGCCAAAAGATCTAGCATAGGTTAGCTTTCTCATGTCTTTATACCTGAGGAGGTATTGCAATTACTTCTCTCAGGAATTGTGGTGGGATTTCTCTAAGCTCTGATAGTTTTACAGTTGCAATGGTTCCAGCATCCATGAACTGCACATCAAGTGCACGTCTAGTGTGAACAATTCTTATCTGAAAGAAGAAAGCAGGAGCATCATTTTGAGGTGAAAAACCACAGTGACACATACTGTATAAAAAATTTCATGGAACCTAAGGTTTCCACTTTAGCTGAACAAAAAGAAGAGACATTTTTCTGTGCGAAATAGAATTCCCACAGAATAGAACACTTCTTACCTCTACACGTGCCCATTTTCCTTTGGAAGGAAATAAGCAGATTTTTCCACAGAACGGTAGCAATACATTAAACTCAGATGTCTGCTGCAAACAGAAAAACAGAAGTTAAAAAGCATAGAGATCTTACTATCTGGCACTTAACTAACCATCTTAAAAGCCACACATGGAATAAACAGTTCTGAGAAGCAGAACTGTTTCAGATATAGTCTCCTTCCAGCCTCAGAAGCATTTTTTATGCCATTTTAAGCTTCTACAATTGGTAAAGCTTTATTTCCAAGCTGAGTATCTTACAGGGAAACCAAGAGAATATAAAGTGCCAGGGGAAAAAAGACACATTTTGAAACACAAGAATACGAATTCACTGACCATTACTTCAGTGCTCTGAAATGCAAAAGCAGTTTAGAGTTGTGGCAGACAACTGAAGAAGTTACTATCTTTTACTCTTGAACACATCATTTGTTGAGATACTTAAGTCCAATTTACTACTGAATCAAATAAAAGTCTCATGGGGGTGACATTCACCATGATGATGCTAAATAACATAAGGCAGAAAGCATGAAGAAACTCAATTTGAAGACCCACCAACACTTTAGCCTGTTTAAATTCTCAGGCAAAATAAAAATCCTCACGATAAGCTGCAAAGTCGTGATCACTTCTTTTACCCCTGTCCTGGTTTTGGCTGGGACTTTGGCAGGGCTACATTTTGGAGTTTTGCTGAAACAGTATTGACAGCACAGGAATGTTTTGGTTTTTGCTGAGCGGTGCTTGAACAGTGTCAAGGGTTTTGCTGCAGCGAGGAGGCTGGGAGGGCATAAGAAGCTGAGAAGGAGTATGGCCAGGAGAACTGACCCAAGCTAGCCCAAGAGCTATTCCATACCATAAAACATCATGCCCAAAATTGGGCAGAGCTGGCCAGTAGAGGCCAACCACTGCTCAGGCGTTGGTCAGTGGGTTGTGCATTGGGCATTGTTTGTCTTCTCTTGGGTCTTCTTTCTCTGTTCTATTCATTTTCATTACTATTATTATCAATATTTTAATTTTACTTATGAAACTGTTCTTATCTAAACCCACTACTTTTACTTCTCCTTCTCCCCCTCATTTTTTCTCCCTATCCCACATGGCAGAAAGGGGGGTAGTCAGCGAGCAGGTGGGTGGTGCTTATTTGCTGGCTGGGGTTAAACCAATGACCTTCATATAAAGATTGATATTAAAAGATTCTGAATGGCAAGATCTCTCTTTTATAGCAACAAGAACCTAACAAACATTCTGTCTAGAAAATCTCAACTTTTGAAATACCTATCTGTCTGTCTGCCTTCATGTTGCGAACCCTTTACATGCTAGAGCATATATGGCGTATTGTAAGCATTCTATAACCTCTCCTTCAGTGTTTAGCTTGCTTGAAACTGGATACTGGTAACTCAGAAGTGTTCCATATAAAGTATTTCCAGATGGTGTGTGTTCCACAACAGGTCTAAAGCTCAACTTTTACACCTAAAAACACTTTGGATAGAGTAGTTTCAGAAGCAGCAGTTCTAACAGTATGTTTAAAGATCAGCATTTCATGCTGTGATTCTTTAAGGCTCAGCCGAATATTGAACAAGTTAGGTTATTGTAAGATTTCTTCTCTTTTGTACAAATTCTCTTGAGAGTAAGTAAGGGTTGTTGCATGTGTCTGTAAACAGTGAAATGCCAGACTTCTCTACCATGTGCCCAATTTAAAGCAACATAAGACTTTTGAAAAGGTCTACAATGTATTAGTTCTGGTTGAAACTAGCCACAATATACAAAAGCTAAGGGTACAAAGACAAGATATGCAGCAGACCAGACTAACGCCATCACGGTCAGCCTGAAGAAAAGGAGGCTGAGAAGAGACCTTGCCACTCCCTACAACTACATGAAAAAGGAGGCTGTGGCAAGGTAGGTGCTGGTCTCTTCTTCGGAGAAACAAGTGACAGGATAAGAGGGAAAGGCCTTAAGTTGCACTGCTTCCCTTAAGAGGGAAGTTTAGGTTGGAGATTAGGACAAATTTCTTTACCAAAAGGCTACTCAAGCACAACATCAGGCTGCCCAGGGAAGTGGTGGAGTCACCATCTCTAGAGGTATTTAAAATATGTGTATACATGATGCCTAGGTACAAGGTTTAGTGATGGTTGTGGCAGTGTTGGGTTAAACTTAGTGACCTTAAAGGTCTTTTCTAACCTAAATGATTATCCAAGGAAGCCAGAAAAAAAGAATTGGTCTTAGTTACAGTGTTTTTATTGTCACTTTGCACGGTGTGTTGCAGGCCAGGCTGCTTGTGTAGCTCAGCTACAGCATGCAAGTAAAACCTCCAGAAAAAAAATACATCAGTATGTCCACAGGATTTATACTAATTTGATGCAGTTTCTACTGGAAGCTTCCCATTATGAGCCATATTGTGACTCTTCTAACTATTCAAGGAAAGTTCTAAGTAGTTTTTGAAGCCTTATAGACAGCTTGTGATAAGCACGGACCAAGACACTTTTCGTGCTGAAAGATGCACCCCAAAAAAAACTAGGAAGATAACTTGTAGCCTCTTTAAATAGTCTGTGGCTACCTCAGAAACTTGAACTTATGTGCAACGAAAATGACTCATAGGCTGAAGAAAAGCTATGTGACTTCACTCACCACAGAGCTTACCTTGTAATGGAAGTAGTCTTCTAGTTTCTGCAAGATTTCAGAAAGTCTGGACAAGCCCTTAGATGGCACTTGGCAATACAGGCTTCCATCAGAGCAAACACTGGTTACTCTGACATTTGTATATAGTGCATCTACCTGCAAACAGTAAAATTTCAACAAGAAAGTTGGAAAACTCCACCCAGCAATATACTTAGCTCATTTCTGAGCACTGTTTTGTCCATCCAAGCCCTTTGCAATGATTTCTAATGAATTAAGAAGTAAACAGGAAATTGGTACCTGTAGGTGCAGTTCAAGGGACTTGTCATACAGTGCCTTCAGACAAGTAGCATTGATGTTGATGTCGTCCTCTCCAGAAGTGTCATAGAGAACAAGAAGAGGAATATCACTCTTTTCCAGTATTTCCACAGCAAATATCTTGGAGCATGTCTGTGATTCCACAATTTTCACTAGGACAGGATCATCACAGAAGACTTCCAGTCCTATAAGACACACCATACATTTTATGTGTCACTGTATTCAAAGGGAAAAATAATAACCATGTTTCTGCTCACAATAGGAACCTTTCCAAGAAAAAGGATGTAGCAGGAAAGTTGTACTGCACCCCTACTTGCATTCTGCTTCATTTTCACTTTTTTTTTAACAACAGAAACCATCTTCAGAGGAAAAAAAAAAAGAGAAAATAAAGAGATTCTCTTCAGAAAGTGTTGAGGCAAATGTGTAGACAAAAAAAAGAAATGCATCCAGGTATTAAAACACCGAATCAACAAAAGCTAATTTATGGCTATGTTTCTTTACAATAACATATTTTTTTAAAAGTCAGAACTGCCTACCAGTTCTAGGAAGGTGAATAATTTTCAGCAGTCGAGGAAGTCTGCAAGTATGCAAGTACTGAAAGGGGAAGCATCACTTTAAAGTAACTAAATCAGACCATATTTAGGAATATTGCCTGACATGGCCACAACAGATGTGCCTCATTTGCACAAAGCAGAGTTGCATTAGTCTACTGCTTCACATAATAGCACACGTTTAATTCTATTTCTTTAGGCTTACAAATATTAAAGGGACAGAGACATCCAAGCCGAGTGCTGAAACAACTAAGCTCCACTACAGAGATACTGGATATTAAGGTCTTCTAATATCAAGGGTGTTTTCCTTCACATTCTTCCTTCTTTACTTTTCTTTCCGTGCCCACCTGCGTCTGCTTAGATTAGCTGTTATCATAAACACAGATGAAAATTCCCAGACTGAGATGCTTCAATCCATAAATTGTGCAACAGCAAGCCATACAGTCAACAGTTTTCTTACCTGCCAGTTTACATTTTGCAGCTTGAAATGGAAGTGAATTGAACTGCTTCTGTAGTTTGTACACACTGTTGCTTTCAACAAACTCACTGAAGCCATGATCAACATAGTATACCTGATAATGAGAAAGAGAATACACATAATTTTTATTTCTAGAGTTTTGAAATAGTTGAAAAGTCAAACACTGCTTAAGTACCACTACCTGTTTTGCCTTTTGCGTCTACGGTAGCAGTAACAGAATCATTTCCATTTATGCTTGTAAGTAACTTTGATACAAATACTACAGGAATACAGGAAACTAGTAGGGAAACTGCTGTTTGGCAGTAAATAATTTGAGCTAAAATAAGACAAAAAAGGCTTTGACGGCTTCTCACAACTTTTTTCTAAACTCTGTCATGCAAGACGTCCGCATACCAAACACTGAAAAGGGAGCCTTAACACTGTGCCAAAGGATAATTGGCAAATGCTGCAATAAAGCAGTAGTAGTCTTCTGGCTCATAATTCTAGCTAGAGAGAAATTAGAGGCAAGCTTGCTACCAATCTCCTTGCCACTTCTCTAAATCTTTCTGACCAGAAGGTCTGATCAGACCTTCTTCCAAGTTCCATCTGAAGTATATGATACTAACATTCAGAAAAACCTCAATTCTCATACCTGTGATATTTAACTATTTATCAAATTGATTAACTTTAAAAGTATGTTAAGCAGCCCTGAGTATATAGTTGCCTAAGTGGGGGAAGAAACAAACATTAAAAAAGGTATCATTAACTAGGCAAGAAATTATTGAGAAGCTTGAAAGTGTTTTCACAGTTCTATCGTATGTTCTAGTTTCATTGCAGATTCAAGTCTGCTTGGCCCAGGAAAAGTTTAACAAAGCAGTTAAATAATCTCAAAGGGGGTTTAACTAAAATGCACACTACATGTAACTCACAGAATTACCTGATCTAACTGGAAAGGAACACAAATATATCCTTCTTATTGTCTTGCTATTTATTGCATGGAATAGATACTTCAGTACAAGACTTCAAACAAGAGCTATCAGCAAGTCAATTTTGTTCTTCCCTTACCTTCCTGTGTCCCGCTCCAAATAGCACTACTACACCCATTCATCCTAAGACTATCAAAGGTATGATTTCTATACAAAAGCGCTAGAAGGTTCAGCCCATATAAAACCCAAACCAAAACCCCCAAATTCAAACTACTTATGGAAAAAAAATGGAAGATCAATTAATTTTGGCAATCATATAACTTCAAGGAAGACTTAACTTCTCATAGAACTGAGAAAACAGAAGTACTGCAGGGAAAGAAAAGGTGAGAGTGCTAGTGCAACATCTTTAGGAAAGGAATGTTTCTTCAAGTGCTGAAAGAAGTAATTTCTTGCCTTTATTCTCTTGTCTTCTAGAGAAATTATCCGAGCACGCAACCAGGCATCTTCTTCAGCATGTACTGCAACAAGTAGCCCAACGCTCAGAGATTGAGCTAGTGACACTGTACTGTTCTGACTATAGTATGCTTTCATGTCATCTTCCATTTGTTCCTGGGCCGAAGAATAATCTTTGCCCACATACCTACATATTTAAAAAAAAAAACAAAAAACAAAACCCACAAGAGTTAGGATGCAACTTCCTAAGCTGAATAAAAGCCTAAGAGTGTTTATATGCATAGATGAATAGGAGTAAATTATCAATATACATGTTTTCTAAGCACTTTAGTGACTCAAACTCTTCTCCCATTAACAAGGCTATAGAAAAATAACTAACATAAAATCTATTTTCTTTTGGCAATAGCTAAATATGATCCAGCAGTGTATAATCAAACACAGTCAACTAGATTTTTAGTATTAGCTCTTACTTGGTGATTACAATCATGTAGAGCAACTTGACCAGAAGGGCAGAGTAGTGTCAAAGATCAGGTATAAACTAATAAGTTATCTCTGAATTTAATGCTGCCATTAACAAACGTCAGCTTAAACAGGTTTTTTACTAAGGGTGGTCAAAAACAAGGCATCTAAACTAACTTTAAAAATGAGCCATCAAACCATGTTCTGTTTAGTCTCAGCCTTCAGAACCACGATATTAGGCTGCTGACCTAATGGTTCATATCAAAGCCATTTGTGCTGCAGAGATCTTCTTTAATAAAGTATACAAACTTTCTGAAAACTCCACATTGGAAGTTCTGAATATTTCAGAAACAAGCCCAATTACAGCAAACAACACAAAAACTTATTCCCAAATTTGTATTAGTAGCTACTTTTTAACTTGTTTACAAAGTGATTATTACAGCTGACTTCAGCCGCACAGTTTAGATGATCTAGGTTCATTCTGGAGCTCTGCTATATGCCCAGCATTAGTGCAGACATTGTACTATGACTACTATGCTACCTTTGTTATAAAGATTAAACTAAAGCTGATCACACATGAGGAAACCCTCATTTTCCTAAGGACATCCTGCCACCTCGCAATTCAACAATATATGGCTTTATAGAATCACAGTCCTTTCTGTGTAAGCACTCATCTGCTTCATAATAGACATGGAGAGGGGCAACAGTCATTCTATGTGCTACTTAAAAGTTTTTTTCAACATTTATTTCATAAAGATACTTAACAGACAGTAGCAGTATCTTATTAGAAAAGAATCTTTCAGAAGTTCCTGCCTCACTCACTACTTTCTAGAAATAGGTGAGCTTCACACTGAAGAAGTTTCTGGCTGCTCAAAGTCACTTGAAAAATTATTTTTCAGATTCTTCAGAAAATAATCTTGGAAAACAACACCAAAAAACATGCACAGGTGTCCATACACTGCAAGTGTGCCTTCAGTACCATTCTCAGTCTCAACTGGGACCAATTCAGTTGTCAAGTAAAGCTTGCTGCCTCACTGTGAAAGAACAGAGGAGTATGCCTCCGTAGTGAAACAAGCTGTAACATTTTGTCTATTCAAAAAGATAAGAGGAAAAAAAGCTAACTGAGCTGTAGCACAGAAATTCAAGATAGCTGAGAATAAAAGATGATGTTAATTAATTCTTGTGATAATTCAACTTGGCCTTCAATCACACTGTTGTAGAAGTATAGCAAATACACAGGAGTATTTCTGTCACCTTGCTTTCTTTCTGACGTTAGAATTCCTACAGGATTGTAGCACATCTCAAAATTGAAATAGCACCAAACCTTTCAGCTTTGTTTTGGTACTACATCTGAAAGATTTCAGCCAAACATCTCTTAGCCACATATCAAGAAAGCAGAGATAGTGTTCCATCCCAAATATGGAAAGAGGAATCTTGATTTTATTTATCCTACAAAAGTCAACACCAACCAAAAGCTGCTACACAGTTCATAGTTAGATCAGGAGAAAGTGACTGCTAGTATATGCCCAGGTTAGGTGAGTCAATGCATTGTTTCCTTCCTATAAATCTATGTGAACATTTTCTTTTCATGGCAAAAAACACTATTCCCTTTAGGGCTATTTCTATCTTGTAGATAAATGACCTTGCCTATGAAGCACAGAGAAAACCCCAAGTAGGCACTTCTGCCTCTAGGGATAAGAAACCACTAATCACCACCATGTACATAACACAGAGCTGAAAAATTCAGAAACTTTAATACTATTCAAGAACCATGGTCCAAAATTTGGGAACTGCTGCATTAGAGAAATTTCAACATAATCGCCGTCAGCTCATCCGTGTCACATAGTAGTTTAATCCATGGAAACTGAAGCATTCCCATTAACAGGTAGGGGAAACATCCTTAAAATAACAGACTAGAAACTTATAATTTATTACTTCACATATACAGCAAGTTTTCAATGGTGCCAGAATTAAAATGTGCATAGTAAGAAGGAAGAGGTTTTGCAGTTAGATGCCACCTGCATTGTAAGCTGCAAGTAAAAGACATCATTTATTCCTGATCTTCCCAAAATAAAACATGCAACATGTATCATGTCTAACTGTTTACATATCTCTATGTACAAATGACTAAATGTTTTTAATTAGCTGTCTTTCCTGGCACTATTCATTTTTATAATCTTTCATGTGTTACAACTAAATTCAAACAGAGCTCTCAGAAGAAGAACCTAAACCACAAAGTATCTCTTAGATGTAGTTGTTCTTCCTGTGATTTCTTTTTTAAACTTAGGCTTGCTCACAGATTCCATCTTCTTGGCTAAAATGACTGACATTCAAATTGAAGTAGTACAAATGTTACTGATAGATGAAGAAACTTGTCTTAGAGTATGCTTTTTGGTAAGACTGGAATACAAAATAAATGAATAAAAAATGTACAAAAAAAAAGCTTTGATGAGAAAAAGGACAATGTAGCAATAGCACCACCACCAGCTAAAACAGAGATGACAGTATTCTCAAATAAAATTTCTCTCATAACCTCCAAGTATGAGGACTTTCAATACAGATTATCAGCCATTAAGATTCCATGACTTCAGGGAAACCGATACATAAAGTTCAAGGTTGAGTATTCAAATACATCACTGATGGCTAGAGAGAAAAGCGTATCTAAATTTCAGCCTTAAGGCTAATATGCTGAATGTCACCAACCAGCAATGAGGAACAGGCTATTACAGTTTATTTACAGATCCTTTCACTATGAAACGTACATATACCTATTTCAATACTAAACAGGATCTCTGAGAATGACTTTATCTAATGAAAGCTACAAAAACCAGTGAAGGAAAAAACAGTGTGCTGTCAATATAGTATATTACACCACAGTTGCTCATTTCATCCTCTGAAGTCAGATGTAAAACTTTTTAAGATTAAGTTCAACTTTAAATAATACATAAAGGATAGTTAATTTTGAAAAAAGCATTTGGGTTTTCTTGGTGGGTTGATTGGGGCTTTAAGTTTTAAAGAATTGCTAGGATTTATGTGTCTTATCCCTACAATGAAGTACAGAAATTTACCATAGTATTTCCTAAAACAGTACAGTAGCATGTATGTCAAGACAGACACTACAGACTACTTATTACACTGTCCTTTAAGACTGGACTAATTAGCAACTAGTTTATTCTTGGATGGAAGTTCATATTTTCCGAAAAGTGAAAACTGCAGTGTAACCCGAACACACTCAAGTCACATCTAGTTAGTAGCAAGTCAGTTATAGAAGTTAAAAATGTTTCAGTAAGTACTGCAGCAATATCTGAATACTACTATGTGTTATAATAGTGTTATTTAAAAAGCCTTTTAATGAGAAGTCAAATCTACTTTGATTCTCTGACAAGCTAATGATAGAATGGATCAGCTCAGCCCAAAGTTTCAGAAAATTTACATTTAAGCACACTAAAAAAATCATTCTTAAGTTTCATTGTCAAATTAAGTAAATGACAAAGTCAAGCAATCTCTTGTTCATCTGCTCTCTTACGGCAGACTTGCACAATATGAACACATGGGTTTATAAAGCAAAAAAGATAAGATTCTGAAATACAAACTTGCCTAATTAGGACCTCATTGGTGTTTTTCAATTCTAACACCATGACGGACACAGATCCTTCTGTTGGAATGATTAGAGGAGGAATTGTTATGTTCTCTGTATGCTGGTCCTTGGACTCTTCACACTGTTTTTCAGCTGCGGCCTTCACACCATCATGCTTCTGGATTTTCCCGGTGACATTCAGATTTTCATCAATGCATCTTTGGGGTTTAGCATAGAGGATAGCCTTCCTGGGGACTTCAGACACATAGTCCACAATACAGACATCTGAGAGCAATTCTAGATTACTCAGAATGTCTTCTGGAAATTTTACTTGGTAAGTGTCTTGGTACAATTTGGGAAGTGCATTAGCCCAAAGGCCACTGGAATACTTTATCAAGATGTCAAAAACTTTCTGCTTGAAGTCACTATCATGTGATATAGTTTCTGTATTTGGTTTTAACAAAGGGCCTGTTTTTGAAGAGGTAACATTGTGAGATGTCTTTTCCTGCCCTGTATCATTTTTTGCAACTGGTGGTATTTTCTTAGCAGGATAAAGGAGCCCATCCATCTGATCACCTCTGCATATCTTCTCCACCTTGGAAAACAAAAAGTAGAGTCAACAGTTGCATCTCATGGTCTACATCAATTTGCCAAATACATCTTCATAATACGCACTTTACACAGAATTTGATGTGGACATCCACGAGTAACTAAGCTTGAGGTAGTTACTACAGGGTAATATTTCCTGTAATGCTTCCTTCTCCATTCTGAAACACACATGACTACATTAGCATAGGCCAAATATCTAACCTATGCAATACGATTCTGCTTTGCTTCCAAAGAATCACAGTCTCTCTGTTCTCTAGAAAGACAAGAAAATGACGACACACTGTAGAAACATAGGTCTTTTGCAAGTTAACTTTCCTGATCTTCCACACTGGTATGCAAACAAAAGTTTCTGTCTCAGTTTACTGAGGGAAAGAGTATTTTATTGTATGCTTTGGAAACAAGAGGACAGGTGGTGTTGTAAAGGCTATCTGGTGTCATGCTCACAGAATTATTTGTTATTTTTAAAAGTTCTGAAATTAAGGAAAAAAGTTCTTATTCATAATAAATTTCATAATAAATTTGATTAGGCCACTTTAAGCCATGCTCACAGCCTCCCTCCAGACCCAGATGTTTTGCCTGTCTGTATGTCTGTACTCTTGGCTAAGTTGAACAATGAGCACCTCACATTTCTGAAGTAACAACCTTGAAAGCATCATTTGAGAACTGTACAAACTTGCAATGCAATTTCGCTTCCTAGAACTACACTGTTCCAACCTGGATCAACCTAACCATAGCCCATGGAGTCTATGTATACTTGAGATAACAAAAGCTCTCAATGTTTTCACACTGATCCCAAAGCAAAACCAACTCCTGCAAATAAAGTTCAAGTTTACACAGTTCCACCCTGATGTTGCTTGCTCGGAGGAAACAACTTTCACTATTCTTTTTTGTCCACATCAAAGTCCTTTTCAGAGGCAGATCAATTAACAAAACATGTGAGTACTCGAATTACTTGCTACTACTCGGGGATGGCATTTATCATTAAAATATTGATGTCTATGCCCATCTGAACTTTACAAACCTTGCTAAAGTCATTCTCTGCTGTTCTTAGCAACATACAAGAGAGGAATAACAAAGATGACTTCAAGTATTATCTTACATAACAAGAATAATACATGCCACTCATTATCAAGGTAACATTAACAAGACAAGAACATTCAGTTACACTAACAATATATTAAAAACCTGGGAAAATGGTCCTTTCTGTGTCAAAAACAGGGTGTTTTCCCCCTGTGTTCACCTCTTCACACACAGCTCAAATTGCCATATTATCTGAGTTGAGAGAGTCAGCAGAATCATGTAAGGGTTAATACATGATTGCATTTCCACACACTTGCTTACAAGCTTTAAGATTTTTGATTCTTTCAAGGAGGCTCACTAAACCAAAGGAACATGCCCTCTTAACTGGGAGGATGGGAGAGGTACTGTCCTATAGACATCCCTTTACTACAGAATAATAGAGGATAAAATATAAAGAAGTAATATTAAGCACTTTAATATGTAAGTGGTACATTTACCAAGTTCTTAAGCATCTCTGCTAGTCAGTTTGATGTATGTGATGAGAAAACATGTCTGGACACGTAACCTAGAGGGACTAAAGACACCTCAATGATTCTTTACAGGAAGAATGTACATTTGAACCTTCTGGTATCACAAATTTTATTGTGCCTGTTGAATCACAGGCAGAGAAAGGACCTTGGTTAAAAAACCAACCAAACAAAAACTTATAAAATCCTTGCAATGCCTCTGATATACAGTCAAGAGACAAAAGTATACCAAGTGGCCCAGAGAAAAAAATCAGGGCACAGCACTTCAGCAGGTAATGATATCCTAAACATAGAGGCACCGATAAGGATGTCCACGGTAAGTGGCCATGCACAAGACTGAGGATATTGTTTAGATATGCAGTCAAGGAAACTTTTAGCTCCAGAAAATACTTGGATTTACCAGGACAACAATCTGTTTAAAAGGTTGCATTGGCATGTGTGGCAGTTCATCCTGAAAGAACCTGGATGCAGATGTCTACCTTTATGCAACCTTTCTTTTTTCTTAGCTCCTTTTAACTAGTGCTGCAACAGAGATGAGTAAATTTAAGCTATTACACATTACATACTAAAGACTTGGAGCAGACTAAAGACAGAAAATCCTTAGAGACCTTTAAGCCTCTTAACTCCAATAATAGCTCTGAAGTTTTCTACGTATTGAAGCTGTCTTTTGAAGAGATTGTAGATGCTGACTGAGCAAACCATTTAGAAGCAAAAAGTCATTTCAACTTGCTTCAGTATAAATAAGCTCAAATGGACATAATTAGGCTATTTCTTGCATAGAAGTCAATGTTCAAGATGTAACAAGACTCCTCCAGACAGTGCTAGAGCCAAGACACAAAGAAGGACACTAAACACTACAGAAAGTTTTAACTATATGCAAACAACTTCACTTGTGAGTAACACTTCAAAGAAGTGTTTACTTAGCATAAATATCTCAACTTGGTTTCCAGTTGAGTTTATAGATTTGCTTGCAAGATACTTCCCATCAGTACAGCTGGTAGAACCGCTTTGCAAGTTCAACATGTCTGCTGTCACCTCTCCATTAGGTAGCACAAAGCAGAGTCAACAGCTGTCACAACATATTATCAAGCAACAGAGACTGAACTCATTCCACATAGAAAAAAAAGAAAAACACGTTTGTCCTGGGCCTGAGTAACAGAAGGAGTTCTTAAACTCTGGATCCCAATATCATAATGCTTCAAATAAAAAAAGCACTCCCAACAACTCCTTTTGACATATACATATATACAGGATGAAGGCAGACGTAGTGTTGCTAAGACAAAAACTTTTTTAGATGTTTGCACTACACTACTACATACCATCACAGAATCATTACGGTTGGAAAAGACCTTTAAGATCATTGAGTCCAACCACTAACCTCACACTGCCAGGTCCATCACTAAACTAAACCATGTTCTTCATCACGTCATCTGTGCGTCTTTTGAATATCTCTAGGGATGGTGACTGCACCACCTCCCTGGACAGCTCATTCCAATGCTTAATAACCCTCTCAGTGAAAATCAAGAGAAGGGATATACTTTGTTATGCCAGAATGTCCAAGATAATACCAAGTCTTCTTTAATTGTGTTCAAGCAAAGACCAGATACACTAGCAAACTCCTAGAGTATGAACACCTTCCAGGAAGGAAGTGAAGAAACATCTTCTTTTAATGAGAACTTCTAGTCAGAGAAAGTGTCCCTCACTTTCAAGGTTACCTTCGCAAACCAGTATATGCAGATGTTTTCTGTCATTCTTCTGCCAAGCAGAGAAAGGCAAGATGTAGTAGAAGCTACCATTTAACGTGTGCTCTGTGACTCTTGGTACCAAACAGGTCCTCAAAGACTGCTCTAAAACACACTGATCAGAACTATCTCACTCAGCGACAATAATACAACAGAAGCATGATGCATTAATTCTTTCTGATATGATTTAAATATGCAACGTAGACACTAGCTACAATGGTATACATACCATAGACTGCATACATATTTTGCCGACAGGCATGTTAGACAAATGCTGCTCTCATGTGAATACAGCTCTCATCTACCTGACTTTCTTCAACAGTACAAGGGGTTTAATTCCCAGCAAGCTGGCGCTCAAGGCAGTGGAGGACGGTGCTCCTAGTACTGATCGGCAGCAACCTTCCATCCATACATTTGGCTCACAGCATCTTTTCTGTCAGAGGCAGCCATTAGAATTCCAGGTCACATGCTTTTGGCAATCATTCTGCAGTACAGCTCTCCCCTGGCAATGGTAAGATGCTGCTTTAACGTTAATGCCCACTCCTCTCTGATCTTCCAAGTAGCCGCTTCAGTAAGTCACTGAGTTTAAGCTACCAAGCTGTTGAACATGTAAATAAATAAATCTGGGAAAAAAAAACCCAAACCAAACCAGACTTGTGCAATGTTCTGGAAAGGGTGAATATCCCCACTGCACAGGGTGACATGTGACACAATAAAGAGCTTTTCCTTACAATGCTGTGGAAGCCCCTTACATCATCTGGTTGTAGCTTATCCTTGGGATCCCCTCCAGCTTTTACAGCTTCTAGCCCAATATACAATCAACAGTTTAGCATGGGAAGCGATGATACCTAGCTTCTTAACCCCAAATGCCAAAATGACACATTAAAAGGCTTGTCTTCAGCCAAACCTCACGTCAACTGGGAAGCTGGAGGAGGACTGGAATGTGTTGCCCAGAGAGGTTGTAGAGTGTTCACTTAAAATAGGACTGGATACAGTCTTGGGAAAACTGCTTATGGTGACTCTGCTTGAGCAGTGGGGCTGCATCTCAAAAGGTCCCTTCCAGCCTCAGTGAGTTCATGATTCTGTGAAATGTTTATGCAGCGTTAGAAGAACTTGCTCAGTACTTCTGAATTTCAATTGAATTTCAGTTATTAGGAAGGAACTAGCTTAAAAATCACAGGTCTCTTACAACACTAGAGAAGGCAAAATAACTTTGAAATGTTTTTCATTTAACAGCCTTTTCAGTCACTAACCCTGACAAGTATGTCAGTTTCATTAAGAGGGCCCCAGAAAAGATCAGTTGTGACATTCAGACTGCCAATACCAACAATAATTTTGGTGGATTCTTCACGGCAAATACATAAGATCCTTTCAGACCTTCAACTGAAGGGAAAAGGTTCTGATGCTGACTCTGAAACATTTCTATTTCTGGCAGCCATTACTTCTGTACTTAACTGAAATGTTAAAATACAAGTCATACTGGGCATGTTTTTATGTTTTCTTTTGTTGTTAGACTAAAAGATCCTTGTTGCTAACATGTCACTTGCTCAGGTTCAGCTAGTGCTCAGGACTGAGGTGATAAGCTCTCTAAAGTTCAGGAGTGTCTTTAGGTTGCCCCCTTCTGCCCATCCACCTTCCTCTCCCACTTAATTACGTTGCACATCACAATGAAAATAATTACTCTCCACAGTTCCTCATGCTTTTAACATTCTGACTTCTGAAAACACAGTTACAAATGATTCAGTAAGCCAGCTGAGCCAATGTAAAAACTCCATACTGTTGAGGACTGCCCTTATTTCCCACAGGTAAGTGTTCCTAAGGGATCACAGAAGTGCAGGATTTAATACACAAGAAATTGCACAGGTATGTGAACCGGGGACAAGGAAAGATGTTGTCTGATGGAGTTTAACCATTCCTCAGTAAAACTGAGTTTGAGAAACAGTGAGTTACAGCCTGTTCTAGCACTATGTTTGGATAAAAAAGTTATTCTGGACCTGTGTCCTCAACTGGTTTATTTCCACTTGTACTATGACACTATCTTCTCAGTAAGGCTGATACCAACTGCTATTTTGCCTTGTGCTGTACCATATAGAATACATCTAATTAAATTTTAGGCAGAACAGGTCTTCTGTTCACTGCACTCCATTCTAACTGGCTAGTGGCTCTTTGTCTGGACCTGAGATACTCACTGAACCAGTGAGACCAAACACTGATTTCTTCAAGGACTTCTTTAAGGCCCAAGGAAGCTAACTATCATAATGCTAGAGGTCATCTGTAGAAGGCAGCTTGCAAGGCTTGTGTACAACTCTGCAAACTTTCATTTATATATACTACCAGCCATGATAGCGTGATGCATGATCTCCTCCATCTGCACCTCACATGGCAGCTCATAAGAACACACTATCTATTACATAAAATTAGAGCTGATTTTTTTTATTATCTCAAGGCCATTTCTCTGTTTGGAATAACTTTTGCTTCACATAGATTAACCATGGTATAGAAATTCCTCCCTTGAGAGTAAAAACTTGACAGAATCAAAGTTGCTCAAGGAATACAACTGGCTACTAGAGCAGTCCTCTTCTCCGGATGGACCTGTTTCAGAGTACATGAACACTAGAGTGAAAACTCAGCTGTCACATATACTACTATGCAGTACCCAGTTCTTTAAGAGAGGCGATACTGCCCACTAACAGAGATTCAGAAGACAATAGCCCTAATCCTGTTTCTGTCAATCTGTTCATCAACTGACCCTGTCATCTTCCTAAGCCTTTAGTCACTTTCTGCAAACAGTCACAACCTTTATAAAATGTAAAGATGAAGATTATTCTGAGAACCAGATAGTGTTAAAAAACACAAGGCAAATCAAACTCCAAAATATCCTACCTTATATTATATATAATTCCTCAGAATAAACAGCCAGGCAAACACTTTCCAGTCTGAGGAGCATTTTCATACAGTATCAAAGTGCTAAAGTGCATCTGCTCAGTTATTACATATCCTTTAGCTGTCTGCTTATTAAAAAGCAGTAAGACAACTGACCGTGGAATGGCAGATTAATAGAGATTAAATTGGCCTCTGATGACAACACATTAATGGTTAAACTGATAGGTAGCCAGAGCCAGTAGAATATCTTAAAAAATAAGATACCACCACTTTGGTCTAGAACTGTTCAAAAGCAAGTATATCTCTTCCAGCACAAGTAGAATGATCAAATTCAGAACAGTATTTTTGTACCATCTTCTTAAGAAACCTGACAAGAAGACTAAGGCAGCCATTACTATACGAATTCTGTGGCTGCTTACTATTCACTCTTTCTTCTTTTCTAACTGTAATCATAAATTGGGGAAGACACAGAGAGATAAAAGACAACTTCACCTGACAAACAACACCAGGGACTGACATATTCCGTTATCTTCTCAGATCGACATATAAGCATGAAAAAAAAGCCACTACTACACAGAAGTCAGCACCAAGACTGTCTGGAAATGATTAGCTGTGAATAATGACATACAGGCAAGTTGAATCAGCACATTAGAAGAGCAGTACTAGTTCAGAACAAAGACATTTCTAGCTTGACATCCTCTTTGACAACAACAGCTGCCTAGGAAAAACCACATTGGGTAAGACAAACATAATGATATCTCTTTTTAGATATTCCACAGTTCAGGCACAGTTAGTGAGCTTCCTTGGAATGAAGCAGTTCATGACAACTGAGGTCAGTGATCATTCTTTCATCAGTAAATGTATTCAGTTGCTTTTGAATTCAAGACGATGCTCATTCCCTATTTATCTCTTCCAGGTCTCTTACTCTATCGTCCATAACTCCATTTTTCCCCAACTAACTCATGTAACTTCATTGTTGCTTGTATAGAATTACTTACTTGCCTGTCACGCTTGTGAATGACTCTCTTGCTTTGCTTGGTCTCTCAGTGAGTTTTTGTTTGTGTATTTTCTGGGTGGAGATAGGAGGAGCACACCCAATTTTGACATGCTTACATAACACCTTTCCCCAGTGGTACAATGTTTGCTATTTTGTTCTCCATTCACAAGAATAGTGACCAGATGGTCTTTTCACTGAAGTTTGCTGCCTTCCTCAGGCCCAAATTAAAGATATCAGACACCTGAATGGCTTAGTACAACTTTTGGGCTGTACTAGTACTCCTCATCTTTCATGTGGGTACTAGTGATATGCAATAAAAATTCTAAAGTGAAGCAAAAGAGATTTCAGAGCAGTAACACTGGAAAGAATGCTAAAAAAAATCAGGAGTGCAAGTAGTATTTTCCCCTCAATCCTTCCAGTAAGGAAGAATGACTCTGGAAGAAACAGACGAGCACAAAACATACATACCTGGCTCTAGGACTAATGTCTGCACCAAATTTGACTTTGGTGTTGGTAAACATGAAAGACCCTTTGCAGCACAAAGTATGCTGGGGCCTGATGGGATCTATCTGTCCCAGTGCAGGAAATGCCATAAGCTGGTAAGACTGATTGAGAAGGTGTTAGAACTAGAACCACTGGGGAAAGGGCATGCCAACAGGAGAGCTGATAGTAAGGCCCTTGGGCTGGCATAGCATGAAGATAGCAGGAACATTTACAGAATGCTCAGGAGCACATGCAGAACACTTGTACACCAACACATGCATTACAAAAAATGAACAGTGTGAACTGGAAGCATTGGTCAGTTCCCACAGCCACAATTCCAGTGGTATTAGCAAGATTTGGTAGAATGAGTGTCACGACTGGAATGATGGCATGGAGGGCTACTGGCTCTTCAGGAGGGACAGGCAGGTCAAGTGGACTGGAGGAGATGTTCTGTAAGGGACAGGTTTGACTGTACAGTCCTTTTGGCCATCATGTAGTTAAGAGCATCTCAGTGAGCATTAGGGGGAGGGAAAACAAAGGAGGTGGTGTAATGGATGTCTACTACCTACTGCCCAGCCAGAATGACAGCACTGATGACTCATTCTATAGGCAATTACAATAAATCTCTGCATCAGTAGCCCTTATCTTTCTGGGAGATTTCAACTTCCCACATATCAAGTGAGAATACTACATTTCCCAGACAAGGGCAATGGAGGAGGACTGTTAGGTGCTGGAGCATGTCTAGAGACAGGCAGTAAAGCTCCTAAATGGCCTGGAGAACAAGTCTTATGAGAAGCACCTGAGAGAGCTGGGGGTGTTTAGTCTGGAGAAGGCTGAGAGACGATCACTCTCTACAACTACCTGAAAAGTGGTTGTAGCAAGGTCGGGGTGAATCGCTCTCCAGTCATGAATGGTAGGACAAGAGGAAAAGGGCTCAAGTTGTGCCAAGGAAGGATTAGATTGGACATTAGGAAGAACTTAATTAAGCATTGGAATGGGCTGCCCAGGGAGGTGGTGGAGTCACGACGCCTGGAAATATTTATAAGATGCATAGCTGAGGCGCTGAGGTTTAGTGATAGGCTTGGCAGTGTAAGCTTAGTGGTTGGAATCAATGCCCTTAAAGGTATTTTCCAATCAAAATGATTCTATGATTCTAAGCAAGGAGGTTCATATTGGACATCAGAAACCCTTTCTCTGCCAAACTCTGGAAGAGGCTTTCTTGAGAGGTGGTCAATGACTGAAGTTTGTCAGTGTTTAAGAGGCATTTTGACAATGCCTTTAATGATATGCTTTAACTTTTAGTCAGCCTTGAAGCAGTCAGGCAGTTGGACTAGATGATTGTTGTGGGCCTCTTCCAACTCAAATACTCTTTCCTATTCTGTTCTATTAATTTTCAAGTACTTACTACCACTTGCATCGTTTTGTACTGAGCCAACATATTCATGAAATCATTATAAACACCAAGCTCTCTCTCCCAAGCTTAATAGTCCACACAGGGAAAAAAAACCCCATATTTTAACATAATGAGACTCCTTCGTGTCCATTGCTGTAGTTAACTCTCAGCTGCAATTTTATGGGCCAGCAACTGGCTATTAGGAAGTTCCATAGTTCTTCAGAGAGCCCTATTCTTCAGAACCTTAAACAACCCTGTACTACTGACAGCTCAGCTTGTATTTACCAACTCACTTATTGCAATCCCTACCAGCATACATCCAACTGTCTTCCCTTGTGGAACTTCACAATGATTTCCCGTCTTTCTGCAGGTCAGCCTTTCTGCATTTCTGCCTTACTATGTTTCCCATCTTTTAATCAATTATGTATCTATGCAAACACCTTTGCCAACGCCCTAGGACTGCCTAATTCTCTGTAAGAAAAGAAAATCTGGACATTCAAGCAAACATTTTGAGAAAATATGTATGAATTTAGCCTTCACTTGAATTGCCATATCTGAACTGCCATCTCTTGAACCACTCAAGAGTTCAAGTAGTTGAGCAGAGCTGTGCACGTGCAAAGGAAAAGTCTTTTAAACATACACACCACTCACTAAGAGGGTTTATAATTTCACTGCAAAGGGAACAAGAATACATGTTGCCAAGTCAAATTTATTACTACACTTGGGTTATTTGTAGTTTAAAAAAAAAAAAGAGCCATAAACTTAATTGTTTGTAAGTCTGCACCCCTCTCGCTCTCATATCTCTGCTATAATGTTCTCTCTCCCTCAGGTGTTCAGCTACCTGCATTCCAATGACTCAAGGCTGACCCCAAATATAGCAGAGCTACGTAACTTTGGCTCAGGATTCTAAAAACATTGCTAAATTTTGAGAAAGACTTATGAGAAAAATCTATAGACAGATAAGAAATAAGAAGGGGTAGGATGGCTAAAATGGTATCACAGTTTAGCAAGGAGATGCTTTTGCTTGGTAACAGGTGGAGGGGCTGCAGTGCAGCCTCGTAAAGAGTTCTCAGACTTTTCCCTGGGTCTTCGGTTCAGACCCACCTCTGGCCTGGCTGGGCCAATCTGGTGCCCCTGCCATCACTATTTAAGGACGGGAATTTGAAGTGGTTGAGAGGAGGTGTAGAAGTGGTACAAGATGGAGGTGACCATGCAGACCCCACAGTCAGAGAAGGAGGAAGGAAGGAGAAGCACCAGACCAGAGACCCCTCTGCAACCTGTGGTGAGAACACAGGCTGTGCTCCTGCAACCCATGGAGGGCCATGGCAGGACTGAGAGCCACCAGCAGCTCCGTGTAAGTGCACCGGGACGGACGAGAGTGAGGAAGCGGCCATGGCACAGGCCATTAAGCAGCAATTAAGCCCTCTCTGCCCTTTGGCAATTCTCAGGTCTTTGGTACTTTAGTCTAGTCATGGTCTTTTGTCCCCTGATGGGCCTAAACCATGACAAATGGCAACCACTAACTGCTCAAAGATCGACAGAAAAAAAGGAAAGTAAGAGGGTCATCAGTACTCATCACTTTTTTCAAAGCACTAGTCTTGCTGGAGACAGAAGGAGACAATTTAGCCATACTGTGATCTGACCAACAGAGCTGTTGAAGCAGACTCTTCTCCTGATTGAAGCCTGCCTGAATAGAAAAGACCTTTTGCATATTATATAAGTGAGTGCATTTATTCTCAGCCAAATTGCTCATTAAGGCTTGGCTGTAATCTGTGAATGCTATGCAAGACGTAATTACTTTGTACTTCTGCATTTAGCTGTGCAAAATATGTTACTACAAGCAAGATACTCAAGCAAGTTGACTTAAGAAGGGAGGTAACAGACCAACAGAGAATAAGGTCTGCCTCAGTTCTTTGTAGCTGATCTTCTTGCCAGAAAGTAGAGACTGAAAACAATATCATCAACATGCAACTTAGTAATTTTTGTAGACTTCAGCTCACTAAAAGGGAAACATTTCCATTACTGGTGGTTGTAACCTAAACACATAAATGATCAATTTTCAGAAGTCAAAAATTAAATTCCTTCCTTTCAGAGAAAAGTCGAGGGATGCAAGTTATTAAAAATTGACACTGTCTGTAACAAGGTCCTCAAATGCTGATCTTGGAGATGCTGAAAGTATATTACAAACCAATAGACAACAAACTTTGTAACTAAGCTACCACTCATCAGTAGGCATTCAATAAAAGTACCGGTTGTCTCTTTATAAAGGTACTGAGACCATGTGTCTCTTCTGTTCTTCTGAAGCTGGCAGTGTAAGTACCTAACAAAGCAGAAACTAGTCATGGAAGCAACTCTACTAACACTGAAGAGCACAGTCTGCCCTTTGGCATTTCAAAGGACCTACAGAGCTGTACATTAAATATGTTTTATTTGAACCAGCAATGAACACATTTAAGACGTGTATGGCGGCGTTCACACAAGAATGCCTGGGTCCCAGTTCAAACTTCTCCATGACAAAACCCAAACTATGGTTTACATTAAGTCAGTAAACTGACACCGCTATTACAGGCTCATTAACTGTGCCAAGACACCTTGACAGTTCTGATTGCTGTTGTACTGTGCCGGCTGTATTACAATATTTCCCTAGATTTAATGACTGCTAAACTGACCTTATTTGCGTGCTAGAAAGAAGAGACAGACACAACAGATAACAAGCAAATGGACAATGAACACAGACAAAAGATCCTGGATGAACAGTCACATTTGTCTGTAACACTAGCTACCAAAAAAGTCACTTCAAGCAGACAGGTAGTCTCATCACTTCAGTACTATTCTGGTGCCACAGTTTGACAGATGTTTGAAGTTGGAAATGTTCACTGGAAATGTTGGTCAGTTAAAGCAAAACTAAACAAAGCCTCAATGCAAAGTCGTATCATACCCTCAATGAACTATGAGTGCAGAAGATGACAGCAGCACAGTAACAGAAGACCAGTGGTGATGGCAACTCACATGGCAAACTTTTAAGGGGAGGCTCAGCCTGATACTAGCTCCTAATATGAAGGACAAAGATCCCTCTGGTGATCAACAGACATCAGGAGTGTGAGGTAGTGCAGGAAGGGATTGCACTGTAATCTTTACCCTCGATATTATCACATTTCACTTTCATCTACTATTGTATCATAAGCCTAACTTACACAGCCAAGTTCCATAACCTTGATTTAAGATGTGACAAAGACCTGTGGAAAAGCCAATAGAAAGACAGTAACTACAGACAGACCTAAGACTGTTCCCACAGGATTTGCTGGTAACTTATAGATTCAAGATGAAATAAACCCATCAACAAGTAAAAACATAGAATCATAGAATGGTAGGGGTTGGAAGGGATCTTTAGAGATCACCCAGTTCAATCCCACTGCAGCTGGTGCTTAGGTCAGGTCGCATAGGAACATGTCGATGCTCTCTAAAGGTCCCTTCCAACCCCTACCATTCTATGATTCTATGTCCAGGTGGGTCCTGAAGACCTACAAGGAAGGAGACTGCACATTCTCCCTGGGCAGCCTTTTCCACTGCTCCCTCACCCTCACAATAAAATAGTCTTTTCTTATATTTAAATGGAACTTTTTATGTTCCAGCTTCATCCCATCACCCCTTGTCCTGTTGCTAGCTATAACAGAAAAAAGGGATGCTCCAACCTCCTGACACCCATCATTTATACATTTGTAAATATTATTAAGAATCCCCACTCAGTCTTCTCTTTTCTAGACTAAACAGCCCCAGTTCCCACAGCCTTTCCTCGTATGAAAGATGCTCCAGTCCCCTGATCATCTCGGTGGCCCTGTGCTGGAATCTCTCCAGAAGTTCTCTGTCCCTCTTGAGCTAAGGAGCCCAAAACTGAACACCTCATTAAGTATTAACATAAAACACCTCAACATAAAACACAATGGGGAAAAAAACCCCCAAACATGGCGCAAAGAGCAAGTGTCATCAATTGCTGTTTGGATTGTCACTGTTGGAGTCAGTTAAACGTGTCAACTCATTAATTAGGAGCACTTGCTCCATGAGGTCAGAGAGAGTGACCTTGTACCTCCAAAACAATGCTAGTCCAGCCAGTAGTGTTTTTTGATGTGTTGATTTAAAGGTATTGTTACAGCTTAGGGGGTGGTCTTTTTTTCCTTTTTTCTTCACTGCTACAGATCATGAAAGGAAATGCAGAACTACATAAAATAACATTCCACAAATGAACACCCAGAAATCTTCCATAAAAATGAAATTCAACACTTACTGTGCACACATCAGGCCAGTTCTCAAGCTGACGGAGCACTGCTGTGCTAAGCTCCTCCCAGTACATTTCCTGGTAGATCTGAGGTATCTTTGACACCCAGACACCACTACTGCACTTGTTCAGAATCTCTTTTATGCGACTTTGAACTTCACTGACATGACTAGCAGAAGAGCCAGAGGCAAAAGTATATGTCTCTGCAACAGATGCATTCAAGTTATCTGTTAAACAAAAATACAGCCTTGAAGTAAACACAGTCTTATTAGCAGATGATTACATACCTATCTAAAAATTAAACATGAGAGCTGCCAGCAGAACACCAACTCTAAAGTGTGGCTCTCTTGTTCAGCATGGAAGTTTCAGTCGCTTTGTATTGGGCATTTAGTAATTGACCTTAGGTCACTGTAGTTATTTTCATGAGATTACAAAAATAACTTCCGAAGGGATCCTGGAAATAGCAGCAGAACCCGCAGCCACATTGCTACTGAGAGGCTGCACTGAGGTAGGGTCTCAAGATATACACAAGAGAATTTCTTTATGAATAAAATCAAAACAAAGATAGAGCAGAACATCCAAGGCTGCCCTTCTAAATTCAGACAGATGTACAAAACAGACCAATGATTTGTCTTGCATTCTAAGATATGTCCTGATGTAAAGTGTGAACCTAGCACACAGCCTTTCTGTGCTACTGCATCTAAGGAAGCTCTCCATCAGAGCAAGAAAAGAGAGCTACTTTGAAGAGTCCAGCTACCTCCGACAGTTTTATAAACTCTGTGTAGGAGCAAGGCAGCCATTATCCCAGTTGGAGGTTCACACGACTAGCTTGCTCGCTCCCTTGTCTCCTCTCCCCCCTTTGGAGGTGTTTATTTGCAATCAGACCTGAAGCTTTATGAATCAGCTTGACTGGTCTCAAAGAAAGCAACCATCATTTGACAAGCCCATCAACTGCACAACTGCTGAGAGGCACACAAAAAGGTGTTTTCTGGACAGCAAGTTAGGGCGCTGCTTACTCCTGAAAGCCAGGATTTCCCTCCTCTACACTAGATCCCTACCCTGGCAGTAAAGTTACGCTTACTCCTCCTGTTTCCAGGATACTCATACTAGCATTGTGATTAACTTACTTGACACTCAGAAGGACTTTCCTAGAAGACAGAGAGGCAAGCAAGTAAAAGACATACATTTCTCCAGCAACACAAAATTAGAGTGAGAAGAAGGTTCACTCACAGAACTTAAGTTTCTCATCCAAACCTAACTGTATACAAAACAAATACTGAAATGGATTTTTGTTATGATGACATTCAATCTAAAGTGAGTAGCTGACAAACATGTTCTTCATGGGCAAATATACCATTTGAATCTGTGGAAGAGCTTCGGGACAGGTGAACTTGCAACTCCTTTTGAAACCGTGGTGGGGTAGTTAATCTCTTCTCAGGCCTAAAATTGAAAAGAAATTTGCTTGAAATCATTCTCCTGGCTCTGAATAGCATTCCATTAGCTTACTAGACATATACATAAAATAAATTTCACCTGTTTCTAGCAGGCCTCCTGCACGAGATCAATACTCAAAATGAATTGGCGTGGGAGACAACCGCATCAGCAGTAACAAGACATATCACAGAATCATAGAATGGTAGGGGTTGGAAGGGGTCTCTAGGGACCATCTAGTCCAATCCACCTGCAGAAGCAGGTCCACCTCCATCACATCACTCAGGAACACATCCAGGTGGGTTTTGAAAATCTCCAGAGAAGGAGAATTCACACTCTCTGTGGGCAGTCTGTGCCAGGGCTCCCTCACCCTCACAGTAAAATAGCTTTTCCTTGAGTGGAACTTTTTGTGTTTCAGTTTTTGTTCATTATCCCTTGTCTTGTCACTGAACGCTACAGAATAAATTATCACTCCATCCTCTCGGCATACCCCTTTTAAATACCCCTTTTAAATACCCCTTTTTAATGAGGTCCCAACAGGTCATTTCTAGTTTTTTCTTATTATTCTGATTACTGTCAGGAACAAAACACAGAGTAAAAATAGACTAGCAAAAGGGAAGCATTTAGGCCTAGTAACACAACTGATGTTCTTAGGTTTGATATATTCAGCCTTGCTGTTTGGTCTTTTACTGAACATGATTATGCTCACCTTCTTAGTAGTCACATCAGAGTCTCCTGGAAATATCTGGCTTCAGAAGTGAGGGAAATGCCTAAAGCTACACAGGAATGCAAGGTCCTTTTGTGGATGCTGTTGCAGCAATTCCTCTCTGAAGTGTTCCGCCCATGGAAAGGACACAAATGTCATGCTTGCAGGTATTCTGAGGCCCTCAAAAAAATAACAGCTTATATTGACAGCACAATGGCTTCCTGACAGTGACGTGGTCACGGAAGTGTGTAGCTCACTAAGACTGCTTTGGAAAGAACCAGCTATGGAATAATTACTACACTGCAAGCAAAAGGGAGCAAAAGTTGGACAAAAGAGTTCAAAAAGCAGGACCAAGCACCTGCCAAAGACCAAGCACACCCAATGATGAACTACAGTGGAGAGGTCAAGAAGACAAATGCACCAAAACAGCTCTCCACAGAAGAGTGCGAGTTTGCTGTAAAGATCAGGCACCCCTAGACCACCGAAGCCACTGTATACACACTGAGCAGGCTCTGCAGATGGTTACTGCCCAAGGAGCCATTAAGGAGATTGGCCACCTCTGAAATTCAGGGACAACTCTGGAGGAAATCACAAACTTCACCAGCTGCAGAAACACCAAGGGGGGATTTTCCCAGCCTCAGCTTATTAGAAGGCAGGATAGAGGTCAAGTATGATGCTGAGGCTAGCAGGAACAGGAAGTCAAGACCAGCACAGTACTAAGGTAACCCTATGTGCCTTCACACTGACTTCTTATTGGAGTAAATCCACAGAATAGAAAGAGGCCTCTCACATTCACACCTCATCTAAGAAGCATCTTACAAGATTTAACATGAACTTGTTTTCTTCATTTTTTTTCTGTCCCTATAAGGTGAAACTACTGCTCCTACATCAGTCGTGGGCTCTTTCTTGTACCAAACATAATATTTCTGTTCTGTTTTGTGTCCCACAGCAGCCACTGCCCAGTGCAGCATTTCCAAAGCACGAGAGGTATGTTCAGAAGTGCTGACAGCAGATCAACCAGTACATCTTTGAAACACAAGTGGGATGAGACTCAAAAAGTATGAAGTCACCCACAAGAATCCCAACATCCATTCACACCTTGTACTTGGAAGAGTCTTTCTGATACTCAACAACACATCACCTACCTCAAACTACCTTCTGGGCACAGCTCAGATCCCCACACAAAGCAGCAGCATAGGCTCTTAGAAGATGTGCTGTGACTGGCCTCACAGACACTACAAGAAACCCAAGTTCCCACCTCTCTAAAAATATATTTACTGGTATAGACAACTCCAAGCTGGATAGGTACCCAAGGAAAAAAGTCCCCTTAAGCCAAGCAGACTCAAGAGACAACCACTATTGCCTGGCAGCAAGCAAAACAATCCCGTGAAATAGCCTGTGGGTAATGGAGACTGTCTTGGTACTGTTGCCTTCCAGTAGGAACCCATAAGCTGCCACACATCATTTTCTAGCACCTTAAGCCACATATCAGGTGACAACAGATTACATGAGCACTCTGTAAGCCAGCAGGAACTGCAGCATGGTCTCAATGAAGAAGAAGCAGATGTTCCCCTCTCAATCCAAGCCACCTTCAACACCTTGCAAAGGAACTGGAAAGAGAGGACTGATGACTCCCTTACACTATAAATGAAAGCAAACTGGATTTGGGATCCTCGTAGTATTATGAGACTTCATGTTGTATCTTCCTATGCTTCCTGCTGTTCAACAGCTTCTCATGGAACGAAGTGGTGCTAATATCAGCTTTGAGCCCAGTTATCTTCAGTTTCAAGCCCTGCAAACAATGATCTTGTGATGCACTGCTTGCTCCTACAAACCATGGTGATCTTATTTCTCCCAAGATAGGCGAAGGGATGGAACACAGTCAGACAGCAGCAGGGCCACCTCAGGCTGGTGTGAGCCCAGGATTTCTGGACACGTTGCTCACAGCTCCACTCATTTGCACACTCATTTGTTTGGAGGTCAGGACCTCCGCACTCAAAGAGGCTTTACATCCTGCAATTCCCAGAGCACAAACAACTGAAGTAGCTCTAGGGGCAGCAAGGACATCAGACACCAGAAACAAAAGCAGAACAGTTACCAGAAATGAGCATAGGGAAAGCTTCAGAGAGGAATAAAGACGATACACAAAATGGAGCACACTCCATTAGGAGAGACAGAATAGATTGGACATCCACCTAATTTTATTTCAAGCATTACAAAGCTTCAAGTATTACACAGAGAGGCATGTCTTAAGTCACTCTGACCTTCCGAGGGTCTCAGCCTCACTCCTTTCATGTGCTACACACAGGACCTCTCTCTTCCCTGGCCTCTACTTCCAAACTTCTCAGGCTCCTCACATGGCCACTGTAAGTTCCTCCGGCTTCCTCACTGTTCCTGCCATGCTCTCACCCAATGCAGCTTTAAAGCCTGTGGCTCCTGCTGCCATCACCACCCACCTCATGAGTCCTCCAAGTTTATGCCTGCCCATATCCAAACAGCTGCTGCTACTGCCACAGCCCCACTGTGCACAGACAAAAAACATCTCCTGCTCTCAAGAGGAACCCTGCCCCAGAGCCAAGCCCCAGCAGAACCATCCAGCAGCAGTGAGGCTGCCTCCCCTGCCACAGGACACCTGCCTGCTCCACCAGCATCCAAAGAGCATGACCAGCAGAGCTCCGCCACAGTCAAGAGCCCTTTCCAGCAGGAAGGCCATGTCGTTTGTGTCACTAAAACACAACACACTCAGGCATAAGTGCTGAAGTGGCTGCAGCTCTCATGAGTGCTCTCAGCGCATCCTCATCTCCCTCTCTAGCCCTCAGGCCCCCGACACACAGGGGACTCAGGTGGGCAGTGGGGCAGGATGCGCCTGCTCTGCCTGGGTCTGCCAGCAAGAGTAGGCACCACAGCCAGATTAAACTGTCGCTCTGCTCCGTGACACTCCTCATGCCATGGAAGCTGCACACCACTGCCAGTTCCATGCAGCGCCAGGCTGGCTTCTAAGCCAGCCCAGTGACCCACAGAGGATTAACACCACAATCACAGCTCCAGCAGACTCAGCACAGCCACAATGAGGGAACAGCAAACGCCGCCTCGCCACCATCAGCTGATGGCCCAGGGTGGACAAAAACAACACAGAAAGAGAAATGATCGGGCAGCAACTGGGTAAACCACCTGGATTACAGAGGCTCAAGAGGGACTGAAAGCCACCACAGACCACTAACCCAGCAAAACTGCAGCTCTGGCCCTGCTTGCTCTTCACCCAAAGGCAGCCCGGCAGCTGCACACTGAAGAGTCACAAACACAACGCTGCAACACACAGGTTGGGCAAGAGGTAAAAGAGCAGCTTTCTGCAGACAACCGTGACCCTTGGCACACAGTGTCACCTGCACACAAACCTCCTTCTACCTTCTATAGTGCTGGCCACAGTAGCCCCATCCTGGACCTGGGAAACAGCGACAGCCCCATCCTGGACCTGAGAAACAGCGACAGCCCCATCCTGGACCTGGGAAACAGCGACAGTCCCACACATTCTTCCTTGGGGTGACACTGTCATGGTTTGACATGAAGCTCTTTCTGGTAACAGGGAAGCGGCTACAAAGATGGCTCCCGTAAGAAGTTGTTTGAAACTCTCCCCAGCTCTGAGCCAGACTCACTTCTGGGGCTGAGCCAGAACACCTCCGCGATCACTTTTTAAGAAGAAGCCGGAAAAGGAGGTTTCTTCCTGTTCTTTTTTTTTTCTGCCCTTCCTTCTTCTCCAGTTGGCGGTGGTGCAAGGAGTGGGAAGGGAGAGAGAATTAACCATGTGGACTCCAAAGTCAGTGAGGGAAGAGAAGAGGAAGTGTGCTGGAGCAGAGACTCCCCTGTATTCTACAGAAAGGACTGGTAAAGCAGAGATTTGTTTGCATTTTGTTAAAGACTCTACATCAGGGGCAGAGGCTCACTTTGTTCAAGACTCTGCACCAGGGGCAGTCAATATAGCCAGAGGAGGCTATTTTCCATGGGAGGGACCCCACATTCACAGATGCTGTAACTGTGGGGAAGAACCCGTGCCAAAGAAGCTCATTAAAATTATGCCCAGAAGAGGCTGTGTCCCATGGGAGGGACCCTGTGTCTGCAGAAGCTGCAACTGTGGGGAAGAACCCGTGTCAGAGATAGCCATTAAGGACTGCATCCCGTGTGAGGGACCCTGTATCAGTAGAAGCTGCAGCTGCTGGAATAAGCCACACCAGAGAAGTTCGGTAAGGAGCAGGGAAAGAATGCAAGGATTCGCCCTCCTCTGAGAAGAGGTGGTGCCCATCTGTGAGAGACTGACCACATCCCCCACTCCCTGTCTCCCTGAGCCGTTGATGGGGGAGGAGGTAGAGATATCGGGAGCAGTGAGCTGAGCCCAGGAAGAAAGGACGGATGGGGGAGGAAGATCTTAAAGTGCTGGTTGTAATTTTCTCATCATCCTACTCCCTTTTTGCTTTTTGTTCCGCTGTGTTTCTTGTAGTTCGTAGAATAAACTTTCCTACTTTGCTCTCTAAGTCAAGTATTGGAGTCTGTTTTGCCTGGAACTGTATTGGCAGTGAGCCCTCCCTGCCTTTGTCTCAATCTACAACATAGAATCATATCATAGAATCACAGAATGGTCCTTGGTTATCTTTTTTCTTCCCATCTCGCTGAGGCCTCCACCAATCTAAGGAGGGTGGGGGTGGATGGGGGGTAGTGAGCAAGACTCTCGTGGTACTTCGTTGCTGGCTGGGCAAAACCATGACAGACACCTTGGGCCAGATTTCTCCCTGGAAGACATGGGAGCTGGCCAAGAGCTCAGGGGAGCCTCAGTAGCGTTCAAAAAGGCAAAGGGTTGCTCCCGGGTCCCAATCCACATTCACACATCATCTTCTTCAAGGGCAAGTGTCTTGGATTCACACACCCTCACATGTCCCGCCAGCACAGTGGTGTCCAAGGCTCAACCACACTGCACTTCACCATGCCCAGACACACACACTGACCTGTTGACAACAGTGACATGCCTCTGCATGGGAATGTCTTTAGATGTTCCACTCCCAGTGGCTGGAGGCAAGATAGACTGGGCACTCTCCATAGTGGGTTTTACCACTCCACACGCCACTCCTCTGCCTCGTGGTGGGCGAGGAACAGGCCTCCTGTTGCCTTCTTCTGGCATGTTCAAGGACCTGGGCTGTCGCAGGGTTCCTTTGGGCTTTCCTAAAGAGTTTGCAGATGAACCCATGAGCAGCAGTCATCTCCCCAACCCAACGACACTTCAAGCACAGTAGACAATTCCCTCCAGGGAGTCCACACTCTTCCATAAGACAGTTAAGAAGGATTCTCTCAGTCACAGTGGGCAGACTCTCTGCTATAGCATCGTGGTTTACTCCCAAGCACTCACACACCTGCACTGTATCAGGGAGAGACACAGGAGAGCCATCTCCTCTTATGCTCTCAGAAAAGCCACACACTTCTGAGGTGCCACCACAGGTTGTGTCTCAGATGGAACCCACATTCAGGCTGCTTTTTAACAAGAGCAGCGGTAGCTCCCAGATGTGGAGAACATGCAGCTCAATTCCCTATCCCTGGCCACCTCCTGCACTGCTTCCCAAAGGGTTTCTTCTTCTCTACCCTGGCTTGCAAGCATCCTCCCACCAAACTCCTACCACTTAGCAGAGGGGACCAAAGAACACCTGCAGAGGAACTTGCCATGCTGGCCTTCAAGCCACACTGGCATCAACAAGCCCCTGGTCACTTCAGCTTCCCAAGTAGAGGCAGGGCTGTTGCTGTGATTGTGAGACAGTAAGAAGCAGCAAACCCTTCATTACAGACAAAAGGGGAAGACAAATTGCAAGGCCAACTGTTGCTCCCAGCTGCCAACTTACAAGCAGACAGGCCTTGCTTGGACCTGACAGCAACACGGCAACAGCACAGCAGTGAGGGAAAGCTGACCCACAGGCTCTGAGAAAATTACTGAAGTAGCTTATGCAAAGGGCATGAAGGTTCAAAGAGCAGTTAATGGGCATCACCACTTTCATAGCACCAGCTCACTTGCAGAAGCAACAGAAGCTGCTGAAACAGGTACAGGTAACACTAGCAAAGCTCCTTCTCACTGTCAGGGTATGGCTTATCCCTGACACTACACAATGGGCCAAGCTCGGCCTCAAGGAACTCATTGCCAAAGGCTTCCTTCAGGCTCACTGACACACTTCTCACTTGTACCTTAACCACTTTTCTCACAGCAGCACAAGCAGGTGGAAATGAAGCCAAGTGTCCTCCAAGAACTACTTTTTCAAGAACATTCACATTTCACATATGTGTTTGAGAAGGGCTTCCTCATAACTATGTTGCAAATACCCTTGTTAGTAACACTTCCCACACCCAGGAACTCTTCACTGGGACCACACAACCCATGTTCATTAGTGACACACACTCACGGTGAAGACTTTTTCCCCAGAGTTGCCCAGTTCTTTCACAAAGGCTCTACAGCTCTACAGCTGCCTGGGGCTTACCTGCTAACACAATAGGAGATGTGTTCTTTAGTCTCATCTGGCAGTTCACTTGCCGTCCCGTTTTCCTTTTAGAACTCCTCTGTCGGGCCACTAGTTGAGCAATTGTCGCAGTCTCGCTGCAAGTAACAGCATGGCAAATGACCTTGTTGGAGTAGGAAGAAGACAGAGGGAAAAACAGTCAGTGACGCTCAAGCTCATCGACAGCCCACAGGAGTTGCAACCATTTCCATGCATGTAACCACTGGGTCATGCAGGCCTACAGGCAGTTCAGAAAAGGCTTTGGCAGTAGAGACCTTGGAGACTCCTCTCTCTCTTTTCGCACTGCAGACCAGAAATCAGCAAAGCAGATAGTCAGAGCCTTTCCATCACCTTCCCACATTAGGCTGCACCTCACCATGGAGCAGTCCTGTTTCTCACTTCCACCTCACAGGCCCACCATCCTGTTCTGCCTTGCCAGGAGCTCTGGCTTCACTTTGACCCTGCAGAATAAGGCTGCCTCTGCCCTCCTTACCAAAGAAACATCCTGGCTGCCTAGATCACCTTGGAGGAACTGGGCTGGCCCTCAACATCCTGGCTTTGGGTAAGCCCATGGCCACCTCCCTGGCCTCCTTAAAAGCTTCTTGCCATGATATCCCCTTGCCATGTCTCAGCAATGCTGCCACAGGCCATTCCTTAATAGATACAGGAACCCTGCTCTGGCAAGCCCCCAGACTGCATGCTTAGTGAGCATTTTTGTCTGACTAAGAGAGGTAAGAAAAGAAAGGTAAGAAAGAGAGGTAAACCCAAACTTTTGGACCATTCAACTGCTAACAGCCTG
Source organism: Colius striatus (assembly GCF_028858725.1). NCBI lineage: Eukaryota > Metazoa > Chordata > Aves > Coliiformes > Coliidae > Colius > Colius striatus. Next base: position 21,947,052 of record NC_084790.1, read on the forward strand.
CAAAAGATGTGGGACAAGTACTCCTCCAGGGCTCCACAAAGACACAGCCAGCTGCCCAAAAAGCCTCAAGTGAAAAACAGGATTCTTAGAAGCTCTTTCACATGGGTCTCAGCCATGTTTTGTGGTGGTGGTTCAGGCTGAAGAACAGGTCTTCACACATCACTACCTTCATAACTACAGCCCTCAAGAAGCACAGGTGTTGACAGCTCAGCACAGGAGAAACTGAAGGACTTCAACATCATCTCTGAAACTGAGCAAAAAGCAGTTCCAGAAAGGAGGTTTTCGCACACGTGAGGCAGGGCAACCAAAGCAGAAAAATCAAGTGCCAAAACAAAAAGACACATGTCATGGTTTAAGCCCAGCAGTGAACAAAACACCACACAGTCACTCATGCACTCCCAGTCCCATGGTGGGATAGGGAAAAGATAACCAAGGACCTTGTGGAAAGAGGACAGAGATGACTCACTGCCAATTATGTTCCTGGCCAAAACAGACTTGACTTGGATTAAATCAATTTTGTTTTCTTCCCTACCATTAACAAAAAAACCCACAAAAACCAAAAAAAACCCACCCCACAACAGAGTAGGATGATGGGGAAAAATAAAAAATAGGCTGCCAGCCCTCTAAGGCAGCCTTTTCCACATCACTCCCATCTTTCTGGGCTTGGGTCCCTGCTACCCATCTCTACCTCCACAGCAGCACAGGGAGGCAGGGAATGGGGGATACTGTCAGTCTCTCACAGATGGTCTCTGCCACTCATCACATTCTTCCCCTGCTCCAATACAGGGTCCCTCCCACAAGACACAGTCCCTAACGAATCTCCCCAGTGTGAGCCTTTCCAGAGGGCTACAGCTTCTCACAAAGAGTCCTCCAGCATGAGACTCTTCCGTGGCAGCAGAAATCCAGGCACATTTTGCTCCAACAGCACCTCCCCACAGAGTCATGGTCCCTCTGGGCACAGCCACCCCTTTGCTGTGGGGTCCTCTACAAGTTGCTGGCAGATCTCAGCTCCACTATTGCCCTCCAAGGTTTGCAGAGAGACAGCGGCCATCTCACCACAGGATGCAGGGGGGATCTCTGCTCCAGAACACCTTCTCCCCTCCTCCCTCACTGATATTGTGATCTGCATGGCCACTTCTCTCTGATCCCACTCCTTCCACCTCCTCCACACTATAGATTTCCTCTTCTTAATGCTGATTGCAGAGATGAATGATTGGCCTGGCCTCGGCCACATGCAGACCCAACTTAGAGACAGGGGTAGATTCAAGCAACTTCTTAGAGGAGCAGCCCTTCCCCTACTATCAAAAAACCCCACCACACAAGCCCAATGCAAAGCAATTGCTAAGGAGCAACAGCTCGCTTGAGAGCAATCATCAGTCTCCCAGGCTGATCCAAACAGCCCAGGGAAATAAGAAAAAGAATGACAACACTAGCAACAACACAACACTCTTGACTTCTAATAGTGCACTCAGCTTGTCCTTCCCCTCCTCTTCCTCCTCCACTGCACATCCAGTACCTGCATTAGTTGGTTCACCCTACAGCCACTGGAGACAGGTTTTCTCCTTCTAAGAGGGAGAGCTTTGCTATCTGAGGAGCTCTTGATTACAAATCAGACAATATACCCACTGCATAGTTAACACCTATACAAAAAGCATACCATCAATGTCACCTCTGCACCAGTTAAATCCCAGGAATCACAGAAAAATTGAAGCTGGAAGATACCTCTAAAGAACATTTGCACCATCTCTGGTGAGAGCACCATTAACTAGACATAGTTGCTCAGTCAAGAAAAGGATTATCTTAAAGGATGGAGACTTTTCAACCACTCTGGACAGCTTGCTCCAGTGTTTAGCCAGACTTCTTGTAAAAAAAGTGGGGGTATATTAAATGTTTAAATGTAATTACCTGTATTTCACTTTTCTCGTGTTGTGTCCAGTGAAAAGACAAGAGATCACTGAGAACTGGAGATGGAATCTGGCTCCAAATTTTTCTAACCCCTCCAACAGGTATTAATACACACAAATAAGATCCCCCTGAGCTTTCTCTTTCCAGAATGACCAGTTCCAGCTCTCTGAGCCCTTCATCAAAGATGTTCCAGTTTCTTCCCCATCTGCATGGCATTCACTAAACTTGTCTATATCTCTCTTTTTCTGCGGAGCATGGCACTCGACACAGGTTCCCAGATGTGGTCTCAATAGGGCTGAATAGAGGGGAATAAGCATGCTGTCAACCATCTTCCTGATGCAACCCAACATGCCATTCATCTCTTTGGCTGCCATGGCACATTGCCAGCTCACTGTGAGCTTCATGTCCTCCAGAAACTCCAAGAATTTCTGCCAATCTACTCTCCAGCTTGTCAGCCCCCAGTCTGTACAGGTGCACAGTTATTTTTCCCCGAAGTGCATGATTTGGTATTCCCTGCGCTGAACTTCAGAGGGTTCCTGTTCAAATTCTCCAGCTTGCTAAGGTCCCTCTGAATGCTCCCCCTGCCTGCTCCATCAGTCCCTCACATCCTCTACAGATTTGCTGAGGATGATCTGTGTCCCATCATCTAGGTCATTTATGAACATGTTACTATTTCCCCAGCATTTATCCCTGGGGCACACTACTGCTGACAAGCCTCCTGATGGGTTTTGTGCCACCTACCCAGTCATCTCAGTTCGGAAGAGTATTAGCTTGGCCACATAAGATTTCTACTTCATAAATTCATACTGACTACTCCTACTTTCACTCTTGTCTTTCACATGTCTGGAACAGCTTTCTGAGATTAATTGCTCAATCAGTTTCTCAGAGATAATGGTCAGGATGATCAACCTGTCACTCCTCAGACCCTCCTTCTCATCCTGCATCTGAAGGCAAGGATGTTGATTTCTTCCACTCCTCGGGAACCTCCTGCAAATCACCATAACCTTTCCAAGACAATCAAGAGTAGTCTTGCAACAATACCAGCCAGTATCCTCAGCACCCATGGGTGCATTGTAACAGACTTGTGGATTTGTGCATGTCCAGTTAATTTAAATGTTTCCCAGCTGAATCTTCCTCCACTAGGGGTAAGTCTTCTGTGCTCTGCACTTTTGCACTGATCTCAGGAGCTGATGGCTGGTCTTAACAGTGAAGACCAAGGCAAAGAACGTCATCAGTGCCTCAGCTTTATCTGTCCCCATCATGATTCCTCATGAGGCCCATATTTTCCTTAGTCATCTTTTTGCTGATAATGTACCTGTAGAAGCTTTTCTTACTTCCCTTCATTTCCCTTTCCAGTATCAGCTCTATATAGGCTTTAACTTTCCTAAGTTCACTCCTACATTTTTGGACAGTGCCTCTACATTTTTTCCACCTTGCTCAACTCTGCTGCTGCTTCTTGTGCATGTGCTTTTAAAGGTAGAGATAGGTCAGAACCTCCTTGTTTATCCATGTGTGCCTCCTGCAACCTCGTTCTTAAAATGGTCACTTAAATAAGAGAGAAACTATGTCATACTATGAAAAGAAACAGACTGAGCATTACTTCATCTTTGAGGTGAACCTGAAATCCTTAACTCTTCACCCTTTCAGAGATGTCTGTGAAACAACCTGTATTCCACTTCATTTGCCTCCTTTCAAACTCCAAAACACCACCAGCTCATGGTCACTGCAGACAGGGCTGAAACCAACCTTTACATCCTCAACCAATCCTTCCTTGTTTTATGAATCAAGTCCAGCAGAGCATCTCCCCATGAGCTCATCACTTGTGGCAGGACATTGTTGTCAGCCCACCCCAGGAACACCCTGGATTGCTCATGCTTGGCTGTTGTGTCCCTCCAGCAGGTAGGGCAGTGGCTCAAATCCTCCACGAGGACCAGGTCCCGCCAAGGTGAGGCTTCTTGCAGTCAGCAGGAGGCAGCAGTATCTGCTCTATCTACTGCTTCTGCCTGATTAGGGTGTTGTAAACAGGCAGCCACCGTGTTGTCCAGACACTGCTCTGTCTTCTACCCATAAGCTCTTTCCGTCTCCTCATCCATCCCAAGGCAGAGCTCCAAGCATCCCCCCTGATCTCACACTGCAGGGGCTCACAGACACTCTGCCTCCTCATCGTTCCATCATTCCCCAGCAGCCTGTGTCCATCCACAGCAGCATCACAGCTGTGTGAGCTGTCACAACAGCTCTCCATAACCCCAGTGAGACCACAGTCCTGATGAGTGCACAGACTCCCAGTATCTCTTGGTTGTGTCTATGTTATGGGCAGTCAAGTACAGGCCCTTCAGAGAGGTGTCTAGCTGAGCACAGGATTACCAGCTGCTAGCAGACCAATGCATGTGCATGTGTTCTGCTTTCTTGCCCCACTATCCTCAAAGAGATTAAAGGAAGAGTCAAGTGCCTTGGCAGCCTTTTTGGAGGTCAGAGTACTCCCAGAGCCAAGAAGAAAGACTGGATGACTGTTATGCTCTTGCAGCATACTTGTGTGGACTCTGAACTATGATCTCAGCTTATAATGGAGCTCAAATATGTCAGAGAGACATGAACAAAAGGAAATGCATTATTCTGAACTACTGATTCAGAAGTTCTATGCCCAAGTTCTATGTTCAGAAGTTCATGCCCAAGTTCTATGTCAGGAAGGCATGTGAGAGCAGTTCCAGCTAGTTACCAGCCTACACTAGTGCATAGCCACACTTGCCACTCTTTGCTCACGTCTGACCAGGGGACACTCTGAACAGAGGTAAAAGGAAGATCAAACAGCAATGCAGGCTCAGTCTTTTATCTCTCCTGCCTCCTAGGTGTCTGCAGAGTGCTTCCTCTCAGTTGCTCAGTCATGCAGAGCACAGTCTGCACTCCTAAACCAAATCAAGTCCTTGTCAACTACCTCAACTCTTGTTAAGCAGTTTTCTTCTTTTCCACTTCCTAAAGCCACATTTCATTCTATCCTTACAGAGAAGGCACTATGTCTAGTGCTGTCCAAGATTCCACCTGGCCCTCAGCATACATCGTATTAGAGGATAAGCAAGGCTCTCAAGGGAATAGGAGGATACCAGATTACATCCTGAAAAGCCCTAGTTATAAACAGATGGCCATCTGCCAGGGCCACCATGAGGAAGCATAAAATTGCAGCATCACAAATATTCCCAGAGGCACCTGCATTCATGTTGCTGGTGTAACTGCAGACGACGCAGGCTTGGAGCAATGGGACAAGAATCCCAAACTTAGATACCTGATGCAAAAGAAGAAATTGTGACAATTTTAAAAATGCAGCAAGGGAACTTCTTGCTTAAAACGAGACATATATCTAGACATCAGCACAAAACCTGGGACAGCTCTTGTGACACTTTTCACAGTTAGCTAGGAAGACCTAGTTCCGAGTAGCTAAATGTCATCCCAATACAGTTGAGCCAACAAGTGAGCTCACCCTTAACTCTTGTCTCTCTATATCTGCTGTGACAGCCATATACTGTGACAAACATCTGCTAGCTTTCTCTTTTCCCACAGTCTACATAAGACTTCAGGAACACAGACATGGCTCCAATGAGGGAAAGGTTTAAAGCTCTTCATTCAACTAGATCATCTTTAAGTCATGCAGCTATGGCAATCATCAAGAGAAATGTTGTTTCACTCAAAACCAGGAACTCCACTCTATTGGACAAGGAGGCATGTGGTCCTGGCAAGCTGCTTCCAAGCCAGCAGCCACAGGAGACACAGACTAGTGCAGCAAGGCCAAGGAATAATGGATAACTCTCTCACCACACTAATATTCTCTGCTGAGCTTTGCTCGACCTTCTTGACCTCTGCAATGACTCCTTGCTCCTTGCTAAGCTGAGGCATCACAACTCTTGTATAAAGAAACCACATTTGCGTAAGCTTTTCCTCTCTTTGCCAAGTGTTCACATTCCTGCAGCACTGCAACTCATGACAAACAAGAATGCTACGCCCAAAGCAAGCACTGTCAGGCTTATAAACAGCACCTGCAACAGTTTAACTGCAGGAAAAAGATGATGCTAAACCCTCACATGAAGAGATGATCAGAACACACACACAAGCTAATCCTCTTTAAAGTCCCATGACAACCCATCGAAATTTCCTCCAGAGTTAGAAATATTGAGATGGGGACCAGGACCTCTACAGACACACAAATTAACTTTCCAACCAGAACCGCTGTTTCTGGGAAAATGCCCTGCAACCTTCCGTCTTTTGCAAATACAACTTCCCAGTCAGTTTGCAGAAGTGAAAAATATGTGATACTTGCTCTACGCTACAGCTTCCACTTCCCAGCATTAGTGGGCCACAAGCAAGCAACTGTATTTCTCTCAGAAATCCGTGGCACAAGCAGAGGTGAAATTATGAATCATCCACATTTTACAAACACAAAAGCCATTTCTGAACTGTACCTGATTCTTACCTCTCCCATCTTTTTCCCTTCCATTCTGACCACTCCTGGGATGCTCCGCAAGTAGCCTTCCAGTGTGCCATATCCTAGGTGCTTGAAGGGAATCCACTCGCCAGTCAGGGATTTGTATTCCCCCTGAAGCTCTGACAGAGGTATGCCATTTTTGAAGGGATGAAGAACAGCTCGCAGTGTTTTTGCAATAAGTTCAGGCTCCTGCATCTTCACCTATATCCCCTCAATCCAAAAGGAAAAAGTATTTTTACATACACAGGCTAAAAATACCAGTTTTTACTATTAATCCTCCCTCCCCAAACAAGCAAAGATTCAGCAGTGCTGCTAGGTAATCACAACATATCCTGTGTCCAGAAGAGGGGCACAGCTACCAAGCAACTGGTCTGCATCACTGCATGCAGGGCCAGAACTTCTACCAGGAGTGGGGCAGAGACTCACTGACGCCCCACCTTGGCCCCCAGTGCTCCCTCCCCTCATGCCCCATGGACACATTAGGCAGCTCACGGTCCACCCTCCCTCACGCAAACCCTGAACCAATGCCCACAAGGCGCATCAGCTCCACCATGGAAACAGCATGCATCCAGGCCATGCCACATCTTACCCACAGGCGTATGATGCCTTGACTCCACAGACCTTCCTCTTCAGAGAGAAACCCAACAGAAGTGAAATCTACTCCATGCAAGCCAGGGACTGCATGCAGCAGGACTGCCATAGAGCAAGTGCCAACACCACCCCATCTCACCACCAGGAGACTGCCTTGTCCACAGAAACATGTGCCCACCACTGCAACACTGGTAAAGGCATGACAGCTCCACAGGTTCATCTCCAACTGCACCTTTCCCAGTGTCACAGGCTGGCAGAATGCTGGTGAAATGCTTCAGGAGAACGAACCTGACAGCAAGAGCTCCTGCCCTCGGTGGTGCAGAAGGTGTTCTCAAAGTGGGTGCCAGAAGCCCTAAAGCCCTGCCACCCCCCTCAGCGCACCTGCCTGTGCATGCTCAGGGCTTCCCCAGGGCCAGTCAGATACGATCACAAAACACCAGCAAGAGCTCCAGGCACAAGTGCTGCTGAGCAGGCTCTGCGCTCCTGGGAAACCCTTCTTCTCACAGACACTCTCTGCAGAGCCACTCTCCACACAGACACCTCCACAGCACCGTTGTGGACAAAAGCCGGATGAAGCTCTCACACAACTCAGAAGCAGCCCTGCTCCCAAAGCCTCTGCTGCACACAGGCTCCAGTCTGATCACCGGGCACGCTCGTGTGCCTGAGAACACCAAACACCTCACCTTCCCCCCACAGCAACCAACGTCCAACACAGGCACAGTCAGCCCTCTGGTAAACAAGCCTGGTCCACGCTGCTCTCTGCAGAAGCAGTCCCTCTCTCCTCACCCTCTCCCTTTTCTAGGGGAAATCCCCTGCCCAACACAGGAAGTCCAAAAGGAAAAGAAATCCCGACTCTCAGCACATTGCAGATGCCACACATTTCAGTCTACACGCAGACACTGTCTCTGCTTTGCTGCACCCAAGTTCACAATGCCCAACCCAGCTGCCACACAAGGAGGTGCAGCATTAGGCCCTACTCTTCACTGCTCCTTGAATGCCTTTACTTCCAGTGCACGCAGCACATTACTAACCTGATCACGTCCCCGTGTGTGCACCCATCTATTACACACAGATACACCCACATACTGACACCTATACAGGTAGCACTGCTCATACATATGTTTACACATCCACAGATCAACAAGCTACTACACACAAGTGCTTTGCAGGAACAATCTCAGTATAATTACTCAGCATAATTACTCCTACAACAGACTTCCATTTTATGTCTCGGGGACAGGGGGGCTGACCATCACTGAAATCAGCTCAGACAGTGGATCTCCAACAGGCTGGAAGCTCTCAGTGACGCTCAACAAAGGCTGTGCCTGTGTGCAGTCCAGCTCACAGGAACAAAGCTATTCCAGCTCCTCAGTGCAGCAATTCCTGCCCTTGTCAGCCCCGTGTGTTTCACTGACTGATCCTGGAGCAATCTCTACCACAGCTGCCCTCACAGCACCCCTGCTCAACTACAGCCCTCAGCATTACTGCAGCCAGAACAAGGAGCACACGCTGAACACTTGTGCACCTCCAGATGGCAATGGGTGGCAGCCACGCTGGGCATTTGGATCCTTCTCTCATCCTTTTAGAGACTCAGTAGCTCATGAGCAGAGCTTCACAGGATGCCCTGCAAAGAGTGAGAGTAGTTGGTGGTCACCTGCCAGAAGGAAAAGATCCATGAAATTCATATCTCCTCTGAATCCACTCAGTGTCACGGGGATGTTATGTGCTAGACAAATACATAAATGGTTTAAAGTTTCAATTGAAACTTTAATACTCAAACTGAAACACTCAAATATTGAGAAGTATACTAAAAAATTTCAGTTTTACCTGAAATTGTGTCCCAAGTCACATGCATAAAAAAGATGGAAAGGTCAATAGGAAGCATATTTGGGGCCTTTTTCTCTTGTCGTCCTCTTAAATAAGATACACAAATTATTTCTTTAATATGGCTCTTGAAAATTCTCTTACCTGAACTTCCTTAACTTACTCCTCAGGAAAAATGAACACAATGTCCATTACAGCTGGACAAAGAGTGACAATGAAGAAAGCTTACAATAACTTGTGAAAGTAGTTTCAAAGTTGATTCAAAAGAAGAATCTTCAATTAAAAAAAAGAAAGAGGACAGGGAAGCAGGGCAATCAAGTCACCATCAGATTACCTCTACAGCACACCAGTACTAAAGAATTTACTTCGATCACAAACAACAAACAGGATATCACAAAATACATCCTCCTAAACTATATCATGGGGAGCTATCATGAGGGCAATTCACTTAGTTAAACGAGATGACAGATAACAGAGTACAAAGATTAACCTGAATGCACTCTTCAACTTACACCTGAGCGATGTTCCTATTCCTACAGCCAGCAATAATGCAAAAGACTTGCAAATCTCTAAGGGTGACAAACAGCAACACGCAGATACATTAACAGAAAGTTACATGGCTCAGAATGCTTTCTGAAGCTTTTTTAAAAGCTCTTTCTTTTCTTTTTAGTGATCAGCTTCTGTAAAGTTCGGCCGTTCAACAGTTGGGACGTTCACCCGGCGGTTCACTGCCTCCAGGTGGGAAAACACCTCACTGGAAACCGCCAGAGCAGCCGCTACCACTGAATCACGCCACTTGGATCGAACCGGTCTTCGCCGGCATCTGAACGCAAACTTTTTTCTCTACGCTTGAAGCGGATGACCAGCCTCCAGTCCCAAAACAGCCTTCGCGCTGCAGATTACTACTCGGGCTAACAGAAAAATCACTAAAAAATTATAAAGATGTGAGGATCGCTTTCCCGCCGAGAAGGATGAACTCCCCAAAAGCTATACTTTTAAAAGACTATAAACACAACCTAGCGGAACGCGAGTTTCCCCTGAAAGCACAAAGCAGTCACTAACCCTCTGAGGTCGGGCCACTTTCGCGTCACGACGGAGCCGCCGAGGAGAAACAGTCTCCCGCTGATAGGCAGCGCCGCGCCCTCCGCACTGCCTCTCCCCACAGCCCGGAAGAGCTTACGCCCGGCGGGCCTCCGCCGTTTCCTTGTCACCCCCACCTCAACTCAGGGGCTCTCAGACACCAGCCGTCGCGGGCCGGGCCGGGCCGGGCCCAGCGCCGCCGAGTCCGCCGCGCTGTGAGGCGAGCGCGCGGCAACAGCCACCTCGCGCCAGCCTCGCGCCCAGCGGGCACCGCCCCCCCAGGCGCGCCGCGCCGCGCGCACGCGCCGGGCCGCCGCCTCCCCCCGCCCCCGGCGCCCGCCCGCCCCGCCCGGCCCCGCAGAGCGCAGCGCTGCCTCGGTCCGGCGCGAGGGCGGCAGCGGAAATCACTGCCTTCAGGCAAAGACCGGGAAACTTAAGCGCGTCTGTTAGGCGCAGAGCGCAGGTTTTAAATTAATCCACTCAACTACCTCAACTTCCGAGTTCTGAAAACGGCACTGGTTTAATCCTGTACTTGGGTCTCTCTGTTGACACCAGTACAAGGCTGTTGCACTGGCACACTCTCCACATAGGAGGGGCTAGTAGGTACCTGGGCGTCACCTGGGCCTTGTCTGCACTGCCCTGAGGCTGTGGGAGCTGCTCAGGTGGGCCCTGCCTGCCCAGCCTGTGCCGAGGCAGCTGCAGAGCTCATGGAACGGTAGGGTTTGGAAGGGACCTTTTAGATTATCCAGTTCAACACCCCTGCTAAAGCAGGTGCACCTAGGTCAGGTCACACAGAAACATGTCCAGGTGGGATCTGAAATCCTCCAGAGAAGGAGACTCCACAACAGGGCAGCCTGTGCCAGGGCTCCCTCACCCTGATACTAAAGAAGTTTTTCCTTAAGTTGAAGTGGAACTTATTGTGTTGAAGGTTTTGTCCATTACCTCATGACCACACACTGGACACTGGGCAGAAAAAAGGGATCCCCCAACCTCCTGACATCCACCATTTAGATATTTGTAAATATTAATGAGATCCCCCCTCAGTCTCCTCTTCTCTAAACAGCCCCAGTTCCCGCAGCCTTTCCTCATAAGGAAGATGCTCCAGTCCCTTGATCATCTTGGTGGCCCTGCGCTGGACTCTCTCCAGAAGTTCCCTGTCCCTCTTGAGCTGGTAAGTCCAGAACTGGACACAGGACGCCAGATGAGGCCTCACCAGGGCAGAGTAGAGGGGGAGAAGAACCTCCCTTGACCTGCTGGCCACACTCTTCTTGATGCCCTTGGCCTTGGCCACGAGGGCACATTGCTTTATTGTCAATCAGGACTCCCAGGTCTCCCTCTGCAGAGCTGCTCTCCAGCAGATCGACCCCCAGCCTGTACTGGTGCATGGGGTTGTTCCTTCCCAGGTGCAGGACTCTGCACTTGTCCTTGTTGAACCTCATGAGGTTCCTCTCTGCCCAACTCTCAAGCTGGTCGAGATCCCGCTGAATGGCAGCACAGCCTTCTGGGGAATCAACCAGTCCTCCCAGTTTGGTGTCATCAGCCAACTTGCTGAGGGTACACTCTGTCACCAGGTCACTGATGAAGATGTTGAACAAGACTGGCTCCAGAACTGATCACCATGGAACTCCACTGGCCACAGGCCTCCAACTTGATTCTGTGCCATTGATCACCACCCTCTGGGCTCTGTCATTCAGCCAGGATCCACCTCACCATCCACTCATCCAAGACACACTGCTTGAGCTTTCTGATGAGGATGTTATGGGAGACAGTGTCAAAAGCCCTGCTGAAGTCAAGGTAGATGACACCTGTTGCTCTCCCCTCATCTAGCCAGCCAGTTAGGCACTCATAGAAGGCTATCAGGTTGGACAAACTATTTCCCCTTGGTGAAGCCATGTTGACTCCTCCTGATAACCATCTTTTTCTTCACATGTCTTGAGATAGCATCCAGGATGAGTTCCATCACCTTTCCAGGGATGGAGGTGAGGCTGACCAACCTGTAGTTGCCCAAGTTGTCCTTCCAGCCCTTTTTGAAGGCTGGAGTGACATTGGCATTTCTGCAGCCCTCAGGCACCTTGCCTGTCCTCCATGATCTTTCAAAAATGATGGAGAGTGTTTTAGCAATAACATCAGCCAGCTCCCTCAGCACTCGTGGGTGCACGATTTGTGGGTGTCCAGCTTGTCCAACAGGCCTATAACCTCATCTTCATCCACCAAGGGAAAGTCTTCCATTCTCCAGACTATCTCACTGTCATCCAGGGACTAGGCTTCCCAAGGGCTGGCTTTGGCAGTGAAGACTGAGGCATTCAGTAGTTCTGTCTTCTCTGCATCCTCTGTCACCAAGGCACCCTCCGTGTTCATCAGCAGCTTCACGTTCTCCCTAATCTTCTTTTTGCTACTGATGTATTTGCTGATGAACAAGCCCATCTTGTTTTCCTTTACTTCTCTTGCCAGTTCTAATTCCAAAAGAGCTTTCTCTTTCCTGGTTTTGTCTCTTCAAACTCTGGCAATGTTCTCTTACTCTTCCCCAGCAACCAGGCCCTTTTTCCAGCTTACATAGATTTCTCTCTTCTCCTTTGAGTAGATCCAGTAGTTCTTTTTTTCAACCATGTAGGCCTCTTGCCTCCTTTTCCTGATTTTCTGCTTGTAGGGACACATCAATCTTGGGCTTGGAGGAAGTGGTCTCTCATGGGCATTCCTAGCTCCACGTGGCATGTCTGCATGGGCAATGCTGCATACTTGAAGTCTTTGGATCCCACAGGTTCATCTTAAGTTGTATCCTCTGGCATTTCAAACACGTGGCTGATCAGTGCCCCACGACAGTGGCAGAAGATGGTCACCAGCTGATGTTGTTAGGCCTCGTGGAGTTGGATATATTACCCACAGCCAGTGATAGAGAGCAGTCCCTCACCATCCTTCCATCGGGGGCCCTGCCTCTCTGGACCTCAACTCTCTTCTCTGCAGATGTCCACCAATGACAGGCAGCTGGAGGCAGCATTAGGTCAAGCTGCACAATATTGGATTGGTGGAGGACTGCCAAAACCACGTCAGGCTGGCCCCACAGAGGGAGACTGCAGGGATGTATGCCAGGATGGAGGTGGAGATGCTGAATCTCACCTAGGTTCTGCCTGCAAAGGGCTTCCAATGATGACTACTGATTATGTGATAGACGCTGATGTCTTTACAAATAAAGATGCAGCCATGTGGCTTAGGAGGACCATGGTTTCACAGATCCATATTATGTAGCAAAGTGGTTTGAAGGACCAATCAGAACTTCAGTTATCAACAAGAGCTACCTGAAACTGCAAAAGTTTAGAAACAATGTAGATTCTCTTGACCTTTGCTTGGGCACCATAAAGTTGGAATTAATCAGACATACAATATATGATGTGAGAGGTGTACATATTAGAGTGAGTGTGTAGTAGGTGAATCGAGAAGTCTCTACCCTCTGAGTATCTCAGCCAGTGGGAAAGGAGAAGGGTGACGTGGTCAAGAAGACCCGCCTGGATATGTTCCTATGCGACCTGATCTAGGTGAACCTGCTTCTGCAGGGGGGTTGGACTAGATGATCTCTAAAGGTCCCTTCCAACCCCTACCATTCTGTGATTCTATGATTCTATGATTCTATGATTCTATGATTCTATGATTCTATGAAAGGAGACTTTGTCCTCCAGGAAGCCTGAGAGATCCTGCAGGGGAATGCCCCAGTGGACACTCCCATTATTCTGATAAAGCAAACTTTTACAGGCCTTCTCAGCCGCCTTTGTGAACACTGACCTCTGGCCGTGGGATTTTCCTTACACTACCACCAAGATTTGGTGACAGCCTTCTAGCAGAACCATGACAGCCTCTAGAGACTGCTTTGTGACAGGCCCCAGTATTCTCTGAGCAGGATTTTTTAGGTCCTTCACACATGAAAGGTCCAATGTTTAATACAAATTTTACTAATGTGAGGCTATTTGTATTTAGAAGGGTGATGCAGCAACCATGGTGTAAGCATGTGGTGTAAGCACACATATTTCACAGACTATTGCATTTTCAGTCTACTATGGAATCACAATATAGTTTCAAATCCCATTATTGGTCTCTAGAATATGCTTACTGTCACAATGCTGTCTGTCCCTGATTGCCAGGAAGGTGTATGTGGGCTGCAGCCAGCTCAGGGCTGGAGCTCTGTCTTTAGAAGTCTTTTGTTCATTGTCTTTGACATTTTTGTACTTACCATTGGGACAAGACACATATGCACTCCTTATGCTGGTCAGCTTGAGTTTATTGCCACAGAGTCTGCCACACGAAGTCTGTGTCATGACTTTTTCCACTTCATGTCTGTATGCTTTTATCTGTAACTTCTCAAGGCCTTCAGTATCACACCAGGCCTATATTTCTCTCACTGTATCATTATGCTAGTGCTGCAGGTATTTCATTTCACATCATAGAACAGGTGCTTCCAGCTGTTCTGTTTACAAATTATGATTTCATTGGACAAAGAAAAGGAAAAATAAAACAAATAGCTATATCAACCATGGATATTTAGCTGTCACACTGAAAACAAAACAAAATTGCAGGCAGCTCAAGAAAAGCTCATACAGAGCAAGCTTCACAGCCCTCAGACCGAAGCCCTGTAAACTCAGTACAGAGGCTTTTTTGTTAAGTGCTTCACATAACTTATATGAAACACAAAACTATTACACTTGCTAAATTAGTGTGATAAGGTGTAAAGCCAAGCTGAGGACACGTGCTGCTAAAGAGACTTGCTCAACAAGCACCATAGGGGGAAACACATTTCTTCCCTCCTCCCTCTCTGGATTTGGCCAAGTGAGCTGTAAGTACATGGAACTTGAAGATCCAGCCACTGTTGGGTGAGATTCTTCTGGCAGAACACTCCTCAGGCTTACCTCAGAGTTTCTGGTGTTTGAATTGCTCCAGCTCTCAATCAGAGGTGGAGTCACAGCAGGTCAAATCCTGTGCTGAGAGAATGACAGGCTTCTACACAAAAGCATCAAACAATAAGCTAAATGCCTTATTTACAGCTAGCTGCATTAAAAAAATTAAATGTATTACAGTCATAGGCTCAGAGCATTAAACAGATAAAATGCATACACAAGCTGTGTTATTTTAACAGTAAGTATAGCCCTAAAACTAGTTAGGGGCACACTGTTCTGACTGAAGTGTGCTCTTCTCTCAGTGTGGGGCAGACAGTTACACAACTGTTCTTTACACTTAGCTGATTCAGCCAGTCTGTCTGAAACAAAGGCATCCTTTGGTTCTCTCTGGTATTGAAATGAGTTTGGCTTCTTTTGCAACTATTGTGGTAAATCACTCCAGTATTGTTAGCCTCAGGATATGGAGCCTCTCCTTAACTCTTCAGAGGATGTCTTCCCTGTGTGTATGGTAGAAAGGCAAAGGGGTTCTTGAACCCATCATAGCCCTTAGAACTACAGTGGGAACTGAGAGCCTTTTTGGAGCCCTCTGTATACTAGCAATTCTGCTGAAGCTCACTGTCCTTATGAACACAAGGAGATACAACCTGGACATCCAGACCACTGCTGCGGTGACAAACATCTGCTTCTTCATGAGTCACACCAAGCAGCTCCTCCATGAACTTACAGGTTCTGCCCAGTCCTCATGTGGCATGTGTCTGCCATGCTCCTGGCAAGTATGGAGGAAACCCTTTGGCTTTGCTGGCCCTGACAGCCTGAAGTCCACCCTGGACTGGTAGCCCTCAGGTCCTTGGGCACAAGCTTCCCAGCATTTCATACACAATCACTCATGAGGTCCCTGCAGCATTATGGTCTCTCCAGCAGCTGTGGGGAGGGTCTGGTGATGGAGTGTGTTCACATGTCCAGCTGGAGCCCTAGCAAAACCATTAGGGTCTTCTCCTTACATCTTGTGACAAAGGAGACCAACCAGAGCTCCTCTAGCTGCTCCCTCAATGCCCCTAGAAGGAAATGGGGCCATTATAGAGGCTAAGGGAGGACATGGCTAGTTGCTGTGCTGTGGGCTGCAGACAAACCTGCTCCACTCCCAGCAGGAGCAGGCACTGGTTGCCTGGAGTCCCCAGCTGCCCAGAAGGATAAGGGCAAGCAGCCTCTTCTCGCCATGGCAAGAGGTTGTCATAAGTCTGGCACTGGAATGGAGTGTGGGATCAAAGCCATGGTGCCAGAGAGATGATCAGAAGCCAGAAATAGCAACACCTGAAGGAACAAAGACAGAAACTACTAACCTGGAAAAAAAAAAAAACTGGAAAACAACTGTCCAAAACAAGGCCAGCAGGTGTGAGTGAGGAAACACACTTACAGGTATCAGACATTCAAGGCACAGGGTCAGGGCAGAAAGCATAGAAAGGCCCATGTACAAGAAAAAGTAAAGGAACACCCCTTGCCTTGTTTCCCCAGGCAGTAAGAAGTCTGTGTCTTGCACCCCAAAAAATTCTTTCTTATGTGCTCCTCAAAATGTCTAGGGATAGGAATTGGCCTGAACGAGGTGTCTGCAGGGTGCAGCTTAATTTCTGGCCAGTCAGGACTTCCTCTCTCTCTTAATATATGTGTCTATTTAATACAACCTGGTCCTAAAGCCCAAAGAAAATCCTAGGGAAAGATGTGTTTCTTCAATATGCAGTAATTGTTTTCTGTTTCTTCAGCACATGTCTACACAGTTACAGTTGAGAAGCCAAGGGCATGGAGCAGGTGCTTGACACTTCAGCACCTGTTCCCAATGCTTTGCTGTGAGATGAGGACGAGATGGAGGGTGACCTGAGCAGACTGCTGAGGATGCTTGAGGCAGTTTAGTAAGCTGCTTCTTGGCAATTCTCAGCTGTTAGTGAGTGAGCCACAGGGCTGGGAAGACTTGGCTTCAGCCTAGCCTGAACAAGGCATAGTGGAAGTGGGCAGGGGCAGCCTCATGAGCAACAGCTCTGGGAACATGTCTCTTTGTGTAAGGTCCTAGGTTATGCAGCATGGTCATGCTGCAGACCAAGCCTAACACAAGAAGCAGATACAGACATTTACTTGCCCACAATCATTCAATTATGCTCAGAGCATTTCTTAGCCCTGCACAGGCAGCTGAAGAGCAGTGGAAGCCTGGGGAGGTCTCACCATGTTGGGTAATATCAAGCCCTTGTTACACAACTGGCTCTGTATTTGCCTACAGCTTTGAAATGCTTGGACATTCTGAATAAAAATACATACATAAATCAATAAATGTGTGAAGGTTAAGGTAGGGTTTTGTTTGCAAAGACTGCTGCTGTCTGTCTGCCAGTCTGAGCAGGTGAATGGTCATATTCATCTATGGTGCAGGCTTGAGTTTCCAGGACTGTGAGACAAAAACCTGGGCAAAATGAGTTTCACAACATGTACCTTACATAATCAGGTACAGCACGAGGTGTGATAGGAAGCTTCTGCTATGGGGAATGCACTTGACACAGCTGTGAGAGTGGCTTATTCTCCCAGCACCCCTAGGCCACTGTGTATGTGGCAGTGCATAGGACTAAAACCTGTACCTACAGCAGGGCAGGGATCCAAAACTGCTCCCAGACACAGAGCAGGGCTAGTTGCCTCATTTCTTTAGTGCTGCAGTGTTTGTGAGATTCTCTGACTACGTCACCATGAGGTGCTAGGCAGGCAGATGCAGAAGAGGACTTTTGCAATTAAAGCTTTAATATCAAGTTGAGATTTACACAAATGTTGAACCCCCAACAAGTGGGTCCAAAACACATGGAGATCCTGAGTCTTTTTTTTCTAGCAAGAGACTGACACCTTCTCTCACCCTGTGAAGCTCTGCTCATGAGCTGCTGAGTCTCTAAAAGGATGAGAGAAGGATCCAAATGCCCAGCGTGGCTGCCACCCATTGCCATCTGGAGGTGCACAAGTGTTCAGCGTGTGCTCCTTGTTCTGGCTGCAGTAATGCTGAGGGCTGTAGTTGAGCAGGGGTGCTGTGAGGGCAGCTGTGGTAGAGATTGCTCCAGGATCAGTCAGTGAAACACACGGGGCTGACAAGGGCAGGAATTGCTGCACTGAGGAGCTGGAATAGCTTTGTTCCTGTGAGCTGGACTGCACACAGGCACAGCCTTTGTTGAGCGTCACTGAGAGCTTCCAGCCTGTTGGAGATCCACTGTCTGAGCTGATTTCAGTGATGGTCAGCCCCCCTGTCCCCGAGACATAAAATGGAAGTCTGTTGTAGGAGTAATTATGCTGAGTAATTATACTGAGATTGTTCCTGCAAAGCACTTGTGTGTAGTAGCTTGTTGATCTGTGGATGTGTAAACATATGTATGAGCAGTGCTACCTGTATAGGTGTCAGTATGTGGGTGTATCTGTGTGTAATAGATGGGTGCACACACGGGGACGTGATCAGGTTAGTAATGTGCTGCGTGCACTGGAAGTAAAGGCATTCAAGGAGCAGTGAAGAGTAGGGCCTAATGCTGCACCTCCTTGTGTGGCAGCTGGGTTGGGCATTGTGAACTTGGGTGCAGCAAAGCAGAGACAGTGTCTGCGTGTAGACTGAAATGTGTGGCATCTGCAATGTGCTGAGAGTCGGGATTTCTTTTCCTTTTGGACTTCCTGTGTTGGGCAGGGGATTTCCCCTAGAAAAGGGAGAGGGTGAGGAGAGAGGGACTGCTTCTGCAGAGAGCAGCGTGGACCAGGCTTGTTTACCAGAGGGCTGACTGTGCCTGTGTTGGACGTTGGTTGCTGTGGGGGGAAGGTGAGGTGTTTGGTGTTCTCAGGCACACGAGCGTGCCCGGTGATCAGACTGGAGCCTGTGTGCAGCAGAGGCTTTGGGAGCAGGGCTGCTTCTGAGTTGTGTGAGAGCTTCATCCGGCTTTTGTCCACAACGGTGCTGTGGAGGTGTCTGTGTGGAGAGTGGCTCTGCAGAGAGTGTCTGTGAGAAGAAGGGTTTCCCAGGAGCGCAGAGCCTGCTCAGCAGCACTTGTGCCTGGAGCTCTTGCTGGTGTTTTGTGATCGTATCTGACTGGCCCTGGGGAAGCCCTGAGCATGCACAGGCAGGTGCGCTGAGGGGGGTGGCAGGGCTTTAGGGCTTCAAAGGCACTTCCTGCACCACAGGAGCTCTTGCTGGTAGGCTTCTGCCACCATTTTTTGAGAGCGAGCTGCCATTTTGTTCAGTGCCACAACTGGTCCTTCCTTTGTACCCAGAAGTGCTCAGTTATTAAAAACACAGATATTTATACAGAATGCATACAACATGCACAGAGTCAGAAATATATGTGAAAAAAATGTATTAATGTGCATTTTTTTACATTAACTAATTATATATGTACAAATTATTTATTAAATTACTTAAAGCATAGTTATAATTTCTATAAACCAGTCCTTATTTAAGGGCTAATGGAATTAGTAATTAAATGTTAACAAAATGTAATTAAATAGAAGTGAATGGCTGGTTTGGGCCTTCCACTTTGTACAGCTGCAGAAAAAGCATTAACCTGATGGTTTTTGGTGGCATGAGAAGTTCAAATTGCTTGAGAGCTGTGAAACTCTCTGAGATGGCCACAAAGCATGCCTTGTTCCAAATCCTGTCATGTGCCAAGAGAGAGCTGACCTGTGAGCCACACTGAGAGGGCTCCATGCCCAGGCAGGGCCAGCAGAATGGCCACATGGTATGTATCACTGGGGCAGATTTTGGGCATTCCATGGACCTACCAGACACAGGCAATGGCAGCCTGCAAAAACAGAAGGCCAGGACAAAATTCCAGTGTCAGAAAAATGTGTAATTGGAGACTGTGAGGAAAACACCTGAAGGGGATTCCAGAAAAGACCCCATGTCCTTCCTTACGTTTAGGTCCTTGCTATAGGTATAAGCCAGAAGACTGAGCGTGCAATCAAGACTGGCCTGTTAGACGGTGGTTACTGGAAGGCTTCAGGGCACAGACCACAACTCTGTGCTCTTAGGAACCAGAGCTCCTTCAGAAGGAGCAAGTGGGCCAGTAGGAGTACTGAGGTGTTACAGAGCTTTTCAGCTCAGATGACAGTTATTTCGAGGCCCAGAGGAGCAGGATGGTGATGATGAAAGGGCTAGTGTGGCTTTTAATTTTGAACAATAGGGATGATACTCTGCATTTTGCTGGTAGTCTTATGGTGCTTATGGCCATGGGGGATCTGACAGATGCATAACTGCTGAGCAGGCCAAAAGGGCTGCATGGTAGACTAGTGCGGTCTGTACACAGGAGGGTCATGCCAAACCACATCTGCTTGTCTGACAATGTGCTACATATCAATGCACACATCATCTTCCTATATGAGGGTATTTTTAAGCAGTCTCACATATCTTTCCTATCCATCCATTGAAACACATGCTGAAGGAGTATGCCCTAGGCAGACACTGAGCAGAGACAGAGAGTGCAGTTGTTCCTTGACATGGGCTAGCCATAATCTGGGACTGCTCCTGTGTGTTTTGTGAACATCTTGAAGTGTGGAGAGAGGTGAAAGAGGGGATTCTTTGCCTCTCACGTCATGTTGCATGTGCCCCGTCTACCTCTGTACGTTTAAACACAGGCAAGGTTGCTTGTCCAGGTTCTGACTCTGATGGTATGTTTTTTGTATAGCTGTTGACTGCTGGTTTTAAAGGAAGACCTTCTCAGATCGGATTCACACACCCCAGAAGCTCTCCTGATGCCCACCCTTGCAGAAGGTGATGTGTGAACGGGGATCAGGACCTGGGAGGGAACCTTTGCCTTTTTGAATGCTGCGAAGACTCCCCTGTGCTCTTGGCTGGATCTCTTATCTTCCAGGGAGAAATCTAGCCCGAAGTGTCACCCCAAGGAAGAATGTGTGGGACTGTCACTGTTTCCCAGGTCCAGGATGGGACTGTCACTGTTTCCCAGGTCCAGGATGGGGCTGTCGCTGTTTCTCAGGTCCAGGATGGGGCTGTCGCTGTTTCCCAGGTCCAGGATGGGGCTACTGTGGCCAGCACTATAGAAGGTAGAAGGAGGTTTGTGTGCAGGTGACACTGTGTGCCAAGGGTCACGGTTGTCTGCAGAAAGCTGCTCTTTTACCTCTTGCCCAACCTGTGTGTTGCAGCGTTGTGTTTGTGACTCTTCAGTGTGCAGCTGCCGGGCTGCCTTTGGGTGAAGAGCAAGCAGGGCCAGAGCTGCAGTTTTGCTGGGTTAGTGGTCTGTGGTGGCTTTCAGTCCCTCTTGAGCCTCTGTAATCCAGGTGGTTTACCCAGTTGCTGCCCGATCATTTCTCTTCCTGTGTTGTTTTTGTCCACCCTGGGCCATCAGCTGATGGTGGCGAGGCGGCGTTTGCTGTTCCCTCATTGTGGCTGTGCTGAGTCTGCTGGAGCTGTGATTGTGGTGTTAATCCTCTGTGGGTCACTGGGCTGGCTTAGAAGCCAGCCTGGCGCTGCATGGAACTGGCAGTGGTGTGCAGCTTCCATGGCATGAGGAGTGTCACGGAGCAGAGCGACAGTTTAATCTGGCTGTGGTGCCTACTCTTGCTGGCAGACCCAGGCAGAGCAGGCGCATCCTGCCCCACTGCCCACCTGTGTGTCGGGGGCCTGGGCGCCTTAAGCCTGCTGAGATTTGCTCTCCACCCCACTCAAATCCAAGGTACATGGTTTCTGAACTTAGGTCATGCCATTGCTGTCCACCACTATGCCCCATTAGAGTGCTGTGGGGGCCTGGCCTTTACCTGTGCTGGGCTGTGAATTTCATGCTCCTGCTTGAACAGAAGAGCTATGAGTCCTGCTCTTTGAAGGCAGGCAGCCTTTGCCACCAAGACTGCTCCCACTTTCTGCACCCTGGTACCTGGCCTTTGAGCAGTGATGGACTTTGCTCCTCACTACTGAGTACTGGGGCTTGGCCCTCATGCTGTGAAATGCCAAGACTCCCTGTGCTGGGCACTGTCAGGCCTGGCTCCTGCTCGCTGTGTGAGATGTTGGGAGGTTGGACTACATGATCTCTAAAAGTCCCTTCTAACCCCTACCATTCTGTGATTCTGTGTTGTTCCTCCAGCTCACCCCAAGCCCAGCATCATGGGGCCTGGTTGCTGAGCCACGGTTTGACCTGTCCTGCATCCCTATGAAGGCAGGTTTCAGCAAGACAAGCTCCCCGTGCCAGTTTTTCCCTAGAGGGGACTAGGTCCTTTGCCCCTTTCCTCTGTGGGGACACTGAAGACGGATGGGGCACCCCCAGGGCACTGATCACCAATGCTTTGTCAACATGTGTGTCTCCCTCCAGAGGGGAATGGCACTGCAGAGCAGCACCCCACACCCTCCTGCTGCTCCTCCCAGCAGTGCTGCACAGCGTACAGACCCACAAGACACAGCAAGACTCACTGGTGCTGCACTTCTTGGCAGGGGCATAGCAAAGCAGGAACCTCTGATGGTGCTACTGTGGGAAAGGGCTCCACTTTCTGTCTGTACCAAGGCACAGTACCAGCACCCACTTTGTTCTTGGGATGGGAAGAAGCTGTCCAGCCTACACTGCGCATGGCATGGAACCACTGTTACTTCCAGCATGGGCGATGGTGGAGATAGGCATTGTACTGAAGACAGCATGAAGGGCATTCAAAGACAGCTTTGGAGACACTGGGAGAGCAGCTACAAAAACCTGTGCCCTTGGCACCCCACGTTACTGCCTCTTTTTCCCCTCCTCAAACCGATGACAATTTCATCATTACTTTTAAAACAGGAAAACTTTTTTTATCCATGAATCAGCTGTAGCATAAACACCTTTGCATAATTGCAGTACACCATTTCTCTTACAAACATCTTAAACCTGCAGCGGTAGAACATCCAGTGGGTGGGCAGGTGTTCCTGAAAGCCTTTCCTCATTCAGTGGAGGATTTTGCTATCTTCAGTCAGAAAACAAGAGGGCAGCAGCCTCCAATTAACACTGAGTAAATTAGACTGCTAAATCATAAAGCTATGCCCTGTAGCAAATAGCCTTCTTTGTATATAAACAAGAACTGACAAAACTGAGGTCCTCATTTTAGTGGCATGGTACTAAATGATACTGCTTCAGTTTGGGGCAGTGTAGCAGGGCACTTTCCCCAGTGAAAAGATACAAGCTGAAGATCCTGCTGTTTTCTGGCAGAGAAGGCTTTTACTGCTCAGCCTGACTTGACTGTCTCCAAGGATAACTTGGGAGGATAAGAAAATTCCTGAGCTAGTGGGCAGTGAAACAGACATCTCAGAGATAACATTGTTGCTGGAAACTAGATATTCTTGCTACCTCTACAGAGATGTAAATTCAACAAGATGACTGACAGTCAATCACTTTATTCTGCAAAAGCCCACTCCCATTTCTTTGAGAGGATTTCTGTGTATTCTCCTTTGGATTCAGTCTGAAAATCTTTCCCCTTGAGTGGGGACACCCCTCAAGGTTACTGTCTAGAGCTGAGTCAGTCATCTGCTGTCTCTGAGATGCGTATTATTCTCTATGAAATAAGTATTCTCTATAAAATAAGCTAGCTTTAAACTGTTAATTCAATTAACTGTTAATTCAATTAAGACTGATCCCTCTACCAGGGAGATATAGTTGAGACTTTAGACAGGTTTTAGCAAGCTGCAGTTGAAAGTTTATGACCAGACCTGCTGACCACAGTCACAAATTTAAAGAAATTGTGGGGAAAAGAAACCCAAAATCCACACAATCTTCACTTACAACTCAAAGAAGCCTGAAAAAACCTTAAACCTTAAATGTTTCTAGAGAGAAGGTATGGCAAGCCACTGTACAGAGCAGTGACACAGGAGTGACAAGTCCTAGAAAGGAAGGGAATGGCTGGTGAGGTAGGAGGAGGACTGAGGTACCAGCAAGAGCCAGAGGTTGGTAAGCTGAGGTAGAAGAGTGCCAAAGAAAAAAATTCCTGCTGGTTGACTGAAGCAGTCTCCTGTACTGTAAAAGGGTTGATGGAGCCTATTCAGTTCTGGCATCTCCTAGGTGAGGTTTGTTTTCACATCTCTGTTGCAGATGTGCCAAGTCTGTATCAGACAGCCTCCTCAGTATGCAGTTTTGTTCGGACAAGAGACTTGCTAGCAGCTCTGCTCTGTGTTTTGTAGATGAGGCTGCTGCAACACAGGAGAGGACACCAAGCCATCCTGTTGTGACAGAGATGTGGGAGAGTGATCTTTAATGCAAGACTGATTGGGTAATGGCCCACGTGTCTGGATTAATTTGTGGCAACTTGGCATGTCTGAAGCAGAGCTGGCAAGATCCATGGCTGATGTCCTTGCTGCTGGGGATGTTTAGTGCCTCAGGGCTACTTCAGTTGCCTGTGCTCTGGGGACCACAGGATATAAAGGCTCTTGAGCGAGGAGATCCTGATGTCCAAACTGTAAATGGAGGGACCACTCTGCCTGCAAACTGGGTACTTGCTGTTTGCTCAGATCAGAGAAGGGCAGGGGTAAAATCACTGGCAGAACATGATCTCATCTCAGGCAAGAACATCATCTCATCTTGGAAGGGCTCAAGCTCCTGGGTGTCTGTTGAACTGTGCGAAGACTAACCTTCTACTGAGGCCCACTGAAATGGCAGGTGACTTAGTACCTTTTCTTCCCACAGGCTGCTTTAGGTGTACTCCATGCACTTGAATATGGAAACCTCTGGATAACCAAATACCCCTTTGTCTCCCAAATGTCTCCAGAAGTGAATTTCTGGGTCATCTGGAGCCCCAGCTAGGAAGATCCTCCACTTGTATTTCTTGCCTTCCATTTCTCTTCCCTTCTGGCAGCCAGAACACTCTCACTGAGACCTGCATGCACATGTGCCTTTGCACTCGCTCAGCAGCTTTACAAGGAGCTTCCCATGGTGCCTGCGCAGCAGCATGCATCTGCCGGTGCCTCCCCTGGGCAGCTTGAGGTGTCATGCTCTCAGCTTTAGGGAAGTGTCTATCAGATGCGGTGCTAGAGCCTCTAGTAGTGCTCTGTGAAAAAGGAGAATTTGTTTCCTCATTGCCTGCTCCTTCAATTACTGGGGAATTAGATCAAACTCCAGGTACATGTGTTTTACCCATCAGAAGGCCTTTCTGGCTCCTCTAACTGCATGCTTGAAATAGGTGCTGGGTTGCTACATTGTAAAAGTTGGAAAGCAGTATGCTTCAGCGTGCCTCAAGATGCCTAGGACCTGCAGAAAGAAGTGGGAAGTGCTACTTCACAACCAGTCAAACAGAGAAAGGGCAGTTTTCTTTCATTTTAAACACAAGCTAGCAGGCATAAAGCTTGGTTAAATCAAGGACACTTCACGTTTGGGTGTTTGTTTTTAGTCTTCTATATGAAGGTCAGTATTTTGTTTGCTTACCCTCTTTTTCCAGAAAAGCAGTCCTGAACTGAGGTTTCCTAGGTATGTTTTAAAACACGGCTGTAGCTGCTTCAGACCTTGTGGAGTTGCTGCCCAGCAAGAAACTGTAAGTTTTACCTTGAGATGCTAGGGCAAAACCAGGCCCTCCTCTGCGTTGAACAGAGCGGAGAGAAGCCATCGCTCTGTGCCAGAGGAAGGATTATTGCAGGAGGGACATCCTAGCTGGGGCTGTCTAACTGGTGGACCCCCATCAGGCAGGAGAGGCAGGCTCCTGTGGCCTCCAGGGAGAGGTGAGTGGGGGCACTGCCCCTGGACACTCCTGCTGCCCACCCAGCCAAGCCAAGATGCCTACTCCATCCCAGCCAAGGCCTATGGCCTCTGGCTCTAGGGCCGTGCAGACCAGGTCCACCACTGCTGACTCAATCCAAGCACAGCAGGGTTATGTTCCCCATAGCCTAAAAACACCAGCCCATGCCCTTCTAGAGGAGTGTAAACAGAGCAAGCAAAACTACCATAGAAAATCTGCATCATCATTAAAGTTATTCACGGAACAAAAATCCTTGACACACTGTAGTGCCATCACAGAAAGGTTTTACCAGTCACAGCAAGTGCTACACAGAGAAGTAAGGGTTCTAGAAAAGCCTGAATATTGCCAGGGTCAAACTAGTGTGTAATCAAACCCTAGGAAATAACACTGCACAGCCACCCTCTTATGCAGCGTACAGGCTATACAGTACCTGTAAAGCAGTGTCTGGCCATTACAAAGTATGCCTCTCTCTGCAAAAGTGTATTTCACTACTTTAAAACATGAACACTCCACAAACACCCATGGTAGAATAAATGTTGTATTTTTCACAGATAAAGTCTAGTTACAGATCTCTGGAACTTGTAAATAATACTTAGAATACAGAATTTTAAATCAGTGCAAAATGTACAGTCAAATTAAACACAAAACACATATTGCAAAATATATACAGAATTGTTCTAAGACCATAACCCAAGGACAAACAGATGTTTAAATATAAGAAGAAAGTCCATCTTTTATAAATTACTTTTTTTGAAACCAATTACTACACTAGGTATGTTATTTGTAGACAAGTTCCCACAGCATAGTGATTTGCAAGGCAGACACTAAGGAAGAAGTTATATCGTTAAAAGCCTGTTTCTAAGACCAATCCACAAGTAAACGTGTGTGATAATGCATTACTGGTTTGAGGCACACAACGTGGAGGCAGTTTTCAACCACTTCAATGCTTATACTGAGGCTTATGTTTTTCTGAGAATTATTAGGCAGGTGCACAAAGCATACGCACTAGGCAATAACTAAACTGTTCAATGGCCAGCTTACCTTAGCTCCTTGGGCCAAGGTGATTTACTACCAACGTATTAGAATATTCACAAGAAACGTTTACAAGACATCTTAAGAGTATCTTGATATTAAAATGGCATTCATAAAACTGCTTGAAGTTGGATGACTTAAATAGCCAGACGTGAAAAACACAGTTAAGTAAGCAACAGTTGAGCTGTACTTTGAGAAGAATTAAGATGTCACGGGTGGTTTGTAAGCAGGAGGGACACTGAAGTTTACAGCAAATTACAAACTCTGTGATGCTTTGCATTCAAACCAGAAATGTTTCTTTCCAATAATCAGAACTTGCAACTTCAAGGTACTGACTGCTACTATCTACACACCATTGCTAATTAAACTATCACAAGGATAACTTGCTTTTGGCATGTTTAGAAAGCTGGAGTTATACAGCTATTGCTATACTACAGATCCCCATAATTTTGCTTTAAAATAGCAGTGAAGGCTTTATAAGCACCTAAAATTACACAATAAATAGTAATTCTTCAAGCACCTCTTTCTACCCAATTTGGCAATATCAGCAGCACAAAGAAAGGGATGCTACGGCAAGGCAAGCTGTTAACTGACACAGGAACATGCCGATGCACACCTCCCTTCCTGCAGAAAGTGAGACGACTAACGTGTGGCACACCCTGGGGCCTCTCAGAGAGGCCTGCAAGTGCCAAACCCTCATCAGGCCTGTAAGGTTCCTGGAGTCAAGCACAAGGGCAGGCTCCCTGCTCTTCAACCTGCAGTCATCTGTACAGGGACGAAGTTCTGCTTTCCTGCAGCTGATGTTTGTATTAGGAGTTGCTACTAGTGCTGTCATATGGGAAATACACAATATAAATGAAGCCACATCTCCTGAAATCAAGTTATCTCCTCAGTAACACATTGGAGCTGTGCACAGTGCTGTGTTAAATGGGTGCATGCTGCTAAGAGAGCTCAGAGGGATAATTACACTATGCCCTACTAAATACTTGTGTTGGGATACATCTTTACACACATTTATTTCCAGGCCTCACACCAATCTTTTCACCAACACTTATCTGCTTATAAAACATTCTCATAAATTATCGTCACAAAAAAATAAAGTCAATCTTTTGGAAAACACATTCAACACTTGTATGGGTACAAATTCTGTTCTCTCAGTCCATAGCAGAAAAGTAACAATCTGCATTTAAATCTCTCCAAAGGGACATAACCAGGAATCTAAACCAGAAGGCAACTATTTCATTAACTGTTACAGGAGGCAGAAACACTGCTTCCAAAAATAGAGAAAGCACACTGCTTCAATCGACACGTATGAGTTTACAATCAATAGTCACTGTCCTGTAAACATCGAAACTGTTGGTCTAACTGCAGGTTAAGTGATTTACATTCATCTCACTGCATTGCACATATAACAATGGCTAGGCTGTAAAAAAAAAAAACCACCCACATTACACAGCAAAAGCGGTAAAGTCTTTGAGCTGATCTCTCCTCTGAGCCAAGTGTCAGCAAACTATCAGTAAATGTTAATGTTACAAATAAAATTCCAACATTACTTGTATGCATTATAAAATCAAGCCTAATAAACCCAAATCTTAGAACAGCAGCCAATTTGTTTAAAAATATATGTGAACTTTCAGTCATTCAGCTGTATATACATCCTGTGATGGCAGGGAGATAGCATCTCTCACTGCCAAGCAGGCTTACAAGAACAACACGCTATGAGAGATGGATGGGGACCAAGGAACGCTGCAGTCAGAGAAAGTCTCCAGCAGTTGCACTTGTCTTCATCACTACCAGAAAAGTGCATCTTTGTATCTGTAGAATCATCCCCATATTTAAAAAAAAAAAAAAGTACAAACATTGCAACTTTTCCATACCCTAAGCCTAACCTGCATTTTCTGTTAAGTGCAAAAAGTATATGAAGTGATATATACACTGCTGTGTATAACATCAAAGCCTGAAAATGAGGCAGCGCTGTCACCATGAATCCAAGGTAGTTCAGTAGTTGCTGAATGGCTGAAGTAGAAATTAATGAGCCCAAGCACTAGCATGGTGTTTCAGAGTAGGATCCCCATTCCTCCACTCTCTCCACACACATTCTCCACTACCTATTCATGCTTTTTTGACTAGTTTCAGTATGAAGTGCTAGGTGGGCCCAAAGGGTAGGAGGGCAGCCCAGCAGGAGGAAAACGCCCAGTTGCTGTGAAGGCCATGAGAAAAAGGTACGAAGTGCAGACTGGAGAATACCTACTGCCAAGTCTCTTAAGTGGACAACTCCAACGTGCCACCAGTTTCAGACCTGGAGTATGGATCAGGGGCTGCAAGCACAGGGCACGCCTGTTCATGCAGCCAGTACCTTATAAAACACCTACACAGCTAACTCTGTCGTGTCTTCAACATAAGTCCTTTTAAAGTGTGGCAACAGCTTCTCCTACCTTCTTCTCTGACAAATGTTGGCTTCATTAGATAATGACACATTTATATGCCAACAGACAGCTACAGAGTAATGTGCATGTGTAAAACACTTAGCTATTACACATAGCTGATATTCAAAGCACTACTTGCTCTTTAAAGAAATGCAATCTGTATAATACTTGTAAGAGGGTAATTGTGAAGGTTAACGAACAATTGTCTATAAAAGCTCATTTAGTTTTGTTCCTTATTTAAGTCTTGCAGCGGACTATGCTACAGCTTTTTCTCATTTTTAAAATGCTACAATAGCCATTGCCATTCA
Organism: Colius striatus; assembly: GCF_028858725.1. NCBI lineage: Eukaryota > Metazoa > Chordata > Aves > Coliiformes > Coliidae > Colius > Colius striatus. The sequence goes on from NC_084790.1 coordinate 21,976,246, forward strand.
TTTTAGACACACACAGACTTTACAAAAATCTAGAACGAGCAAGAGGAGCTCAAATTGTACATATGCAGAGACTGTACTCCAAACACAGTTGTGCTTTCACTGTATTGTCATCGTGTCTTTCTGGAAAGCACATGTCTGTCAGAAATAAGTGCTTAGAACTTCAGTGGGACCAGTAAGAAAGCAAGCTCTGCCTCCTGTCCAAAATGGATTAAAGATCCAGAAGTGAGTGCTATCAGAACACTGTAATGCAGCACAGCTGTACATCTAGGCACTGTGAAAGGCAATGCAGTAAGGCCTGTTTTTAAAGGGCATGTGCACATATATGCACGCACACACATATATAAATTAACAACAAGATTTTGGCAAAGTAACACCGTTTCATTTAAAGATCAATTTGTTATTGCATTATTTAAAGCACTTGGCCATGTGACCAGTAGGTTATCACACAATGTTATGCCAAGACTCGGTGCCAGGAATCTATTCTTTGCCCCTTAGCCTGTAAATTATACTCCATTGTTTTGTTCAGTGTAAAGGCTAGGTCAAAATGTTTCATATTAACTGCAAGAAGTTATCTTCTCTCTTTAATGAAGTCTTACATACTATGGAAGAATATACTAGGCCTTCTCAGATACTATCTGTAGTCTTGATATACTGGCCTTTACAGTACCTGGAACATCTTAATAGAGGGGTTAAATCATGATTTTTTGTTTTAAAGCTTTACAGTATCTTTCCTATTTCAGTTGCCCAGGAATCTGTTTTGTCTTCAAAACATGCTAAGCATCATTTTATGATGCATAGAGGCCTTGAACGCCAAGTGTGCTTTTCTTAAGGTATGTTCTCATTCCAGAGTGGCTCTCATCTGCTGAAAAAAACCACTTGAGTGTGTTTCTGGAAGAAACACAGAAAAGAAAGGAAAACTCAAAACCCTCCTGTCCTCCACCAGGATCCCCTCTGGTAGCTGAGAGGAGAAAGCACTCATACTTCTGTGTGCCTTGCTACCACAACACTACCCTGAGACAGGCTCATACAGTGTCCTAGGCATGGAAAATCCCCACAGAAGGATATGCCACGGCAAGGGGCCCTCCAATTAAAATGTTATGACCCAAGAGTTTTGTGTTATTGCAGACAACATGCAGGGAGACACAGCCAGGCCCTTAATGAGCCAAGAACATGGAACACTGTCAACTGTATGCTGCAAGATTACATATGTCTGGAAAAACAGTAAGACAGGTTTATTTACTTGGGCTGCAGAAAGTGGTCAGTATCAGCATATTTAAAGCTGACACATATTTTCTGAGTTTTCCTCTCCCCTACAGAGCCAGCAATTAGAAAGAAGATCACACATTCATTCCTCCTGCCCTGAGGACACATAGCAGTCTCTCTGGTTTTCTAGACGGCTATAAGCAGCAATCTGTTTCAGATTTCTAATTTGTGAGCTTCATCCTGGGATGGCATACCCTGAAATGCAGCACTTCACCCTTCCTACTTGTAATGCTGGTACCAGGGTGCCAGAGGAGCCCTAGCTGATCCTTCCTGCACAGGTCCTGATACAGAGACAACCCTGTGTTTAATGATTAGGAGATGAGGATTTTAGCTCTGCAATATCCACACTATCTCCTTCACAGCATGAGTCTAGTTTGCACGTTGAACAAAAGAATAAGTTGTAGCTCACATGGTGGTACCTAAAGAACATCACTAAAATTAAATTAACAATTTAAACAAATCAATATCAGCCTTCACTGAAAACAGGAGTTTTGCAAATGCATCTGCACCAGTACCCTAAGACAAGATGGAACAAGTGGACAGGAAGGAGGAGGCTTCAGGTGGCTTACATTTTGCATGGTTGTTTTGTCTCTGTTTATAGCTTTAGCTATATCACTCTGTGCTACAGATGACTGTCTTGCAGCACTCATACTAACACGTCTGCTCTAGCAGCAAGCTATGAAAGAAATACTGGATCCCCACAGGTTCAGTGGATGGGTAAGCACAGAGAGGTGTGACAGAGGAACAGCCTCTGAAGAACACACTCTCACTCAAGTGAGAGAAGATAAGTCATTGTGTCCCAGAGCCACACCAGACAACATCCACCAAGGGTGTGAGAAAGATGACTGGGCAGGTAAGTTTTCATGACAGCTATTGCACTCCCAGTTACCTGAAGCCTGCAGCATGTTTCATGCACATTACAGGCCTCAACACGTCTGGAGGCTCCTCAGCGAAGCTACAGTGTGCTTCAGGTCAGCTCTAACATATGACTGTGCTAACTTACCTTCTTTTAGCCTCAGAAGTAATGACTCTTTTAGACTTTGAGCTTGCTATTAAATAACAGTCCAACTGTGACAAATTAAGGAAAATGGGATAGCATAAGTAAGGACAACAAGAAAAGTCTGGTGTCAATGGTTTCAATGACAGAAAAACATCAGTTATAAAGTAATACTACCTCAGGTATTCTTATTCCTTTTTTATGTTAGAGTGGGAGCTGCTGAAATATCTTTCATTCAAATACCTTTTAAAACAGACTTTGGCTAAATAACGTAGGAGAAACTACGCTGCAGCTGAAAATTTCCTATACAAGCTGTTTGCCCTTCATTCATACTATTCAAATACTGTTGAAGTAAGCTCTCTGAAATTTTTTGACTCAACTACTCTAGTACTTTCTCTCTTCACACTGCGCAGGGCTCCTTTTATAGAAATCATCTCTCCTTTGTTTCATATTTGTCTCTTCATGGTAGAACTGTTTCAGCTGTGCTATTTGGACTGATCGAGGAAGCTCTCAGCAACTCATGTCTGCCATTTTTTTGAGGCTACTGTGAGCATTAATTTAAAGGAACACATTTTCGTTTATGGAATGATGCACCAAAATTTATCTATGGAATGGTTCTCTCTAACAAAAAGCTGTGAGGAGGGAAGAGTGTTTGTGAAAACAGATCCATAAATCTCAGCATCTTGGACTTCGTTTGGCCTCAGATTCTATAGGAAATGGCTTATGGAAAGAAACCCAAAGTAAACATTTCAGATGAGACCAGTGGTACATAACAGTTATTTGTAACAACGAGGCACTACCTTTGAAAGACAAAGTAGAACTCAGTACTACCAAAATGTAATGAAAGGCACACTCATAAGCAACCCTCTTTGCTAGCTGTCTGCACTTGGTTTTACTGAACCATCTTGGTATCTACAGTAGCTGTGCTGCAACACTTCTCAGCACAGGTCTGCATTTAGCGTCCTCCTTCAGAGACTGACATGCTATCCACTCTCATCTCTCTCAGGCTTCCAGTTTTTTTCTGTTTCTGCTTGGATTTTTTCAACATACGGACCTAAAATGGGAAGTTTTAAAAGAAAGTGTGTGAGTTAAAGTACCAGTAGTCACCTACAAGCAGATCTAAGGCAACTAAGAAACAAATGCAATGTTGGAACTACAACAGAAAGTATTTAAATACCCAACTATCTGAAGCACCTTCTAAAGCTATAAGATTAACTACTTTTTAAAAAATAAGTATATATATATACATGTATGTATTTGTTTACAGGTGTGTAAGGATATGTGCTGTGCATATATACTCATGTACACACATATACATACACATATACACAGGTAATACTATTAGTCACTAACCTGATAGTAAGAAATATTTCTCAGTGCAAGGGCAAGTTAGATTTGTTCCTCTCTCTCTTCCTCCCCCTTTCTCTTGGAAAAGAACAAAGTTTAACAAATTCCAAACATCTGAAGTTTTCACTCATTTTTCTCCTGCAAGGGCCATTGTTCTGGTAGCCCACATGGCAAGACTATGTATTCTCTGAGATTGCCTGTAGCAACAAATTTCTGTGGGGTAAAAAGGCCTCCTTAAGGTAGCAGACAAACATGTAGACTGGTATGCACCAGAGTAAGCTACTGCAAAATATTTCTATTACAACTTCAGTGTCAATAGAGAAATTAAATTCTTAGCTGGTGCTCTTTTCCTTCTACATATATGTTGAAATATCAAGGAAAACCAGACACTGATTACTCCAGTCTGTTCTTCTCTGACTCTCCTCCTCCATGATTCAGTCTTCTCCTTTGCCCCTCTCTGACAGACTTTCTCTCCTACAGTACTGACAGCAGACTGCTTCCTACCTCTCATACTGAAGTACCACCATGGCCCTCAACTGTGATCTGCTTTGTTATGTAGCACTGGAACAGGCCGCCCAGATGGGTTGTTGAGTCTCCTTCTCTGGAGACATTCAAAACCCACCTGGATAAGTTCCTGTGTGACCTACTCTAGGTTGCCCGGCTCTGGCAGGTGGGTTGGACTAGATGATCTTTTGAGGTCCCTTCCAATCCTTAAGATTCTGTGATACAGGGCAGGTGATGCTGCCTGGAGATCTCAGTAGAGGGAAAAGAATTAATTCACTAGGGTGAAGCTCAGGGACTTTTAAATGTAAGCCTCATCTGAGCCACTGGAGAGGACCACCAAACCATCTGAAGAAATTGCTATGTATTTATCTGACAGTTACCACACCACAGTGACTAGCTCATTTAAATCTAAGCATCAACACACAACAGGCAAGCAAGACAATAAATACAATAGTACCCATTGCAGAAGGAAAGTCAACTTGCTAAGACAAACCTACGCCCAGTACCTTTGGTCCTGCAGCGGAAATAATAATCTGGCCAGGGGCCTGAATCCAGGGCTCTCCATCAACTTGGACTGGAATTGGCTTTAGGAGCGTTACACGAAAATAGGAGCCTTGGGCTATGCGGATTCCTGATCGAAAACCACCTTGGACTTGACCCTATTAGGAAGTAAAAGCCAGATATTAATCACCCCAGTAAACAAGAAGCACAATTGTTAGCTGGACAGGTAAAATTTTATTCTCACCTGCCATTTCAAATTCAAGTAAAAGAACTGCTTAGGCAAAAGCTGCATAGGATGAGTTTACTGACATGACATCAGTTATTTAAGCCAGCACATCAAGAGGAACTCAGGTACCCCTGCGGGCAGTCACAGGCAAAGTGACCGACAAGGTGAAGTAATTTGTACACTAAGGCTGGCCACAATCACGTACTCACAAAGGTCTTGTTTGCTTTTACTTCCTACCTGCTTAATACAGTAAACACATTTTCAAAACACTTAACCATACACACAGATTTTGGCACCTGTGAAACTTGAAAGTCTAAATGCATTGTATCAAATGGGAAGATAATGTACATGTATTCATCCTCAACTACAAGTAAGGTCTGAGAGGCATAAACTATAAAAAGTGAAGTACAGTGGACTTTGTTGCTATACATTCTCTTGGCCAATGTGTACAGACACCAAATATGGGGGTAAAAACCTTAACAGAAGATTACAAAACCAGAGCACAGGTTTGTTAACATTTATATGCTGAAGCAATGGGTACACTTGTTGTTGCTTAGAACTCCACAAAAATTTAAAGGATCTCTACCAAACCACTTCTTCTAATGGAATGTTTTATACTGGTCTTCCTTAAAAGATGTAAGTCACAAAATGGTAAGGTTGGCTAATGCCAAAGATTGAGCTACACGAATCACTCCAAGCATCCACCTTTCCATTTTTGGTGGCTGTATGAATTAGTTGTCTCTCGTTACCTGACCACATATACTTTTTCTGCAGTGGATTTCTTAAGATAGTGAAAGAAATATGAAGAAAATACAAAAATAACCTGCCGTCCCACAGAACTGGATTGCTAATAGCAGACAATCATAAAAATACTCAAGATATGGAAGAAGTCAAGTTGCACAAACTGAGTCATAATATTCTTTGCCGAACTGGCATACCATCTGCTTCATGTAGCATTCACATCCAGAGCAGCTTGCATCAGATTCTCAAAGACATAGGTTGAAAAGCCACCTATCTAGAAGGAATCTCTGCCCCGATTATGTTGACGTATGACAAGACTTTTCACAAATACACTAAATGAAGAGTGTATAATTTTGTAATATTAAAATATAATCTTGTTCTCATCCCATGAACTCTTTGGTTTTGACACTAGGTGGCTGTTATGAGGAAACTAGTGTATTCCATAATACGTATACATATACATACATATCTATCTATCTACACACACATACACACACACACACACATATATATATATATTTGCATTTCATGTATCACTTACCATGTGAACAACACCAGTGACACCAACCACCTCCAGCAGGCCGTCATCGATTCGTGGTTTCTCAAAGCGATTATCGCTCTCAGATCCCCAGAGGTCGGCTCCGGAGCCCCAGCTGCACGAAGAGCACAGCACAGTGACCACCATGGGCACACCATCTGACACAGAGACACCCTGTGCGGGGGACCTCATTCCACAGATTTCACAAGCTAGACACTGGAGAGGACAACATGGCTTTCCTGCACTGCAAAAGCAGGTGGCGTTTTCCTAAAATGTGGAAGAATTCTAACCTGATCAGAAGGAGTGAAGTAAATAGCTTCCATTTGGAAGAAAAAGAGTATGTAAGAAAGTAACTCCAAAGAGTTACAGATTACAGCTATATTAGCCCTTAACTTCCAATATTGAAGAACTTAGCACAGATATTACTGGTCTGGACACATTCACAGAAGCTACCAGAGAGAAACTAAAGCTAAAACAAATACTGAGTTTTTATTCTTGTGCTTGGCCAAATTAGCTTGAAGTTAAGCAGGTATTCCTGCACTTCAGTCCTCTGAAATGCTTTTCACAATGTAACAGTGTGTTGCTTTTGGTGCAGTATTCACCCTCCTTACCCAAGCCATGGACTCGTAAGTACTAATGCTGACCTTTTCCACAGCTCTCATGTGCAATCTATACTTGTATGTACATGCACGTGCACATATGCATTTGTAAACATACACATTTGAATAGAAAGCTGAAATGCTCTCAGACTATAATGGAAAGAGACACAGTTTAACATAACAATGCCTATATATATATCTAAAAAGTGGCAGCATTAATTACTCATTGCTGGATTTGTGCAAACAGAAAAATCTGCCTCTACCTCTGCCTCTATCTGCACATCTAAGTCATCCTGCAGATACACCTTCCTTTCTTTCCACAGCAGTAACTCTGGCTTCCTGCAAGTATCGGAGCAGGTTTTCCACAGCTACCAAGGTACCATCATCAACTCCATATATCCTGACCAGCTGGCTATAGGACCTGGATAGTGTTTGACAATTGAATCCTGGCTGGCCTTCACTGCGGGAACTGCTGAGGTGCCGAGTCTCTTGCATGCCACAAAGTGTGTGCTACTTGATAATCTTGGCTCTTTCTACAAGTCACAATGAAATCTCATGGACTGTTCAATGAGTTTGGAGGAGGGGGAAAATGGTAGTGGATAGAAGCCACAGGCCTACAATCATGTCTAAAAAGTCATATTTTACTAGAAAACTGGTCAGAAAGAGGTCTGAACACTTTTGGAGAGGAAATAATTCCAAATTACTGTTAGGACACAGGAAAAAAAAAAAGCAAACATACAGTGGTTTGCACTGGGAAAACGAGATAGTATATCAGCACCTAGAAGGATCCGCAAAATGATATCAAAATGGTGTTAAGAGCTACTGTCTTAGGCATATGTGCAAAGGCAGTGAGTCAGGAAATAACAAAAAATGCTCAGTAACAACACTTACAACTATTTAACATTTTATCTAACCAACTGACACCTGATGCTCAAATACCAAGCAGCATTTCTGCCCACACAGCCAGACATTCATCCACCCAGGATCCTTCCTTTCCTCTTTACCTGGGTATGTTAATAAAAATGAGTCCTTCTATACTTGGTAACTCCACCTCATGCTGGTCCACTTGAAGCTTTATGTCTCTGTGAAGATTTCTGGTATGACTTATCTTCTGCAGCCCAACTTTCACATAAACTCCTTTGTTGTGAAACCTAGAATCAGACAAGCATTTTCTTAACTATAAGGTAACACTCATCCTCATACATGTAACAGCCTTGTCCTCTAGCAGCTATGTTTAAAGTGTTTTTCAGTTAAAACCCTCTCCAAATTCTTCCAGTTTTACTGCAGAAACAAAGCATAAGTTATGGGCTGCTACTTTACATACCTTTTACTTAAGGGATTATTTGTGTTGTTCATGCATGTGGAGATCTGTGACATTTTATTAGAGAAAAATCATCCCTTCTTAAAGCTCTGTTTGAATGCAATATCTCTTTGACATGTAAGCTTCTGGACTACAAGACTGTTTTTTTTAATTAAGACCTAGAGGTGTTCATGAAACATTTTAAAATGTTGACTCATGCAATGCTAGAATAATTAAAGCACAAAAATCTTTGGAAGTCTTTGCTTTACATATTGCTAATTCATCTGAAATATATTCAGCTGTAGAAACTTAAAATACACTTAGTAATGTTAACCTGTGACACAGCTCTTAAGATTCCTAATTTTAGAGTAAAAAAAGAAGAGGAAGATTTTAAGGCAGCCCTAGAAATGTCAAAATATTTTAAGGATAACATAAACAAATGTTAGTTAAACACACAGTGTATTTTCTTCTATAATGGAAACCTTTGGATACATGGCCTTCAGGGCAACCTTAAAACAAAAAGCAAAATTTTCCATTATTTGACCCTACCAGCACATGGATATTACTGGAATCCAAATCTGCAAAATCTCTCTGGCATTACATCTAAATGCTGTAGACACTCAAGTGGCAAAGACAGCCAGTTCAGCATATGAGCTACAGACAGACTGTCATTCTTTTAAATTATTATATTGCTTGCTAACAGTTTTAAACAGCACCAAATTAAAGGTACCTGATATAACACTATTTAACATATGTTTGACATATGCTTCTACTCCAGACAAGACAGAAAGATGTGTCTGTGCTAAGACAGGTTTTGTTTAATTTGGATACAACTGAAAAGTAATGGAATATTGGTAGGAAACACAACACTTTAAATATCCCCACAACCTATTAATTTTGGTTGCATGAAGAAAGAAGCCTGAAGAAACTGAAATGGTATGGCACAGTGCCACAACCACAGACGTAATCCTGAATTATGTGACTTCTAAGAAACACTTCTGGACCACTGCAGACCACAGGATCCAGAGACATTAGATAGAGCATCTCATGACTCAGAACAATGAGCAAATCTCTCGGAGATTAAATTCTATCACTCCATTCTTGCATACACATTCCACTCCATTCATGCATCTTACCACGACATTGAGACCAAATAAGAATGAACAAACAGATTTCTGTAATATTACCAGGTCAGTTCCCACCCAATGGTTTTCAAGGTGACTGAAAGATGATTAAAACAGCCAGCCATGCCTGGAAGGTTGATTTTACACATCCACTGCCACAGACAATCATCACCCTTCCTTGCATGTGGGATATGATTTTGCGAGAAAGTGCCAGTGGGAACTGTCAGTCTACTGCTAGCAATAGCTGACAACACACTAGCTTGCCCACTTGAGTAGACAGAAAAAGCATCTCCCAAAGCACACCCCTGGTTACATACATTCTGTAGACAGTAGTTTCACCACAGTTAGTTAGCAAGGCAAGAAGGAAGAAGCTCTACAGCCGTACTTGAAGCAATCTCCAAACACTTTATTTGTACTGAAGGAAATCAAGTCTTAAGTGAGACTCACATTACAGCCACTACTAGAGATGACACTGGCAGGGACAAGAGAGGAGGGCAGGACGTTACTTGCAGCTCATCCAGCCCCATGGAACCAGTGAGCCCTTGCATCAGCTTGGCTGTAACACTTGCCTTATTTTGTCATCCCAGAACTATTTGGAGAAACTCTGGAGTAAAAATACGGAAGGAACATCCTACTGCTCAGATGAGTTTGGGGATTTGACCTATACAGTTCAGGAATCGCCTTTTGGTTTGTTTTTCTACAGAAGATGCACTACAAGTACAGCCAACGTTCATACACGATCTGATGTCCCACTGGCTACACCCATAAAGCTCCACACACCCTTCCTGAGGGACACACAGAAGGTCTGATTCTTTGGTTTAGCTAATTGAATATCTTAGAACATATAAACCTAAAAAGTGATCCTGCACAAGACCAATGAATTTATGAAAGCAAACAAGTGCTTCTAAAGTATTGCAATCCTGTATTTACCCTTGATAGAGCAAACTGAAAAACACCCTTTACTCTTAAATAAACAAGTCTCTATAGACTCAGGGAGACACCAAGGCACCAGCTTATACTTCTAGTGTAATCACATCTGTGGTTGTTGCCCAAGCAGTAGGCACTTCTGGTGGCTAGAGGAAGCAAGACCATTAGTAACTTCTTTCCGAGTATGGAAACAACATAATGAAGCCAGAACTCAAGAGTCATGGAGAAACTCTATGCAGAATGCCAAAATCCTCAAAGCTCTTGCCAAACGATGCACATCCAGAAGGGTAGGCTCAGGAAACTCTTTTTTAAAGGTGATGGATAAGAAATCTGTGTGCCAGGCCTTTAAAAAGGAACTGCAATTTCCCATGAGCACAAATAAATAGCTAAGTAACACCTCTCAGAAGCAAGTCTCTCAGACTGCAGTACAGTGTGGAAAGCTGTCAAGTAAAACAAAATGACTGCCTTTTATCTAATCCTGCAATTCAACAGGCCTACCACTGGGTGGGAAGCCACCACCACAAAAGCTCAGAGTTCTGACCAACAAATACCATCCGTTTGGCTGGTTTTATTAGGATGATCTTACTGACCAAGAAAGAACTTTACCAGATTCTCATACAGTGACCCAAGGGAGGGAGGGAACAGTTCTGTATCTTTTACTAAAATGACTCTAAACTTGCATTTAACTGTGCAGATTATTCTCTTTGCTTAATGTTACACTCAAGAGACTGCCTGCCACAGCATCCTCCTGCCAATTTTAGATGGCGCAAACAAGATATGGTCTCTTCTCAAACAGGCAGCTCTAAAGACTGCTCCAGGATCTCATGGCAATGGGGGAATGAAGGCAAATGCCTTGATCCTTAAGTTCTAGACTGTGAGAAAACCTCACACATTTGACTACATAAAAAATGTCAGTGTCACAACAGACACTGTTTCTGCCTGCACTGCCATGCAACCTCAGTGCTGAACTCCCTCTGCAGGGACATCATCACTGCACGATGGGCTGTCAGCCAAAGGTGGGGGAGTCCTGAGCACACAAGGACACTCTGCAGTCTGAGACCAGAGAGCACAGAGCTTTCAGGACATTTACCAGCTAAAGGTCATGATTCAGAAGAGCACTCAAGCACATTTCTTTTCCAAGGACTGTGTGCAATTTCTGTTGCCACAATCTGAAACTTCCCATTCTGCTCTCAAGAGCAGTCAGTTCACATGGAAGGAAGGAAAGGAAGGAAAAGAAAAAAGGAAGGAAAAGAAAAAAGGAAGGAAAAGAAAAAAGGAAGGAAAAGAAAAAAGGAAGGAAAAGAAAAAAGGAAGGAAAAGACCCCAAACAAATCCCCTCAATTCTTTATCGGTAGGTTTCTGGCTAACTTAATTCCTTCCTGTGCCAAGCTCTGCCTCAAGCAATATTGTCTGTGGATGTCTGTAGCATTTCAAGATAAAGAGTCACAGTGTAAGCTGGAATTCATGCAGTATCACAGTTTGCTCTTCACCTCTGGTTTCCCCAGGATTACCTGCTATTAAATTTCCCCGGTTCTTCTTCTCTAGCATGATGAAAGTCCAAGCTCAATTCTGCATCAATACCAAGACCACAGTAATTGTTCATCTGTACAATCTGACAAAGAAAATTGTTATTATTTCGTTGTTACATATATAAATGAAGAGGTTCCAAAGTTTTTAAATGAAAAAAACAAGCCTTGCAGATGACCCTTCAAGTCACTTTCAACTTGACAGGTCCTGAAAAACATTGGCCAGGAACACTGCACTAAAAATAAAGCTGTAGAGACAATTCTTGATATGTGAAGCCATTATTTACAAAGTATCAGAAACTTCAAAATTTAATCTTAATTGCAAGTAACAAGCACAGTCAGGCAAAAATAGAAACAAATGCTGACATAAAATCAGCCCAACTTCCCAAAGCAATTCTATGCAATAACTACACAAGTTGTTGAACGCCAAAGCCACTACTATTTTTGGCATCAGTCATGGACTTACCATCACATCCTTGGGAAGACACTCTTCCTGACTTTGGAAGGTGGACAGCTTATGCCAGATGAGTAAAGAACTTGACTTCACCTACTCTGCAGTATTTTTAACAGCAACCCTATATGCTAATCTCAAGTTTCTACAGATTTATATTCAATATCTTTTCTATGCCAGTCCTTGACTCTCCATTCCTTCACCTTTAAAAAGTAGATTAGGCACTCAGGGCAAACAAAGCCCTCTCCATACCAAGTAAAAAATAGCTGGAACTTGAGCAATTTAAATCCTCCAGTGACACAAAATGCCTTGGATTTTCCAGCAACTGCACTAAAATCTTAGACAATTACTACTATTATTACAATTCCTTTTTGCCAATTGTCCTTTTTTCCCTTGTCCATTTTTTTTTGTTTTGTCTGAAGATAAACAGAAGCAGGACTCATACAAAGCTCCCAAGTCACCATATCTATGACCAACACCTTTGTTTCTCTAAGCAGAAAAAAGTAACAGGAACCACGGGACACTCTCCCCCGCCAAAAATTTCACTCCTAAAAAGTAAAGCAGATGCCACATACACAGACACATGATAGCAGCATGATAGCAGAAGGATTTACTTTCTGTATATGCTAGCAACTCACAGTCATTTTTAAAACCCTTAAAGGAAAGATGAGAGTACTTTTTTTTGAGAGAGTGTTTGTTTTTTGGTCTACACTGCAGTAGTGTTCTGGAAAGTGTTTGACATTCCTTCAAAAAGCTTTTCTTATTTGAGAAATAAACCTCTTCTCAACTGAAGCAAACAGGCATACCATTGCCAATTGAACCTTTTCATGAATCCTCTATCAGATACTTTTTGCCAACAGTCTGATGTGTTCACTAAGGAACAGCTCAGTAAGGCTGAAGATAAAAGACAGGTAAGCAATAAAAGACTAAACCATGTTAACAGCTGTCTGTCTTCTTTGTGATTTTTGCCAGAACAACTGCAAAGAATCAAACCCAAATGGTGCTCAGCTCACCTTTGGAGGCTCAGGTTCTGCAATGCCATTCTCTGCACCTTCAGCTGGCTCTTCTGCATCCAAAAGGATAGTCCATCGATCCATAAGAACGTCATCCGCCTCATCCACGGAAACCAAAATCGAGTAGGGGTCCTCACCACTGTAGCCAGCCCCCCAGCGCAAGACTCTCCCTAAGTCATTACCTGGGCAACAGCAAAGAACCACAAAACATGACTGAATCTAACAAGTTAGCTAAGTGCATCAGCCCTGTTTCATACACCAAATCACGTTAAGATGCCCCAAACAAGTTACTTGAGAAGTTAAGATTAGACTGTAAAGTTAACAAGCAGAAAAAAATAACCAAAATAACCAAAGCATTGTTGTGCATGTGAGCTGAATATCACATACAAGATAACACTGCCTCATCACAAAAAGGGATGAAGAAAGGAGTTGAGAATTCAGGGAGCACCTAGTTCCCTGGTTTACAGCAACGACTGATGTACCTGTAGTCGTTAAGAGTGATAACATTTTGCCCTTTCCAACTTCTGCCCACTTAGAAACATCCATACCAACACTCCTGCTGCTTGTTTCTGCCTCAGAAAGCATGACTGGTGTTTCCTTGAAAAGGTAACACTGCATTTGCTCTCCCAGCACTGGCCAGAACTGAGTTGTGGCATCTCTACTGCCCAGCTGAGTTGTTTGCCAGGTGGATAAATAAAAATGCACCTTCTAGAGGACTTCTGCTTCTGTTCTCACTGTGAATCTCACCTGTTCCTAAAGGTAAGATGGCAACTGAGGGCTCTGAGCACACCAGCTTGTGCCTGATCTCCTCCAGTGCACCAAGGACCCATCCAACGGTGCCATCCCCTCCGCACACCAGCACTCGGAAGGAGGGGACTTCAGAGAAGGTGTGAAATCTCCATTGACAAAGTAAAGATAAAAAAAAAAAGTTACAATGCAGTACAGGTAAAGCAAAGCCTCTTAATGTGCTATTCAAGGTAAGACATTATTAATGTATTTCCCCCACCCTTTACCATCAGTTTCAGGATCAACTTTAGCTAAGTGAATAGAAAAATTGGAACTTTTAAAGGTGTTTCAAGTGAGTGAACATCACATTCTTGTACGAATCTTCACAGCTAGAGGTAAGTTGTTAATCACTTTCCTTTTCACCAAACACATAGAGATCAAACTATTCATATTTCAACGTGAACGTTTATAACTCTACATTTTAGTGAAGATGTTGATTAGTGGCGGTTTGTTTGGTTGTTTACTTTGTCATAGGACTCACAGTATATTTTCTTCTTCATAGTACTGTTTCCCTGGTTGCTCTTACCTTCCGTGGCTTCTCATCCTACGTAACCAGACATCCTGCAAAGGGATTTTTATTTCCCAATGCATAACAAGCAATGAACAACTGCATTTTGCCATAAAGCCACAGAAGGTCTCCATGGGCAAAGCAAAATGAAGCAGCTATTGAAGCTGCAGCTTGAACTGCATTATAAAGAACGCAGTTCAAGAATTTGTTAGAATTACACAATTCTGACAAAAAAACTTAACTTGTGCAGCTTGTTTTTCTTGTCTCCTGCATAAGCTGTGTTTCCTCCTACAAAAGCTTTTTGTTTTGAAGATCTTATCAAGACAGTTCTTTGTTGAAGCAGTGCTGAAAGAATGGGGTTACTCCTCAGTAGGCTACAACCATCACTTTCAGTTTCATGAAGCTGGTAACAAAGTGGTGTTGATTCAATCAAGTAATCAGTTCCTGCCTCCCTACAAGCACATTGCATTCTGTTCCTTGTACTTAGAAATGTTGCAGCTGGGATCAGACAGACCCTGTTAATTCTGCAGTTGAGGCCAAGTTTCAAGAGTCCAGATACAAAATAATATCATGCTTTCCTGTTAGTTCCCACAAAACATCACAGGAAATAAAAGCAAAATCAAGCCTTGTTGGGCAATGTGACACTTCTTTTTCCATCACCATTCGACTAGGAAATATTTTTGTTTTTAATAATGATTAAATTTGTGTTTTTGTAAAATACATATGATTTCCACAGGCCTGGGCTCTATTAGGCTTGACAAAAGCATGTACATCAGCAACTACTAATTTCTCTTTTCTTTAGAGAACCTCAAACTTTAAATCTGTTTTCAGAACCAGTCAGAATAAGTGACGCACTGCTTTGCTCTTCAGGAACAGAATGGAAGCAACGTACACGTTCAGAACAATTGCATCTGACCTGTCTTTTTGAAAAATATCAAAACAACTTAAAAAAATTAAATGACGAGGACTTACCCAGGAAGTGGGCCACCATTGGTAAGTTCAAAGACCTGATGGGGGTTTAGCAGCTTTCTAAAACTGTATAGCAGATCCCGACCTTTTAGACCACCGCTTTTTGGATTTACAAATACAAGAAGTGGGCAACAGTTCTGTGGTATCTTGGAAGCCTGAAAGAAGAGAAAGGATTAGCCAAAACCATAACTCTGCAGGAAAATTCTTACTGTATCTCAGAAGTATTTCTTGATGACTCCTCGATTTTTACTAAAAAAATAAATCCAGATTTGATAAATAAAAAGAGTCAATGTCCAGACAATGAACAGGTTATCTGCTGATCTTGTCTTTCTAGTAGATGAAGTTTCCTTCTTCAACTACACAGTGGAGCTTAACATTAAAAACTAAGGCACTTTAAGTAGCCCTTCCTCCATATTTTCTGTAAATAGCCTATGAGGGATAAGGTACCTTCCCAAGCCATGGATAGCTCAAATACTTTTCTTGCAAAGAGAGAATTTCTCCCAAAACCAACCAAAACATTTGCCTTAAGTTTCATGGTAGTCTTAGAATGCATGTTAATTTACAAGATGAATGTATTTCAAAATGAGGGTTTTTGGGGCAAACATTGGCATGCTGTTCCCCATGACATAACAAGGCTGAAAGCTTCTGTTAAAAATATGTATTCAAAAATTTCAATCAGGAAGATTTGACGCCAGTATCTTACGACCCTCACACTTTTACTGAAGATCCTTTTGAAGGGGCTCTCAAAGCAGAGATTTCCTGTGACACTCCACAGACTGTGAGGGTCAAAACTTCCAGCTACCAGAATCAGTGCCCCTCCCCCCTTTGCCCCAGACTGCTTTTCAGATAGAAAGCCCATAAATCATTCCATAAAACGATTTGTAAATGGTTCTAGAGAGATCAGAAAAGGCCATCAGCCCTTTCATCATCACACTGGATAGCAGTAGGAAAGGGCCAAAACAGAAACAGCTAAGTCATGGGAATTTGAATTTACAAATTGGATAGCAGTCCGGGAACAGTAATTTTTCATGCAGCTGACAGGATGGATTCAGGGAACAGAACAAGTGCTAAATATAAGTCAGTTTAGACAAGAATGATTCAGGGGGCGGCGAGGCAGCAGCATGACTGCAGTGTGCAAACATGCAGAGATACTGACAGCTACAGAGGCAAAGAGACAGCACCCAGAGAGCCTGTCGCCTGCTGTCAGTGAGACATCAGAGAGAATGAACTAAAGCCAAGTGCAGAGAAATGAGGACAAGTTCACGGGTAACTCTGTGGGGAAGCAAATTGGAGTCAGACGTTGAGATATCATAGATCATTGTCTACCTGTGAGCTGACCTGGACACTTAAATGAATGGGTTTTCCAGTACTTGAGAGATTTCATCAAATTTTGTTTTCCTAAGAACTGAATTTCCTAAGAATCCTCTGCAAGTCACATCCTGCTGGATGTGTCAAGATACTCGCAAACACATACAAATCTTTCTTCTCTCAGTCACTGCCTGTGTTAAGAAATGCCCTCTGCTATCCATCATGACTTGCAGGCATGAACACAAAACACAGCATGAAGGGGAACACTAGGCAGGTAAGAAGGCTAGTGGAACAGGCACACATTTCCCCTCTTTCACCTTCCTTCCTTGTCCTTCAAATTCTACCAGAGACATTTCAGTTTGAAAATATGTATGTTTCTTCAAAAAAACAAAAAAGGTAAAAACAGGCTACTCTGCATGACAAAGACCCAGAAGAGCCTCAAAACGTTATTTTACTGGAAAGGTTTCACTGCTGGTAAAACAACTAGGTTGATGAGATAGAGGCTGCAAAGCTGTCCACAGCTCCAGAGGAACCACCTTCACACGATACACTGTGCTGACTGTTAGGTCCAAACACCTCTACCCTCCAGATTCAGGCTTTACAGGAAAAGGGGGAAGTAATTATTTGAAGCATGTCCAACATACAACAAGGATAATGTTTATTTCTGTTAAGCATGCAGAAAGAATATTTGTAAGCCAGTGAAGGAAGTCTAATGAAAACAATGCATGCCATTGTCACAAAAAGGAAGGATTACTTCAGTTGTAAGGTCAATAGCTCAAGGATCCACACATCCCAGTGAGAGAAGTGGATTTCCTTGAGCCACCACAGGCGTTAATAAAAATAGTAAGCAGAGCTCTGCTTTTTCCAGAAGTAAAGCTCTTCTTGTTAGTCCATCAGTTCCTGCACCATCACCTGCCATATCCCATATTACGAACAGTCGTTTGAAAATCCCACAAGTAATGAAAGTCAGAATGACTCTGAAAGGAAATGCCACGTCCCATGGTGTAACAAGGTAAACTGTTCCCTTTCTGCACTCCTTGTTAAAGCTTCTACTTCAACCTACCTTCCCACCTGACCACTTCTCATTTCTTCCTCTTCAAAGGTTTTTTACTACCTGAATTTAATCTTCAGTCATTTCAACTTACTGAACAATACAGGCTATCTGAAACCTCAGGCTTGGTCCAAGGCCTGAAACTTGTGGGATTTAAAAAAAAAAAAGGGGGGGGTGAGGGGATAAAAAGAAAAAAAAAATTTAGTTCTGTACCTCAAAGTAAACAAAAACTTTTTCAAAAAAGAATGAGAGAAAAAAGAAACATTCAAGTCAAACAAACACTTTATTTATTTGAATATGAACAAGCGTATCTGATTACCTTCTCTTCTTCAGGAAGTCACTTTCTAAAAATACTAGTTTCAGACATTTGTAAGTGACACGCTGAACACGTATTTCACATGACTTGTTTCTACAGTCAAGTTTTAACACATCAAGTTTAAAACCAAGTAACTAAAACAATTCACAAGGAACCCCAGGGAATCGCAATGATTTTTTGAGACATGGTAAGCTCCAAAGCACTCAAAAGGCACAGCTGGGTTTTGGAAAGTCATCTGAGATCTTACACAAGTAAACATACATTGCTAAAAATCAATATTTACAGTTTCTACAAAACTTTCTACAAACCATCTAAATTTCCTAATTGTTACGTGTCAGTACTGTACAAAACCTAAAAAGAGTGAAACACTTACACTGAATGTAAGAAGACTCACAAGCAGCTGCAGAGGACACCTGTTTGTAGTGTAAACTGAGCAATCCTACCACTCAAAACCATCTTGGCTCAAGATTTTCCAATGTAAATTCCTAACTAAACCTATTTAAGAGTAAACACACCTATGAAAAACCAACAGAAGCATTCTAGAAAGTGTTTAGCCTTACAGTTTACTTGATTCCCATCATCACTCTGCATTAAAAGAATAAGAAACACTGCAAAACTGCTAGAGAAAGGCCACCTTCTAAGAAAACGATTATTTTTCAGTAAAGGTTAAAAACTCTATGACAGTTTGTAGAGCAGGGCAGGGCTGCTGTGCTCTTTTCTGAAAAGTACATGCTCCATTGCAATTACAGACTGTCACAAGGGTAGGACTCTTACGCTGCAGAATTTTTTAAAATCACTTAATAAAGCCCCAGTGGGGATGTAGGAATGAGTCTGTTAGTGGGAAGAAGGGGATGGTATGACTCACAGCCTGAGGACTTCTTTCCCCTTTTAGCCCTGGCTTCAGTGCTTTGCTTGAGGAGTGAAATCCACAGAGGGATTTTGTGATGGCTGGTGCTCAGGAAGGAATTTACTGCTTGCTTCTTAGGGACAGCTGGAAGAGGATGTGTAATTTAAACAGTCAGTCACTGTGAATTGCTTAATTTGTCATGATTAGTACCATGTGGCTTCAGGCTGGGGCAAGGTATTTATTATCCACACTAAACGCCTTTCTGTTGAGCATACTATGTAATCGTATCTCCCGACGAGGCAGAACAAGGTGTTCTGTGCCACAGGCCTGCCAGCACGACAACCATGGTGCATCTTCCAGGGTGGTGGACTTTCTCCAGGAACTACAGATGTCTCTAAGTGACAAGTAAAATTCAACACTTGCCTGCAGCATTTCCCATGTATGTGCATGGTACAGAGCCAATGAACTCACAACATTCAGAGCACAAACCTCCTCCACTCTAGTCGGAAAGGAGTCCTCGTGTCTGATGAGGAATGATGTGCAAGGTGTCTCAAGGCAACTGGAGCAGCAACTGGGTCAACACAGCAAGAATTCAAGCCGCCTCTTTACTTTTTTAGGAAATTACGGCAGTGCAAGAAGAGTGGAAAGCAATTTTTCACGGTGTTTTGGCTAAGAGGGTCATTAAAAATCATGTTTTTAAGTTGGACACATTTGTGTGAAGAATCAGTGGAATGAATGATATGGAAAGTTTCACCCATTTGGGAAACTCCCACATTCTACTGCTCCTAAGGAATCTACATAAAGTATGACTGAGAGTACTCCACTGTTATGTGGTGTTAGTGCTAAAGCCACAAAAACTTGTCACCTTTGTGCTGGTACTGGCCTCATAAAACTCTCGTTGATTTTCTTGTTTGCCAGGACTAGTTTTCAGTTCAAAGATTCAGCCCTATAACATCTTTCAACTTGACGTGCTACCAAAGAGTGATGCTGAACTGTCCCTGCAGGACCTTACACATAGCAGCTGCCCAGCTCTGTAAGAGGCTGTATTTCTTTCACACTCCATCCAACAAAGAGAGTATTTTCATTTATTTTAATATTATGAAACAATATTAATTCAATTGATTCAATTCTTAAAGGCCTGAGATGGTGAAACAGCAGAACAGATCAACACATCTGACCACACTAATTGCCTGACAGTCTAAGAAGCAATTAGCACAAAGTGACTTTCCATTCAAAGCTTTCAGTAGTGATAATTTATAAGGGGATGCGCTGTTCCTGGCAGACCTGACCACATCAGACTGAAAATGAGCCTCCTTAGCAGGTATATCAGACATAGGGTAAGCTAATCTCACCCCAGAAAAATGAAGGACAAGCAGCCTGCTAACTGCCAATTTCATTCTGTGCTTTAATCAATTTCTAAGAAGGGTTGTTTTGTTTTGTTGGTTGTTTTTTTTAATTTGAGTTGCAATCAGGAAAAATAATTCATTAACCAAAACACTGTGGCCTTTCTTTTATCACTGATTTATCTTCTGAGCCTATACATGAGCCCTTCATTCCCAATTTCTTTGAATTTCATCACAGGAGGAATGTCAAACAGTGTAAATTTAATATTGTGCTCAGTTTAAAGTATAAACAAAGGCCAATAGCATCATAGCATAAAAGGATATCTAGGTTGTAAGTACCTCAGGAGGTTACCTAGTCCAATTGCTACCAAAAGTTGCATCCACAAACACTCATTAGTTTACCCTTGGTACTTAGTGAGTGACGTAAGGTGGGTGAGCAAAGCACATATGAACACTTGAAACATTAACTCTTGTCTCATTTCAGTGAGATAACCAAATATAAACAATACATGCTAAAATGGAAGCAAAACATATGTCTACCTGTGTAGCCGCCCTCTCCTTATAGATTAGAAATTCAACCCTACCAGTTCCCTGAACTGAAATTCCTAAAAAAACATCTTGCATCAGATAACAGGTACCATTATCCATATTTTCCTGGCATCAAGAAGTTCAAACATTTCCAGCGTCAGAAAACTTTACACATGAAATCAACAGAGTGGAGTATGTTCAACTTCATCCACTGTGTATCAAATCTAGGCTCATAATGCATTTGTCTAAAAAACACTGCAGCCAAAAAAATCCCACAAGTATCCAAATGCAGTTCCATCTTCATGCTGCCTTTTGCTCCTGGAGACAGAAACTCTGAAACCTAGCTTGGATAGTGGGGGGCCTTTAGTCTCTAAGGATGTCACAGAACACAGTGCTATGCATGCATAAGAACAAGACTCACACTTTTTCTGGAGGGGGCATAGTTTTTAATCTTGCTAGTTTCACATAAGCACTGCCATCAGTATCTACTCAAAACTTGGTCAAGCGTAAGATTCTTTAAATCGTAAAGCAGGTATGCAACTAAGCAACTACTGCTATGGAACTGAGACCCTCGCATCTAAAGTTGTTTCATGTTAATTATGCACTTTCTAAAGTTTTCGACCTTCCATGAAATTCTAAGAAGTCAAACCAAGACCATAATTACCATAATGCAACTCCAGAAAAACAAGATACACAACAGCTACACTCTCTTTTGGATAGAACCTGTATCATCCTGGTTAAAAATCATTTTGCTCAGTGAACCTTTTCCCTCTTTTCACTCTGAATTTCCTTTGCTATTATTAAACAGATTCATATGAAAGTGATTTGTAAGCATAAAATTTAATAAATCAGAATCAAGGCTGAATTTACGAAAGGACTCCTGCACTAAGTCTTTCAAGACTTATTTTGCTCTGAAATTCACAATGCAGTGTTTAAATAAGGTCAAACTCCCTCTGCTACAGAGTAGGGGAAATGAGGGTAAAGGTGAAGACTATGAGTTATCCTTTACCTCCTGGACAGTGAGGAAACATTTAGTCCCCAAAACAAAGGTGTTGTAAAGTATTTTAAGACACGCTGGCTAAAACTAAAACTCTACATAACTTTTCAATCATTTAAAGAAAAAAGAAATAGTTTTCTCCCCTTCATAGCTGTACAGTGATGCAGTTGTACAGCTGTATAGTTTGACATCTCAACAGTAACAGAACAAGTCACTTAACTCCTAGAAGTGTACCATATACATGCAGCACAGGCTCTCAAGTATTTTTTTTTTCAGCACACTACTTACAGATACTTATTGTACAGCTCCTTTGAACAAAATGCATTTTCATTTCCTTTCATCAGAAAGTCTTAAAGTAGCTGTTTTTCTTTTAAAAACATATTTTCAATTCAAACTCATGTCTTACCAATACTTCAGGAATCACCATGGCATTCAGAGGCTTGTCATTGACAGTTGTGTCTTTAACTAGCATATATATTCTTTCAGCTTCAGAAAAGCATGAAATTTCGAGTACAACAGCACCTGTAAAGAGGTATCAGAGCTATTTTATATGTTTTTGATTATTACTAGGAAATTAGTGTCATCATATCACAGTCAAAATTTACTCATGTTTTCTCAGGACATTACTTAGTTCAAGTTACTCTGAGACACCTGTGGCGGTTCATTATAAGTGAATTGGGCTGTTTCGGTTTTTAAGCCTTCCCTCATATCATTAAACACACTCCAGATTTTTGTTAAAGCAAAGCAGTTTGAGGACAAGAACTGTAGCACAGAATTGAAACATATTTAAATACTTCCTCTGCGCTTCAAAAGTACAGCCTATTTCCATTATTTTTATTATGACTGACAGCATGTTCTCATCATGCAAAAGTGACAAAGATAACCATTTTCATTTTGTAACTCATTAAAAGACAAGTTGTTTCGTTCATTGACAATATCTCAGTGAGAATTATTACAAGTAAAGATTTGGTTTGAGACTCAATTGAAGATCTTGATGTTAGTCTAGGTCCTGTATGGGGAAGCTGGGGAAGAAAGGAAAAATAAAAGAAGAATAAAAGAAAATAAAATACTGACAAGTTAAAGGAAGATACTTAGTGAAGGGGAAAACAGGGCAGGCCCAGATCAAAGTGCTTAATGGACAGCATATGAGACGTAAGCCTGGAACACCACCTGGCTGCATCACAAAGTCAAGAAATTATCAGAAATGCAAAAATACTCAGAAAGTGAAAGGAAAATAGAAATCACATGCAAGCAGAAACATCTAAAGGACACGGGCTGGTAAACTTGGTTAAATGAAGCTGTGACATGAAAAGAGCATCCCAAAAACAACTATATTTCATCAACAAATACAAAAACTAGAAGACACATCTGAAAGTTTTATGCTTTTCCTTATGAAAAGTCAGTATCAACCAGACATGTGGAGACAGCAAATGCACACTAATCTTCAAAACCATGCTACTGATTCATTTAGTGGTCACATGAAAGACAAACCTTCCAAACAATGTGAAACATCTCGGATATGGACACCTAAAATGCACAGACAATAACTTCTGCTCTCCACCTGACCACTCCACTAAAGCTGCACAGAGACATTGCTACTCCAGTTCTCTGAAGCTTCATGGCTTCTCCAAATTTGCTGAAATAAAATTCATATAGCAAAAGCAAATCAACAGCTCAAAGGCTGAAGGCAGAGATAAGTGTACTTATTTTCTTCACTTACAGCCATTGAATCCTCACTTAACACTGTGCTATGAAACGGTGACTATTAAATAACCCCACCAACTTCAAAAGCAGTACCAAATCTTAGTATTTTAGAAGTCAACATAAAGAGAGAGCATTTGAAGGGCTTTTAACGGTTCAGTGGTATTAGACTGACTCTTCCTCTGAAGGGCAACTTCAAAACTCATTCTTATGATGAAAGATTACGACTTTCTGGTATATGAGGAAAGAAGCCAACCTTTTTTTAGTAAGGTAACACTAATCTACTGCTCTTCATAAACACAATGTGTTACACTTTACCTGAATGGCTTTTTGCTTATGCAAGAAGCCTAACATACTCTGAGCTTAGAGTATCTAGTACTAGGCTGCAGTTTTGAAAATAGACATTGTTTGCAAGACTAAAAATGTGAATGCTTACCTTGTGCTTGATAAACATGACTCACAGATACTAGGTTTGCTGCAAAGGGTAAAAATATAAACACATAAAACCTTGGGTACATTTAGAGTAAATATTTAAAATATTTGTAAAAGTTAGTTACATAAATAGAATATAAATAAATATTAAAAGTTATACAAACATAGAGAGAATCTCCAGCTAACACTTTTCCTCTCCTGAGTTTACTTTGCAAGTTAGAACACCTAAACTGATTTTTATAAAAGGTGACTATGAATTCTTTTTGTTATTTAACATTTAATTCCTCTTGAAGTTACTAAAAAGCTTAGGAAAAATGCTTTGTTTCTTGAAATAAAAAGTACAACACATCCTAACACTGTTTATGGAGCATGTTGGTTAGAAGAGTATTATGAAAAATCAATTGCCTCTCTTTGAAAAAGAAGTTCTTTTCACCAAGTGCTTGTCCACATGTGCACACATAGCTCGTATTTCTCCATGACCAGGCACAGAGTCCACGAACAACACAGAGGACAACCCATGCAAAAAATGTCAGAGGTTAATAAAGCTGAGGAAGATTCATGCACAGGGAATTAAATTGCACTGCCATCATGTTAGCAGTGTAAGGTACATGCAATTTGCTTCTAAAAAGTCACACTTTTTCACTAAAAAAAATGGTGTAGTCACATCTAACTCAAGTAATATAATAATATTTCTGTGAGAGCTTCCACATCTCTTATGCAGCCATGAATGCATTACAACCAATACCAAAGCACTCTGTGAGGGTATGAGGCAGATTGATATTTCAAATATGGTCAGAAAACATTAAGGAAAAAAAAAAAAAGGAACAACAGATGTTACTGCATTTTATTCCACACAACTGAATAGATTTCAAAGTGCACCTGTTTACTTACTTTTGATAGCTAATTCATCCTTGAGAATATTTGTGTACTCTTGAGCAGAAAGCTGAGGTGGAAGACCACCAACAAATAAATTTACTCGTACAATGGATTTACTGTTCTCCACAATGTAAAATCTTGTTTGATTCATCTGACGTATTGAAGTCTACCAAAATAGAGAAAGTAAATGATGTGACATTTGGCAAAAAGATATCATGAAGCAAAATCCCAAACAGTTCTGAGTTTAGCAATCAATTTCTGTATGCCTAGAGAATATCACAAACAGAAACAAATTGAAACAAACAGAAACAACACAGTTAACGTCCCTATAGATGAGTCAGCTATTACTTACTTTTTCTGTAAGAAAGTATTTCTTTTTCATATTTACCTTTCTTATGTCCTTGAGCCTGTTAAGAATCATTTCCTGACTGTCCAAGACCATGCGCTGAACTAGAAACAATAAAAACAGTAACCGTGTTTGAAAACACTGTAAGTTATTATGAGGCTCAATTAAACAAAACCAAAAAAATTAGGGCAAATTGAGAACTCTGCATACAACTTGTATTAACATAAAGGACCACGCAGACCCAAATGGCTCATCGTTAAACAGAAGAAACACCCAGGTACTTTGAAGAGGCACAGGTCTTGAAAAGAACCCTCCTTGAAAAAAAAAAAAAAAAAAAAAAAAAAAAGGCAGAAATAGCTTGAAGCTGCCCGAAAGATAAGCAGTACCTTGGTAACAAGCTACAGCAATAACGAATTTTAATAAAATAATTACAATATTAAAACATTTTTAACAACTTCCAGCTCAAGTGGGGTTATAAATGATGCTTTAAAAGACAGCATCAGAAACCAAACAAATTATGATTCATAAGACTGCAATAACCTTGTAAAACAACTTACTGACAATGCTCACAAAGAAAGTAAAGTATCAGGCCAGTATCTGAACTACAAAGGTATTTACTTGGGCATGGCCATGTTATCATCAGACTAATTCAGTGGCTTTTTTTATCTCTACTTGCAGCCTTACAAATAATGGAGCACAAAGGGATGTGAACTTGGAGGACATCAGCTCATCTCTTGCAGAACCACAAACCTCCTGATCAATGCTGGGACTGGCTATTTCTGTACTTCATAACGCACACACATACACCTTGGACTATATTATGACCAGGATTTTCTCTTGCTTCGGGGTAGTGTCAGGGGAAAAGAGGACAGAGAGAGGGAGCCAACTGAACTTCACAATTAACCCTTACTAAATAACTGCAGTTAAGAAAATGATGCAGTTAAAGGCAGCTCCCCAAAGCAGGGCTCTTTGCCAAACTGTAAATACCCACCAGAAACCACTAGTAAACCTTTACATGATGATGAAGAAACAGAAGGGAATCATATTCCTACGGGACATACAAGGCTGAAAAGAACCAACATTATTTCTGATTAAGTATTTCAACATGATGGTCAAGTTTAATTTGTGAAGGCATTTATGATAAAAAATTAACAGTGATTGTGTTAAAAAGGGAAAAAAATAAGCTAGATCAATTATAGATGTACCTTTGGCTAATGCTCCTTCACTTACCTTGCTTACTGCCCATAAGCACTTCCACCAATTTGAAATTCTGGAGGCACTCCGTCTGCCAAAAGATGCAACATATAAGTTTAGTTTCTGAATGAAAGATAATTTTGCTGGAAGTTTGCGTTAATGATGTTATACATGGCATACATGGAGCATGGAAAAGTAAACCCTTTTAAAATAACCACAATGTTCTTTGCCTAATCCACTCCTTCCAAGACAGGAATAATCCTCCTTGTACACATTCAGCGTTCCACACTTGACCTCAGGCTCCCACGCCCTTAACTACCTTATCAGCCTCATAGTGAAGGGGCATCTGTAAAGCATGGTTAACTCTATTCCCCTCCAATGACCAGCAGCTCAACTAGGTAATTTCCAGAGTGTCCTTCCAGAGAAAAAGTGCAAGACTGGGAACGAACTTGCTCTTTGAGAAGACAGCCTAGGAATCAGGCTTGGCAAAAGCAGGCTGACCAGTCTGAATCCCCTGGGGAATTCCACCAGCACTGATGGAATGAAACATTCTCCACATGCTCCTCAGTCCCTTCTCCAACTAAAGCACCAGGGACCACCCAAATCCCTCACAACTGGACGGGAAAGGTTAGGACAGCCTGGACTTGAACCGTTTACTAGGATTACTGCAACCCTGGAAACATGACACTCAAGATTGAGGAAGGCTCTTCTGGCCTTGAGATTCAGAGGACAAATGATCTTGCTTTATTTGTCATGAACAAGGGTGTTGAAAACCTCAACTGCCTACAGTTGCTTTTCCCAAAATTTGGTGAAAGTGACTTGGAGAGGATCTTCAGCACAGGCAAATTCTGGACATTAAAAAGATTTCCTATATATGCATCTTCATGCAGAAAAAGGGGAAAACCATTGAAAAACCTACCAAAAATCAGAGAAATTGCAATTCAACCAATCACAACATACAGGTAGCTCCCCAAATACAGAGATGTGAATATCTTTCCCAATCAGAGCACTCAGATAGCCTGTTTGACAGCTGATTTTTTCAGACTTGAGAAAAGATTTTCCAAGTTTTGCTAAGAGGTCCACAGCACTCAATGAAAAAGACTGAAATAAAATCCTAGAATCATCCAATGGTGCAAAACAAGCTACATGCACTACATAGCTGTGGAAACCTAGACAGATCTACAGCTATCACCTACTGCAGGGAGCTAGCCACATGCCTATGTACCCTGTAAATGACCCCAAAAGTTGGTGTTCACCCTCTG
The DNA here is from genome assembly GCF_028858725.1 of Colius striatus. Classification (NCBI taxonomy): domain Eukaryota; kingdom Metazoa; phylum Chordata; class Aves; order Coliiformes; family Coliidae; genus Colius; species Colius striatus. Next base: position 22,003,767 of record NC_084790.1, read on the forward strand.
TGATCACAGTCATGACCTGGAGCAGTGAAAGTGTGCTAGTCTGCAGGTGTGCTCACAAGCCCCAGCTATTGAGTGAAATGCGCTTCATGCCTCTACACCTCTGTGCCTGGTTGAGATTGGCAGTGCCTTGGCACATTTGCAAATTTTACCAACATGTTTCCTAAAAATCATGCTATCTTGGCACCAACTGTAAGAAAGACAGGCAGGCTGAAAAAAGATCATCCTTCAGGGAAAACATGCATCTACAGATTACAAGATGTTATCTTGTAATTTCTAACGAGGTGAGAAGCAACGCAGATAGTAAAGAATCTGGGTGCCACTCAGCCTTTACTCCTGAGGACTACAGAGATGCTGTTCACCACTGCAGAGAGAAAATTTGTGCAGCCAAAGCTCAATTAGAGTTCAAGGTGACCAGCACTGTGAAGGACAACAAGAAGAGCTTTTTAAAACATGTTAGCAGCAAAAGGAGTATCAGAGATAACATTGGTCTGTTACATGACAAGGTCAGTCACCTCACAAACAGGGACATAGGCAAAGCCAAGATGTTAATGCATTCTTTGATTCTGTCTTCAACACTGATTATAGGCCCTTACACACCCGGAGCTCCATGTTGGAAGACTGAGACTGGAAGGATGACAAACTCCCAGCTGACCCTGAACTTGTTTCAGACTTGCTGCTTAAGTTGGATCCACATAACTCTTTGGGGCTTAATGAGATTCATCCCAGGGTGCTGAAAGAGCTGGACAACGTTATTGCTGGATCTCCCTCCATTATTTTTAAACAGTCTTGAGAGTCTGGAGAGGTCCCAGTTGACTGGAAGCTGGCAAATGTTGTCCCAGTTTTCAAGCAGGGTAAGAAGGAAGACCCTGGTAATTATAGGTCTGTCAGTCCCACCTCAGTGCCTGGTAATATTATGGAGAAAGTTATTCTGGGAGTTACTGAAAATATTTGAGGGACAACACAATCATTGGTTATGGCCAGCAGAGTTTCACAAGGGGAAACTCCCACTTAACCATGTTCCTTTTATGACAAAGCCACCCAACAGCTGACGAAGAGAAGTCAGTGGATACAATACAGTAGGTCTGAATTTTAGCAAAGATTTTGATACCGTCTCTCACAATATTCCTCTGGATAAATTGTCCATCACAGAGATAGACAATCCATCATAAGTTGGATGAGCAATTGGCTCATGGGTTGGGCTCAAGGACCTACAGAAAATGGGGTTACATGAGGCCAGTGGCCAGTCACCAGTGGGTTCCTTGGGGCTCTTTAATGTTTTCAGAAACAATCTGGACAGAGATCAAAGGTGCATTAAGTTTGCCAGCGATATTAATCTAGGAGAAGCTGTGAACTCCCCCAAGGGTAAAGAGGCCTTTCAAAGGAATATGGATAAACTAGAGAGCTGGGCAATCACCAGCCATATGAAATGTAACAAGAGCAAGTGTCTGATTCTCCACCTGGGACAGGGTAATCCTGACCGTATATAAAAACTGGGGTATAAGATTCTGGAGACTAGCTCCCATGGAAAGAGAACTGAGGGTCTGGGTTGATGAATATGACTGACCAGTGTGCCCCAGCAGACAAAAGGGCTAAGTGTGTCCTGAGGTGCACCAAGCACAGCACAGCTAGCTGGCTGTTGGAGAGGACTGTCTCACTCTGCACTGCACTGGTGCAGCCCCACCTTGAGTTCTATGTGCAGCCTTTGGTGTCTCAATATACAAAGGACATATTCAAATATTCAAATGTGTCCAGACGATGGTGAAAGGCCTTAAGAGCAAGACTTACGAGGAAAAGCTGAGGTCACTTGGTTTGTTCAGCTTGGAGAAGACCCAGAACGTCCAATATAGAGCAACCAGTTCTAATATTAAGACTGCAGAAAGTTTTGAGCATCATACTAGTCACAAAAGGTCACCTACCAACTATTAACAACATTCACATGAGTTGCAAATAGACTGATTATAATTTTTCTCAAGAGAGACACGTGCTTTCCCTCCTTCAGCATGGTGTCTCAGGTGGTATATAGACAGTTTTTTGATCTTCTGTTTACCTGTCTTCCAAGTAATGGAAGCACTTCTTTGATCACAGTCTGTATAGTGCTATCCTTATTTACTCGTAGAGAAACATATGCCATTCCCACCCTAAAGAGAAAAGAAATACTTATTTTAGGACAATTATTTGACCTACTCTGTATGCACCTTTTTTTACCTCAGTGGCAAATTTTCTGTGGAGGTAGGCATAATATTAGCCCTATAGACAAGCAAGGACTTTCATCTCAAGGAACCGGTCATTACAATTGCAGCATTGCAAACCAGTTTCTTCCTATACACAGAATTGCCTTTGCAGTGCTCACAATGTAATTGCACTAGTAAAATGAACAAATGTTCAAATGTTATCCCACTGCTCTTAAGAAATTAATAGGTGACCAGCCAGTCTTGTTCCACTGATGAATGTGCCTAAAAGCATCTCAGAGATAAATGGATCAGATTTTTCCCCTTTATTTTTTTTCTCCTATTCTTACATCAGAAGTTACACTGAATTCTTCCTGCTTGGCATTTCTTCCAAAAAACCATCAAACTTTCAAGTGACATGTCTATGCCATCATTTGTTTACAGATGTGATTAATGTAAAGTTGCATCTTCCTGGCCAAATGCACGATAACAGAACCGTACAAGCTGCACAATATGTTCTGTGTGTGTTAAGAAACCCACAAGCACGTTGCAGGCATGGAAATTCATAATATGTATATCACTTATTCCAAAAACAAAAGAGAAGGATCACACTCTCAGTTACACTTCTGTGACTGCAACAAGTGAAACACAGTGAGCTAGATTGCAGAGGACAAACATAGCCAAGCAGGGTAACCCTGTGATAAAGGAGAACACTCACTTCAGCCAGGCAGGGTAAATTCTTATAACTTCGTCATCCTTTGGCTTGGCTCTGATGATCCAAGCTTCAGGAATGGATTCTCGGAACACTGAGCCCAAGTTGCTGTCCTCTGCAGCATCGTTCCTGTTTATAACATCATCAGACAGCAGAGCCTGCTGTGTAAAGGTCTGAAGCTCATACTCCTGCTGGTCATCATTTATGTAGTACGCCCTCAAAGCAGCCTCCTACAGCATAATAAAATAAATTAACATTTTCTTGAAAAGACACCTTTAACACCTGTGTAGCAATACAGACATTTGTAAATACCTTACTTGTGGAACCAACTTGTAACAAATGTTTTAAGTACATAAATATCAACGCAAAAAAAACGAAACATGGTCTTGAAAACAACTTTTACTGGAAGACATAGAAAACCTGATATATCAATAGCTTTGGACACAGCTCATAGTATTGCCATCAGTTATCGTTATTTTAGCTCCATAGATCAAATGTGAAAATTTGGCATCAATAAAGCTACACTCACTGCATGCAAAATTCATTCCACGAGGAAAATGGTAAATTACACTTGACTGTGTGCAACTCTGTATATTCAACATTCCTGCACTAAAGGGATGCTGAAAATCAATGAGCTTCTCAGCCTCAAAGCTACCCTGAACCCACACACCTGTGAAGAGGAATGGTAAGGGCTGTCCTTGGAAGATGCAAGCAGGAATCTCACACCCATTACTGGCCCATGCCTTCACCACTTCTGCTAACACAAATGCTGCAGTGAATACAGTCCAGTATGTTACTTAAGAAACTAATCTGCCCTAGGATTAAAAGCAGTAGCCCAATGAAACGTGCTTGAAAGGCAAGTAGCATTCCTAAATAAAAGGGATTTGAGTGCTGTACACAATTTTCGTCAAAGATCTTTGACACGTAGAACACTGCAAACCATTTTTGAAACTCTAGTTGATTTTCAGCACAAGATCAATACAAAAATCTTACCGAGAAGTAGGTTTAAACTGTCAAAATTCTGACATAAATTCTCCAGACTTCTCTGCTGAGTCCTTTATGACTTTGACTCCTCACCACGCCATCCCATACCCCTCTCTAGGCTTCATTTCTGCACAGCATGAGGTCTCTGCCCAGCCCAGTAAATTAAGATCTGTACAGAACATTTGATTTACTATTGAGCCACATTTCCACCCCAGATGAAGCACTGGAAAAGCCAAGGAGTGGCCACTACATGATAGATAATTCATCACTCACATAGCCAGGGAGTGGAGGTAACTATAGCATGCTTCAGTTTTGAAGTTGATTATTTGAAGTATAATATCAGTGACTGTCTGCCAGAAATGTCAAACCACCAAATACAATAAAAGAGGAGCAACATCTGAGGAACTGATTATCTAGCACTGCTCACGTCAATAAAATCACACCTCAGTGGCACACAGGGAAGGAGAATGACTTCTTAACATGTGATATGCTGTGGTCCCCACTACACCATAGATATGTAGGGCATCACTTCTCCAGATACTCTAAAATAAGAGCATTAGATAAAGAAGTAAAATTATATCCCACTTGCAGATGTTGTTGAGTTACGTTTGTAAAACTGTTATCTTTTGACTATTGTAATATACAAGAATATGCCCCTTTATCACACTGGAACATTGACCTTCACCGGGTATCTTACCACAACTTCTTCATTTTTTGCAATCCTTGGTACTGAAATCAGTCGAAATTGATTGCGTTTCACTGCATCATTCCCATCAAATATCTTTAATGTTTGTTTACCTGAATGAAAACAATTATTGTATTTCAATAACATGCCCCTCAAATCATAAAGCTACCTGAATAGGACGCATATAATGTAACTGTTAAAAACCTGCTTTTAACCCAATCTCTTAATCACAAGCTTTGAGGCTGAATCTTTTTATTTTTGTCTCGTTACTGACTATTTAAAACAGGGGTACATTCACAGAGGGAAGCAGGGAGAGTAATCATAGTTTTATCCCGGCTTCCGATGGAACTGTTCATATATAACTATACTGCTTATGTCATCACTTCTTCATCCTCACCATTCAAGACTGCATTTACTATTGTCAAGTTCAGGAACTCAAAAACCAAAACAGAGTGCTGTCACCTTCAGAACAGCTCCCAAAGCACTGCCAGTTCTAAGATTATCCTTCCAAAGAAACTTCTTAAAATAGCTGATGAACTGTACAGAAAACAGGAGAACATACAGGAAGAATGTAAAAACTAGATGAAGGTACAGAAAATGAAGAACTATAACCCCCTGCTGTGTTTCACTTCACTGAAGTTCTGTCCAATCCATGCTGAAACCATGGAACACAAGTTGTTTCACAGATGTCTGTGAAAGCATGAAGTGTGGTACAGTTCACTGTATGACACAATTTCTCTCTTATTTAAGCAATAATTTTAAGAGCAATAGCAAAGTATAACCAAATTCACCAAATTCTCACAGAACAGGCAGGTTTTGAGAGGTTTTAAGAACAAATGAATGCTATCAATCCAATATGTGTGTCTTTACCACCTATGGAAAGGAATCAAGACAATTGATCTAGGCCAAAAAGGAGATTCCAACATGACAGACCTTGTGTCATCTCCTGATCACATCTTTATGAAGATACCTAGCGAGCTCTCCAGTTTTACAAGTTCTTTGATGTACTCCCCAGAGTGCCCAGGCTTTACAACAGACATTAGTATTCTTCAGGGACACAAGCTGCCCATTTGAATGCAGTGTTGGATCTGTATAGCACAATGTTACAGACTGATCTCATGACAAAACCTCAATGCCTATTTTAATAATAAAGTCATAAAATCACTAGAATTTAAACTTGTCCACTTATTACAGCCTTTCTTCATTGATGAATCCATTGGGCATGGCACAATGTATGTACAAGGACATTCTCAAAAAGCAACATAAAGATCTAATTGCACAGAAAAGTAATCACCCGGTACTGCCTCTCACCCTACTCCAAACTTATCTTACTCTCCCCTTGGACAAAAGTGGCTATGTTAATCAGTGAGTGCTTCAGTATCAGCACTTCCCCTTACAAGAGAAGAAAATACAAGTAGAATCTCCCTAGAAGCACTCTTGAGACAGGATTTTAACAGTAATTCAGTAGGAAGCCTTGCTCTTTATTTTTTTTTTTCATTTATAAAACCATTTATAAACTCAGTATTAACAAAACAACTTTTAAGTTGCAGAATCGAGTAGGATGGACCTAAGTGGTCCATGCCACATACATCTGCATGGGTTGACGCACAGGGAAAAATGCAGGTTAGCTAAGAGTATGAGAAGAGCTCTAGTTTCCTTCTGCCAGAAATGAATGCGGCTAAGCACCTCTCTAAAGGGCCTGTACTTGACTGCCGACAACATGGACACAACCAAGAGAAACTGGGAGTCTGTGCACTCATCAGGACTGTGGTCTCACTGGGATTGTGGAGAGCTGTTGTGACAGCTCACACAGCTGTGATGCTGCTGTGGATGGACACAGGCTGCTGGGGAATGATGGAACGATGAGGAGGCAGAGTGTCTGTGAGCCCCTGCAGTGTGAGATCAGGGGGGATGCTTGGAGCTCTGCCTTGGGATGGATGAGGAGACGGAAAGAGCTTATGGGTAGAAGACAGAGCAGTGTCTGGACAACACAGTGGCTGCCTGTTTACAACACCCTAATCAGGCAGAAGCAGTAGATAGAGCAGATACTGCTGCCTCCTGCCAACTGCAAGAAGCCTCACCTTGGCGGGACCTGGTCCTCGTGGAGGATTTGAGCCACTGCCCTACCTGCTGGAGGGACACAACAGCCAAGCATGAACAATCCAGGGTGTTCCTGGGGTGGGCTGACAACAATGTCCTGCCACAAGTGACGAGCTCATGGGGAGATGCTCTGCTGGACTTGATTCATAAAACAAGGAAGGATTGGTTGAGGATGTAAAGGTTGGTTTCAGCCCTGTCTGCAGTGACCATGAGCTGGTGGTGTTTAGGAGCTTGAAATGAAGGAAATAAAGCAGATAGCAGTATCATCAAGCCAAGACTTTTCAGCAATCTGTTTGGAAGACAGCCATGGGATACAGTCCTGGAGAGAAGTGTGATCCAGGACATTGTGTTGGGTTTGTGTGGAGCTGGGTTCTTTTTGTAAAAGCAGGAGGGGACTGCAGTCATGGTCCCTCTAAGAAATTGCTTAAACCTTCCCTCATCTTTAAATTGGACCCATCTGGACAAGACCAGGCCAATCATTCACCTTTGCAGACACCATTTAAGAGGAAGAAATCTGCAGTGGGAGGAGGAGATGGAAGGAGTGGGATGAGAGAAATGGCCATGCAGACCCCCAAGGTCAGTGAGGGAGGAGATGTTCTGGAGCTGAGACCTCCCTACATCCAGTGGTGAGATGGCAGCTGTCCTGTTGCACTCTGTGGAAGGCAACAGTGGAGCTGAGATCTGCCAACAGTTTGTGGAGGACCCCACAGCAGAGGGGTGGCTGTAGCTGGGGGATTTGTGACTTTGTGGGGAGGTGGTGGAGCAAAATGTGCCTGGATTTCTGCTGTCACACAAGAGTCTCATGCTGTAGAGTCTGTGAGGATTTGCAGATCTTGGGAAGGACTCACATTGGAGAGGTTCATTAGGGACTGTATACCCTAGGACAGACTGTGTTTGAGCAGGGGACGAATAGAAGCAGCTCTCCTCCTCTGAGGAGGAGTTATTTAGACCGGAGAAAAGGCTGAGAGGACATCTTATCACTCTCTACATGTACCTGAAATGAAGTTGGATGAGGTGGGTTTTGATGTCTTCTCCCAAATTACAAGCAACAAGGCAAGAGGAAATGGTGTCAAGCTCTGCTAGGAGAAGTTGAGATTAGATATCAGAATTTTTTTTTTGCCAAAAGGTTTGTCAAGCATTAGAACAGGTGCCCAGGGAAGTGGCTGAGTCATCACTCCTTGAGGTGTTTAAAGGATGTGTATACATGGCATTTATGGACATGGTTTAGTGGTAGATGTGGCAGTGCTGGGTTAAGGGTTGGACTTTGTTATCTTAAAGGTCTTTTTCAACCAAACTAATTCTATGACTCTAAGAATGGCCTTCAGAAGCACAGCTCTAATTTCTCCTTCCTTTATGACTATTCCTTTGGTACTCTTAAGAGTAGTTAGCTGAAACCTTTTATAACATCTCTTTAAAAAAAAAAATAATTGCACAGTGTCCACATGCAATGCACATGACAGAAATGGAGAGAGAGTCATGCTACTGGACTTGCCAAATATGGATTTTAATATGAAAACAGAATTACTGGATGGATCTGGCTTTTCAGTTTTCCAATTATCAACTCAGTGGATGTGACAGTTGTAAATTTTTTTTTTAATCACAAGATAAGGAACACTTAAATATCATCAACTCTCAGCTTTAAAGTATCCTTGAAACTCTTACTGTCGTTGCATTGGGACTACAGCAACTCAGAAAGTTATCCACTCCTTTGAACATTGCTCTGACAGAAAACTGTTTCTAAAAGAATTTCACTTTTTCTGAAATTAATCAGGCAATCTCCATGGTGACTTTGACATAAACAAATGTTAACCAAAAGACACGCTGTGTCCTGTTTGACCTTCTTTAGGGCTAACACAATTAGAAAAATACTTAGTAAACACTGGTTACTGACAGCACAGCTGATGTTCTGAGTATGAACTTTCATAACATTATAAAAATCTCTACTGTTTTCTCTAGCAATCCAGAGGGTATACAACTATCTGAGAATAAAAACAACTATCTAAGTTTTAGTACTTGTTTTCATTCAAACTGCCTTCATAGTCTGCTCTTGTCAGACACTAGCTGGCCTGAAAGAATCCCTAGCAATTTTAACTGGAGGGTTTTTTATGAGCTTCTCACTTCTTAAAAGCACACAAATGTTACAAAGTTGTCCAAACTCTCAAAATAAACTGGTTAGCATGGAGGAGTTTAGATCTAGAGGCCAGTAGCAATGTTCTAAGCTCAAGTACAGTCCTTAGCTAGATACACAGTAGGTTTAGTGGTGCTTTTCTTAAGGTAACCTGGTTATCCATCATAAACACAACTGTTCTTCACTGATAATCAAGCTTAAGTGTTTAACTTTGTCACTGTCCTCCTCACAGGAGTTACACTTACTGCAACCTAAAGAACCGTGGCTTTCTTGCACATGAACTTCTGGGGTCACATTAAAAGAACAATCAGCTACTCACTTGGCCACAAGTAGTCATCCACCCTTGGAAAGAAGTTCAACTATAGTAAGTTTTAATATTGTGTAAAGCTTTCTCCCTCCTGTTTAATTTCAAGGAGAAAACAACAAGCAAAAGGGAAAACTTCAGGCATAATTTATCAAGCTATGGAACTTCATTTTGGAGGCTAAGATATCAAGTTTTCTTGGGAAAAGGACAAACAGCATTTGACAAGCTCAAAGATCCTATCCTTTGACTTCCAAATCCACACAGACACTGCATACCTTTGAAAAGACTTACACGCAGCTTGTGGCAGAGATAGGAAAATAATATAGTTCTGAATGCTTTAGTCACTGAAGAAAGCTAGAAGTCTACACCAAATGTGTTGGTTGAATTTATTCTTAAACTAAAAGCTATCAACACCACTTACAAAGAATCAGTCTTCCCAACAAAACTTGTGCAATCCACACACTTTCTGCTCTCCTTCCTAGTCACCGCTACCTCAAATTACAGCAGTGTGAACTGGTGGATTTGGGTTTATTTCAGCATTCCCTTTCCCAACCTACAAGGCAGCAATAAAGCAGGTAAGAATTGTGTATTTTTTCTGTTATTGTCTTGAAGAGAGTCTTTCAGAATCCCAGATTCTTCCTTTCTCTAGCTGTTCTTCCAAGAGAGCCATTTGCAGATGTGTCAATTCTTTTCATGAGCAGCTCACATCCCTCTAGTTCTAGCAAAGTTCTGAATCACTAAGCTATGTTAACAGGCATCCTCCAACCATCTCTTCACCCTTCTCTTGCAAGGTGAGAACTTCACAAAGCATCTGCTCTATGTTCACAACATGATCCGATTTCACTTGCTGCTTCCTATAGCTTTACAGCTACAAATCCACTTAGATAACATTTCAAAGGAACATCTGAAAGACTTAGTTGTCTGTAAGCATGTTCAGCAGAGTACAATGACTGTTTTTATAAAAGCTGGACATTTCTGTAAGTATTTTTACAGGAAATATCCCTCAAAATCCACACCTGTGGTCATTACTTCTTCCTCCTGACAGTTTGCTCGTGTTTGCAGAATTACAGTGGAGGAGGTCTCCTCCACACTGACAGCATGGGATAAGACTTAAGCAAACACTAGGCCAATGACGTGGGTCTATGTAATACAAGAACATTTTGTCTCCCTTCCTTGGTAGATGAACCAGAGCTACCAGAGCAGAGCACTGCATGGCAAAAGAGGGGCTGTGGAAGGACATGCTGTGAAAAGTACGTTTGCTGATATCCCTGCAGCCCTCATTTCTGTCCTCTTCCCTTCAGAGATGGTTTTCTCTTGATGGTTGCAGTGGCACAAGCTGAAGCAGACAGTTCACATGCAACTGGTTAGTGCTGAGACACATTCATGGGGCAGAGAGACTCCCAGGTCAGGGCCATGCCCTTCCCTTGTCATGTTGCCTTGTCTGACAAATGGGTTGCACACATGCATGGCCAGGAAGTTTGTTGAGCCCTCAATACACCTCCTGAAATGCATCTGGTATGCACTTACAGTGAGCTTATATGGAGAAACTGTATAGAAACATCAAAATCAGCAGGATGTTAAAGCAAACAGAATGCATAATCACAGAAACAGCCCAAAAAACATGGCTCTCCATGTCACTGTTGAGTACCTACAGTTACATTTTTAATCTGATAAGCCTTGTCATAAGGACCTCTAAGGCAGGGAAGAATTTAACACTAGCTATTAACACCTCTCAATATCTCTCTATAAGCCTTCTAGCAACAATACTACAAACCTACAGGGAGATTTTTTACCTCTTTCCTCTTGAAGAGATTTTCCATAAGACTTCTTTACATTCTCAGGAAATAGTTAAGAAGAGGTGCTTGCCTTCCTTGAAACAGACATTTAGAGTAGCCAAAGTTTTGATTACCAACCAGTGTGAAAGATAAAGGATGAGGGGGAAAGGGATGCAGGGAACAAGGGAGAAATAGGTAGACTGAAATGGAACCAAGCCAAAGGGGCAGGAACAATGGGGATTAAACGTAAGCTTGGGCAAGGAGAGGAACTGGAAGAGATAAGTTGAGGAAGAGTACAAAACACAACTTTGTGAGAAGCAAAAACAATAGTAGGCCATACCAAGTGTCAGAAAAGGCAGACAGAAGAGGCTGAGGAAAGGAGGCAAAAGGAAGATATGCACAAAGGGAAAAGTGAAGCAAAAAATGATAAATGTGTGATTTTTCAGAACATTTTTTAATTTTCCCAGTAGCTACAAGCAAGTCATCCAAGCAAAGGAAATATATAATCTCCTCCAAAACCTAAGCCACGTGTTCATTTAGCACAGCTACGTGTAATCCTGTTTTTCAAAATATCTTCAAGTGCAGGTGAAGCAAACTGTCTTGGGGGAAAAAAAAAAACCCATTTTCAGCATTAATACTGTATACCTGGTAAATGAGTAGCTCTTGCACCGAACAGAAGCTTCTGTGAGGACAGAAGTTGAGGACCTGGAGAAGCAACATCCCTCAACCACTATGACAGAAAAGCTATAAAATAAATAAAAGCTGGCTAGGCCTCACTATACAGTCATCCAGTAGTCATGCAGCACCCTCAGCTTTCATTGGTTCCTGGCAAGCTATTCGGGCAGAATCAAATGTCATGTTCTCAGATCCCTGCAGACTGACACACAGGAGCTCTTATTAAGTTATTTTTTATTTCAGAAATTACTAACATAGCTCCTCTGGGATTCATTTATTGCATATATACAACAAACTCAACTTTTTTTTTTCTTCTCCTCCTGCCGTATGCCTTCATGTTACCATGAAATAAAAAGAATGATTTTCAAAAGTCTGCCTTTGATTTTTCAAGTTTGACAGATTATATTTGTGCATCTTAACCAAAACCAGGGAATTCTTTTCTCCAGGAAAACAAGAACAATCCGAGCTTACTGAAAGCTAGTTCAACATCAAATCTCAGAAAGGAGACACACTGCACAACCTTGAGAGGCAACCATTGGAAACACTTTTAATCCGCTTCTTTAACCACACTCCCAGCTATCTGAGGGTCTGTTCAATACAGAGCAATTTTATCAGTCATATATTCCCAGAATGACCAAAAATCATTGTATTATGGAAATGGACTTTGTGGCTCAACTCCTTCCCCAGGCAATACAACTAACTATACTAATGAGACCATCCACATCGTACCATACCTGTAACATTCAGTTCTCCTCAAGTTAATTGCTCACTGTGTAGACAAGTGCTTAGACGTTGGCTCACGTTCTCAGGCACAAGGATCTACAGTCCTTTTCCAAACCTGCTCAAAGTCTGTTAAATCTATCTACTCAGAAAATGCAGAGGTTTTTTTATGGTTATTTTATGCTTCTGGCTTCAGCATCTTGGTAGGCTAAGTTTCATGGTTGACTTCATATATTCTAAGCTCCTAACATTAAATCTTGTAACTTTACAATTCACCGAACAAGCCTACTACAACAGCAAAGAAATAAAACGGAATGCAGACCACTAATACAAATCTTTCAATATTAATCTACAGACATTAGTACATCCTTTCCTACTGGTCTTTCCTATGAAAAAACATGTCTTTACAAGCCAATATTATTTAATTTGTTCTGACTCAATTTTCACTGTTTGGAAAAAAAAAAGCATCTATAAAATGTGGAGAGCCAGAATTGAGAACAGCTAGAATATTCCAGAATATTCTCCAGTTCAGATAGTCCTAAGGCACTGAGAAAGATGTGGCAGATGTGCTGAGCCAACACAAAGAAGCTAATGAGCAGCTAACTCTTGACACATATTAGACAAATGGTATTGTCTAGAAACGGGTGGAAGAGGTCCAACATGTTGTAATAGTGCCTCTGTCATATTTAGTTTGATAGGCTATGACTACTCACACTGACAGGTAAAGAAGCACAACAGCTGGCAGGTGAACCCCTGTAACTTCGTCAGGGACTTTAGCAGAGAAGCCATGCCCTGACACAAGGACATCAGCCCAAGCAGGTGACTCCACAGAAGATGCTCTGTGGGCCACTTCAAAGACTAAAGAGGTCACTAAGTGTAAGGCTCTGAAATGCACATGAAACACATTCTAGCTTTGTACATGAGTTGTTAGGGGATGTTTAGGAAAGGAACCAAAGGTAGAAAGGGAAAGATTAAGGTGATTTGGGGAGGAAAAACTATGGGGAAATAGAGGGATAAAGAGATAAATGAAGCTGGTCACATGTAAAGAGGTTGCTGTCTGCTGCACCTTCTGGGCCATGCCCTGCACCTGATTCACACAGCCTGTCCTGTCCTCTCATTAAATGCTATTTGTAGCTCTTTTTGTGTGTATGGTTTCCACTCTTTTTCATTCATGTGTGCATATGGGTTCTTGCATACAGTCACAGAAGCAGGACTGCTGATCATTGTGACCCATGTGTCTACAGTGCCAGAAAACAGGTTGACAGCGCAATTTGCTGGCTGGACTCATAACTGGCCTAGGAGCCACACGTGTGTGTGTGTCAGAGTGAAGCACCTGTCAGAGACGACTACTGGGGAGGGATCAGGAGGTCCAGGATGACTGCTGGAGAGATTGTGTGAGCTGGGGGTCCAAGGAGATACCATGGAGAGGAGGAGGTATGTGCACATCTATCTGTGCACACATGGATGCACCCAGCCACTCATGCATGTATATATGTACATATGTATCAGAATACGTATATATACACACACACACTCCCACTAATAGACCTTCATCCTGCTAAGCCACAGAAGAGAGAGGATGCTGCAGCAGCTTTACCTCTACTGAGGTACCAGATTCAGAGATCCCTACACTGTTAAACTAAAGCTTCCAAACTTTTTTTTCCCCGGCGAATGCTCTGTTTTTAAAGAGATCTAAGAATCATTCCCTATCTATTGAGCTTTCTAAATCATGGCAAAGACACTGGGATCTACATTGACTTCTGTTTCTTGAAAACATACAAAGAAGCAGCAATTTCTTTTAACAACACTGTTCTATTTAAAACACAGGTAATTACTCTTCACATGAGCCTTAAAATGCACAATCTACTTTTGCCTTCCCTGGTCTGCAGATGGACACTGTATACGAACAAAAGATATAGGTCTGCATCCTGTCCCAAGTTTTAGTATCTTTTTTCCTTCCTTTGGAAGGACTGAACTGTCCTGTATTAGTACTTTCAACCAATTTAGTTGAAATCTCTGGATACATTATTTGGTCTCTTTGACTGTCATGAGTAAGGGTAATAGCCTTAACTGGTAAAGTATAAAAGCCCTAGTACTCAGCCACTCATGCCATTTAAAACACTGGAAAAAGTGAAAATTATTTAAATGACCTGCAGTTTGCGAGTGCTTGGCTGCATAACAAGAGGAGCATGGTGATGAATCATAACTTCAAGTCATTAAGAGACACCAGCTTCAAATTTTAATTAGTGAAATAAGAGCATGTTTGAAATCACTTCCATAACTGAGTTAGCTATTTACTAAAAAGGATTTTTAAAAATACCAACAGCATCTGCACAATTATGCTATTAATTTTGTGAAAACATAGTCTAAAAAGAAAAAAAGGAGAAACTTTTGCATTTATTGACTTTAAACTTTGTTCTTTACAACAACCCATGCAGCTACATTAGGCAGCAAATACCATGTTTTTCTAGTTACTAATATGGATATAGAAGAAGGATGCCCTTAAATTGCGGTTGGCTAAAACCAATCCCAGAAAGCTCCACATGCATAAGAATTTAAATGCAATAAGAGGCAACCAGTCTGGCTCAATCCAGAGGCAGAGTGTTTAATATGCTTTTATTGTAACATCCCCAAGCAAAAAAAAAGAAAAAGATTTCACCTGTCTTCAGTATGATTTGGATCCAGCTATCTTAAAGCAAAAAAGCTTGGAAAAGATATCCTGTCTGCCTTTAAAATGGACTGTTAAATACAAGGTTTCTTTCTTTGACTATCAAGTTGAGAGAAATGATCTATTTATCAGGGTAAGGAACAGAATGTAAGTTATGCCAGTTGAAAATGGTGAAGAGATATTTGTAAGACCCTGGATAAATGTTTAGTATTAGAAAAATAAACTTTTTTCTTTTTTTCATAAAGCAAAGCAAGTTAAGGTTACATGAATAAAGACTAGAATAGGTGATTATTCACCACTTACTTAAATTCTGCTTACTTGAGTCTGTTGAAATTTGGACATCTTTTGCTGATCCCTGTGTTGACCCATCAACATCATCATCTTCATCTGTGAAAACAGATACATTTTAATAAGGGATTTTTGTTAATTTGAACTGGGGAAAATACAAAAAAAGCTTTGTCATGTTTTCCATCAAAGAAGATAGCACAAAAGACATTTTCTCAGACCATCGGAAAACAGATGTAAGGTTAGAAAAGAGATTTTTCAAGGTGCTACAGTATTTTATCTGGGTATACGCAGGCTAAGCACTATAAACACACTTTCTGGCTTTCCAAATGTGGTGAGTTTTCTTTAGGTTTTTTCATAACCCATCAAAGCACTGAAAATGTTAAAAGTTAAGATAAATGAGTATTTCTCCTTCTCCATGCATCTGTTTCTGACCACCAGCTAATGACTATCTGCACTGTATTCTCTCAATTTGAAGTAAAAGATACTAATTTTAATTAAAGGAATGCAAAAAAATCATTATTACCTTAAAAAAACCCCAATATTGCTTAATATGAGCACTTAGAATGTAGCCTGAAATGGAAAAGCTATTCCATCATGTAAATTAATGAAGGAAGAGACTAGAAAGTGCAGCTATAACCTTGCATTCTTTCACTCAAAGTGCTCTGTGTTCAGTTTTTACTTAGAGGTGACATAAATATAAAAAAAGAAACAAGTTTGACATATTAAAAGAACGCAGCACTGTTTAAAAGACAAACTTACTTAAAATTAGAGAAGTCACCTCCAAAGAGGTTACTACTAACTTCTGTTAATAATAATACAACTTTATCTTCATTTAAGTGTTTGAGACACGTGTAGAGTACCTAACAATAGATCTGAATCAAGGTTCATAATGAGCCTTCCAACAAAACCATGGTCATCTGGATTGTTTATTTCTGGTATTTATTGCTTACATTAGAAGTATTATAAACTCCACGACTTTCAAGTATGTGCTGTACTTCACCCACCAACAAGAAAAACAACACACTGAAAAAAACCATAACAACCAACAAAAGCAACCTAACACCTCCCCTTGCCCCTTGCACTTTCATAGGTCACTTCAGTGTATCTCAGTTATGTAGACTTAGGGTCATGCAGTTTATGCAGCAGCAAGGCTCCTGCTATACCTTCTACATATGACAATGCATGGATGCTGCTAATGACCAGTTGCCTTCATCACAGCCAAACCTACATGTTCAAAGCTGAAAGTTGAAAGTTGGTTCTTTAAGTTAAGAAAGGCGTAGTCGCAAATACTTCCACAACCTGTGTTTTATGTACCTTTTAGTTGCTTTCTTTTTGTACTCGTGTACCAAAAGTAAAGCTTTACAAGAACATAATAATCAAAATATAAATTAGAAAATACTTCAGCAGCTTAAAAAGTCTCTTGCTACTGAAGAGCTTTGAAACAAACATACACTCTAGATGGCAGCAGAACACTATCCTGCCAAATACATGATTTCCTTCCAGAAAGGAAACCTTCAAACTGCAGATGCTTAATCCAAGAGGCAAACAAAAATATCTATGTAAGTGACATGTCAAACACGTCTATCATTGTAGCAGTGATAACACCAATCTGCTAAGCAAGAGGAGACTGAGGGGGGATCTTATTGACTTTTACAAATATCTAAATGGTGGGTGTCAGGAGGTTGGGACATCCCTTTTTTCTGTTGTGTCTAACAACAGGACAAGGGTAACGGGGATGAAGCTGGAACACAAAAAGTTCCATTTAAACATAAGAAAAAGCTATTTTACTGTAAGAGTGAGGGATTCCAGGCACAGGCTGCTCAGGGAGGGTGTAGAATCTCCTTCCTTGGAGTTCTTCAAGACCCGCCTGGACACATTCCTATGTGACTTGATCTTGGTGGACCTGCTTCTGCAGGGGTGTTGGACTAGATGATCTCTAAAGGTCCCTTCCAACCCTACCATTCTATGATTCTAAGTTTTTGGATTTTAGGTATTTACTTTCTGCATGCTTATTGTTTAAAGAGCAGTTTTACCATTCAATTACAATAAACAGAACTCTGAGCCTTTTGTACAGTCTGCATTTACAAATCTCTGCCTTGTTCCAAAAATAACAAGAAGTTAAAGAATACCGCCATAAAAGCCAGTGAAAACTAGCTATCATATGCCTTAGTGAATTATACCACTAGGGTAAAACACGTTCATCAGTTTTGAAAGTTTTACCTGTTTCTGTCTGCAAATTTTCTGATATTCGAAAACAGTGCAGTTTACTGAAGTTGCGAGAAAATAATTGCACAGAGCTTGGTGGAAGAATCATGTTCCTTAATCTTCCAAAAGTGCATTCTGGTGTGACAATTATATAGCAAGCAGCATGAGCCTATAAATAGAAGCATCAATTAAGAAGTTTGTGAGACACAGAGAAAGCAAATTTGTTCGTAACAAAATATACACGAGAATTTTAAAACCTCAGGCTAGACATATATAGACCTTTTTCAAACCATTTCCTTGAAATGAGTGACCCATTTTTCACTTTAGATTTTAATTTGTTCCATTCAGTTTTTATATACCAACAATAGGGAGTCTTAATGTGTGAAGAAACTCCAAGTACTACACAGCTTGCTCTATTAAAAAAATAAGGATTTTTATGCAGCTATGTCAAGAAGCTTGATGTTTTAGTCTTAAGCACTGGATCTTCCATTGTGTTCAGTTATAGGAAAGGTGGGCAAGTTATACTGAGTAGCTTTAAAATAGCAATATCATCATACACAGATATACCCACTTGCAAATTGAGAGAGAACACTTTTGGAGTTTTATGCCAAAACACAACTGGCTAGTTTCTGCCTTTATACTTGCGTGAGATCTTTTGCCATTATTTAGTATATACGCTTTTGTACGTGTGGCCATACAGCCCCTTCCATTTGTTAGATTGCCCTCAAAGACTGCTCCTCCCATCCCAGAAATTACAAATCAGATTACAAATACAAACCCTTGAATATTAAAAATAATTATCGAAAATATCTGAAACACTGAATAACCTCAGTTTCAACTTAAATTACTGTTATACAGTGTATCTCATCTTGCATTAAGTGGCAAATTAATGATTTACTACATATTCTTCTCAGTTCCCACATCCTATGGTCCTACCTTGCATTTTCATCATATTTCAATAATAGCATTAAGTGGATGGACTAATTGTTATCTGCACAGCAGACTGTGTTTCAGTATATGAGAAGCTGTGGCTTTCATGAACATTACTGAAGGGTACCATCGTGTTGCAAAGGAATTAAATATAGATCATGGGAATGGAAAAACACAGAAACAAGTACTGACAGCTTATAAAACTCCCTAGCTAAACAGTTTAAGAACTATTCTGCATTGACAAGGGAACAAATATAAGAGAATGATAAATCTTTGACCTCGCAGAATTTGTGATTTGAAAGAAATTCCAGTTTCACACAGGAAAGCTAAGTGGAGGCTTCTAAGCAGAAATCTGTAACGATGAGTCCTTGTTAAATTTCAGTTCACTGGAGTTACATAAAATTTAATCATGATTTTGAGAATGGCTCATTTTAATGACTCATGCAGGAGAAATATTTAATAAATCGGACTGTCCATCTAACTCAAACATACACATTTACATGCATAAGTGTATAAATTAAGTGTATTTGTGAAGTGTAAATGAAGTATATTTATAAATGTTTTAAGTAAACTTATATAACGTGTTTAAATAAGCATACATACCAGGATGCCACACCATTCACATCTCATGCCAGACAGCACCTCAGAAGAGCCACAGGTTTTCTTGCAAACTTCACAGCGAGCACTTGAGGAAAGGTTTCCCTCCCTCCAGTGGTGGTGGTAAGTATCCTGGGAAGACATATCACAACTTAGCATTACACAAAACAGATCTAGAAGTATGTTCAACCTAACTTTAAAGTCAGCAATTCAAATAGCTCTGAGGAAACAGCAATACAGACTAAGACATTGTGTTTTCTCACTATAAATATGATCCTTAATAATCTTGTATTTCACAAAAAAAAGTTTATCAAACTACCAAAAAATTTATCACACAATGCTGCTTCCTCACAGTCCACCAAAACCATATCCTTGAACTAGAAAAAGAAAACCCTAGAAGTTCAGTATTATGCATATATTTCACAGTGAAATGTTTGGCAGTCTTGCCCCAGACAGTCTGCAGGAAGCTTGAGGAAAATGACAATGTTTTCCTCGGATGCAATGTGGTCAACAGCTCCACACAGAAATGGCGGGGGGGGAAGGGGAAAAAAAAAAGTTCCATGCCAGCTTCCACAACACAAACTTTAGATCACATGCTCGAGTTTTTTTTCTCTAATTAGGACGTTGTATACATTGAACAGGCTTCTCAGTACAGCTTCAATAACTATCGTGTATATGTCAAATTTTCATCTCACTATCTGTGATACATTCTGAAGCCATACTTATCCTTTGGTGAATAAGCAACAGCAGTGCTTTAATAATTAGTGGCATGCAAAAGAAATGGTCAAAATTCGGCTTCATCCTCTAGCCCATGTTTTTACATGAAATATATGTGACCACCTTCTGCCATAGAGGCACAGGCACTTACATGGTCCTGGTGCCCATCCTGGTGACACTGCCGGCAGTCACTGCAAGCAAACAGGATACAGTCTGTGTGCACATGCAGCTCACAAACTAAAAGCACGGAAACAAGAAAACTTCTTTAAGTTGGGAACCCTAGGGTTTTTGCAGCTCCTCCCTCTCCCACTTTTCCCCATCCCCCTTCCCTCTTCCATCCAATATGCTTCGACTGCTCTTTCACAAACACTTTTTTTCCTTTATGCTCTTTTCTGTGATGCAAAAATAATAATAAAAGAAGTTCATCAGCACTGTACTGTGTGTTGCTCCCATTTTCTTAGTGCTAAACTGGTAAGGCAAGTACAAGGACAAGGCTGAGCTAATTTTGCTCATAAGCACTTGCCTTAATTTGTCCAGTACAAGAAGTGGAAAGTTTTAACAACTGTTTGGTTTACTACAGCATTGTCTCACAATTTCACAGAAACTGCTGCCTACTCCAAAAGTAATCAATCCAAAATCTACATTGATTTAATAAAATGTTTTAGAAGTGAAATGTTAGAAGCAGTAACAGAAAGAAAGTTCTCCTGCATCCAAATGTCATCAAATCTTGAGTGTACGGTAACAGTCCTCCTGAAGCAACATTCCATTCCTTTTACAAATTCTTTTCCAAACTCTACTGCAGAGCAAGTGGGCACTTCATGTGTGGGTTCAGGACAGCAGATGCTTTTCTGCTGAACAGCCCCTCTGTCTCCATCCCTGGAGCTGTCAGAAGCACAAGGAAACAAGGTGTGATTTGAGTCCTCAGCCCCAGAAAAGCTTGGGGAACTGATGCTGAAAACACAGCAAGGCTGTAGCACGTCCTTCTCGCAGAAGTAGCATGGTGCCACAGGAGACAGGGCAGAGGTGGGATCAGCCACTGACCCATGCAGCATGTCTGCACTGGCATGAACCTGCTTGTATTTACGAAGTGATACAACACATGCTGATGTCAGAACACACAGAAGGGAGGATGTTATTCTCAGGGAGACTGCAGTTGCCAGAAAGTGTGTCTGTCTTGGGAAATAAATTATTTTTATTGCTTGATGATACTCAATGGATTTAATTTTAAACCTGACCAGAAGTAACTGGTATGTTAATCTCAGTGGATTTGTCCAAGCTATGCCTGCCTATGGTAAATTACCATTTAATTGTCAGGAAACAGAATGCAATGATTTTTTCAGCACACTCTCCTAAGTAAGCTTTGCATTGTCTTCCAAAACACCTGTTAGATAATGTAGCCAGAAGAAGCTTTAATTAAGTCTATAAAGTTTTAGGCAAGCTTGCTTTTGCATAAAGTACCTTCATTATTTAAAGCTGACTTGAAGTATGAGATGTGAAAGAAAATCTACAAAACTCCCCAACTAAAATGCTATGCTGCAAAGGATCAGTCATTTTAAAAAAATACAACTAAAAGGTCTCAGTGCCTACTACCATTACTACAAGAGTTAGTAAAGTTCTTTACAGACCTCATGGACAGATATGGGTCAAAATGATCTTCCCCTAACTGCTTTTTAAAGATTTGTGTATACAAGTACGCTCTGAAGGCATTCAATTTTTCATCAAGTAAACAAAAATAAGAGCTAAGCATCAAACTCTTTTTCTGTTGTGCTCCAACAAGTTATTACTCCAAGAAGTTATTGGCCCAAGCACACCACAGAAATCTGAAGACTGGAAGGTGGCAACTGCGCATGTTAGCCACATTACCTGAAAGCATCTTGAAAACAGTATTAAATCACACAGAGAATAATACCTTATTTTGAAATCACTCTCTGGGACCTAGAAAGGCAATCAGCACTAACACTGCCTCATTCTAACCTTGCAGAAGACCATGATCTACCACCACACCAAAGCAAAGCCTCTATTAACAGGTCTTACTAAGTCAACATCAAGTTTTCAAGTACAGCTCACTAAACTGTGTTGTCTTCACCAACCCGAAGAATTTTCACGTGAGGTGTGACATGGTCCCTCCTCTGCTCACATTTCTCCATGTTCATAGATATAACAGGAATATTTTACAGTTTTGCCACTTCAGATGCCAGGCAAGATATATGCTTTGAGTCATACCCTCACTAATGGTTTCTGTAGACCAAATTAGGAATTCAGGAAATTAACAGAAGTGCTGAGTTTTTTTATTGTTAACTCTGCTAATAGAGGCACACGTTGCCCCTTTCCTACAGCATGTAATAACACAGAGGTTTTTTTCCCTTGGTTTAATTCCCATCTGCTGCTTCTAACACCAACTACAAATCAGAATTAATAAAATGTGTGCATGAAGGGCAGGAGCGTAACAAGAATTATACTCCTGAAGTATAATTATAACAAGACCCCTAAGGTATAACAGGAAAAATACCCCTAAGATAATCTTTCCTGTCAGTAGGTAATCTAAGTTTTTATCGTGCACATCAAATCAAAGTGCTCATAAAAAGAAGTTTCATTTTTGTCAATCCTTCCATTATCTACACATTTCTTTAACTCGGAACAGAATGATGGCTTTGTGTACAAGCTAGTCATGAAAGGGCTGTGAATTCCTTTATAACTCCCAAAAAACCCAAGATGGTTAATTTCAGGTATGTTAACATGGCAGAAAAACCTTTAAAACATTAACTGACTCCATTCCCAGTATATTTGCTGCTCCCAGCTGGTGTTAATAGGAAACTTTTGTAAAGGACACAAAACTAAAAAAAAAAAAAATTCTATTTCTCCATTCCCTTTTTTTTTTTTCTCTTTCCAGACTGTTTATTTGGAAAGAAAAGATATAGCAACTCTCACCACCATGAGTCCAGGTTCAACTGTTACTAGTGAATTCTACAGCAAAATAGCTATCCAAAGCAATCAGTAATTGTCAGCAGATTTCAGAGTCCAAATAGTCTAAGTTTTGCCAATGAACTGTATCTACTTATCTCACCAGGGGTTAATATATCTGCATGCTCAATTCTGAAAATAGATGCCTCACCCCAGAACACTTATCCTGAAAATTTTCAGTTTCAAGTAAATTTGTTTTATTGTAAGATATGAAGATTCCAAAACAAGTCATTTAATAATGCCAATCATTTGCTTAGAAAAGGTAACATCATCTTAACCATCTTTTCTACCTTAATCATGGAAAAGATTCCAGGAAAAGTTCTTTAAATTTCCATAGCAGAAGTCAACAAAATAGCCAATAGTAGACTTGTCTTATTAAGCAAAATCATTACAACTAAGCAAAAAAGGAAAAAAAAAAAAGAAAGAAGGAAGAAAGTCCAGCATCTACATCTAGATTTAAAAGATCTCTAGTTTAAAACAGCTCACTTCTAAAACAAGCTCTGAAAGCATTTTTGAAAACTAAAGGAAGAATCTTCTGCATTTCATGAACCTTAAATGCACCTTTTTAACCTACATTTTGGAAAAGCATGAGAGAAACAAGTTGTAGCCTTACCGATATTCAGAAAACAGGAGAGAAAACACATTACAGCACACAAAATAAGAAAATTGTTTCATTTGTGATGAACACAACTCTGAACCTTCACTAAACCAGAAAAAAAGAATGTCCAGGCATTTTTAATGCCTAAATATAAGTTTAAGAACACCTATATGGAAACGTATGAAAAAATAAGTATTCTCATGTAATGGGTACAGTGATAGTACACTACAATTAAGAGAATAAGAACATATAAGCAAAATTTTGAAAACTTTAACTAAAATAGATTATTAGACTAAAGTTATTTTAAAGAATTAAGAGAATATAGCTGGTGAAAATTTTAAAATTCTCTATGTTTATCTCATGTCACAAAGTTCTGGGGCTTATTAAGATATATCATGAGAAAGACTCTGTGGTATCTGTAGTTCTATGACCATTCCACCAAATCATCCATGTCACACAGTAACTGTATGAAGTGGTGGATTCCCACTAGTCAGAAGGACATAGTTTAGACTTATTATACAACTCACTAGACAAAAGCAGAAACAAAACTTTGTTGGACTAGTTGTTGGTTGGACTAGATGATGTCCAAAGGTTCCTTCCAGTGTCTACCATTCTATGATTCTAAATGCCCTGACCAACGAGAAATATTTCCCCTACAGATACACATAAGCCATTGTACTAAATAAGACAGTATCTTTAGCATAGCAAGAGATTTGAAAACATTTCAAATCCCTACAGAACTCATTCTTCTCTCAGTAGACTCCTTTTTCAAAGAGTTTAGAAGTAATACTCCTTTAAAACACCAAATTCTATTCAATCTCACAACATGAACTGAACAAGTACTAGACATTTGGGATAGGAGAAAATGGAGAATTAAGGAGCTGCCTTAAGTCAAGTACTCCTGCCAACATGCAGTTCAAACAAAAATTCTGGTGTTTGGGTGATTTCTTTAATTACTAAGTTGTTTTTCTTTTCAGAGAATCCATGTCAGAACACTCTGAGCAGTACTATTTTCACAAATAATATTTTCAAATACCTTTCCATTGAAGGCAACTCATCCTCCTTATAAGGAAAAGATATCTGAAGCCAGTAATACAGAAAAATTATATTCCATTCTTTTGTAGGAAATGGGGGGGTTTAGAAACCCTCCTGATAATTCCTGAGAAATACCTGATCATTCGCCGTACCAAAAGCTTCCATTGGAAACGGAAATAAATTACTTCAAGTGCAGAAGCCTTTCTTTAGACGTAACAGCTTCTCATTCATCACAAATCTGAGGCATGTATTCATTGCACAACATGAACCCCCCAGACTTGCTCAAAGCAAATTGGAGGAATGAGGAATAAGCATACACATCTGCTAAAGTCTGTGGTTTCTGGAAAGTTTTTGATTTATTAATTCCTTAATTTGTAGTACACGTTTCCATGACCAGGGAGTAGATAAAAACAATCCACTGTGTGTGTTCATAAGATATGCAACATAAGTAAAGTGAATGTTACTGGGTAACACACAGATGGCTACACAAGTAGGGTTTATTAAGTTACCTTCACATCGAAAGGCAGATGACTCTAGTGACTTTCTGCACACAGTGCAAAATTTTCTTTTGTAATGTCCTGGAGGCCCAAAACAGTGTGCAACTGGAACCTGCCAACGAAGAATGCATTAGACATCATCAGCCACAACTTTCATAAAGCCAGTTACAATTCACGAAAACTGCTTTATCATGTAAGACAGGACACTATATACAAAGTAAACTTAGTTCTACGTCTGAGAACAAATATACAGGCAAACTGAGCTTTGAGAAAGGATCATACTTAAAAATATATTTGAAATAATTATTTAGTAAAAATCACTTTAAAAAAAAATACTGGGTTTTAATAAGTAATGTAAATATTTTTCAGTGCTGGTCAGCTTCCTGATGACTCACAGTGCTGTCAGTCCAAAGGTTTTCTTTGGGTTTGGTGCCATGCAACTTACCTGGGATCACTTCCTCTCCTAAGCTGATTCCTTAATTAAAATTCCTTTAGTGATCAAGGAGAGTTAAAGAGTAGTTGCACATATACTGAAAACACTCTAAAGACACACTGAAGACAATTTTTAAAAGCTCAGTGCTATTACAGCCCAGAACTCTCCACATGCATTTCACCTCTTCTCCAAACACAGTCCAGTCAACTGTCTGACTAGGAAAAAGGCACTGATTTCTCCTCATCCTCCCCTAAACCTTTGAAGCCTAGATGGTATAGAGAGATCCAGTCCTTGAAGTACTTCCATACTGAGGTTCTTGTTGAGTGCAGATGATACATTTCAATTTCTCTTTTGTCAAGAGCTGTATCAATAGTTTCAGCAAATGGATTTCAAGTATAATATTCACTTTTCCTAAAAAGATACTACCACTACTCTAAAAAGATAGTGATTAATCAGTATCACTAATCCCATTAATCATGATTCTAAAGAGACAGTGATTAATAATGAAGACTAGAAGTGATATCAAAATAAAATAAGAACACAGGAAAAGACGAAAAATGAAGAATAAGAATCATTTGAGCTTTATATATGTTCTAGAAACCACGCTTCCTACAACACATTCTGTTAACTTGACATTCACATTAGAAGGAAGAAGCATAGTTACATCTTCAAAATGCTAGAATCCAAACAGATTCAATAAAAGTTTGGCATGGCTTAGGTCTTTAGTTTCTCACATGCCTTTCTTGATGTGACAAGTATATCGGATTTATCTTCTTGTTCTCGTATCACAATAAAATTACATATTTCTAGTAAAGGCTGACAAAGGCCATCTCCAAGGGAGCAGTATTCCCCTTGAGATCAGATGTAGCAGAGATTTTCATTAGCCCTAGAGTGGCAAATAACCTGGTTTGGACACTCAGCATGAGCATCTGATCCTCCAACAACCCATATTTGAAACACAGAGAACTCCTCCTTCCCTGGCCATGAATCTGGGCATTTTAACCTACACCCACCACAGAAATGCAGGTTTTTCATTGTTGTCACAGAAGGGTTCTGCTGAAGAAAAAGGACACTCATACATCAAAGGATCAAAGTAGAGTCTTGTGAAAAACAATGTTTATTATGAGAAAGACACAGATAAGGACTTCAACAGGAGTCAAATTTACTCAGGGTCTGACCACACTTATCCAGAAGATGCAAGGGAAGTAGATCAAGTCTAAATTCTGCAATTGTTCAGATTCTTGTGACAATCTTCTGAAGTATCAAGGCAGTGACAAAAAGAAGGGAACAACTTGCTGATTCAAATGCTGGATGAAACAAAGAAAGGGAGTGGGGAGAGGTAGTGTGTGAAGAAAAGTCTGTTCCTTCAACTTCTTCCCTTCTGAAACAAGCCAATAAAACACTTTATTACGAGTGGTCTTTCTAACTCGCTTTGTAAGTGACTAGGATAAAAACACTGCAGAGTCTAGTGGGAAACGGAATGCGAATAAGATGGAAAAATGGAAAAAGAGCAAGTATAACATAATAAACTCATCAATCACATTATGTTTCTCCCAGAACCTCCCTACATTTCATTTGTTGTTGAGTAAGTTCCAAGCACCCAATACATTATCAAAAACTTGACACTCAGACCATGAAAGCTGGTGAGGCAGCACGTCAGACTATCACAGAATGATAGGGGTTGAAAGAGACGTCTAGCGATCATCCAGTCCGACTCCCATTATGAAATGTTACATATTGTACTTTAATTTATATCTACCTGTATAATAGTAAAGTACAGACATAGAAGGTGGCCTACAGAGAGAAAGTTAATAATTGATGTTTAAAATCACTTTTCCAACTACTTAAATTACTGTATGCAAACCACTAAAATCAATTTCCATAGAAAAATACTGAAAATTTCTGCTAGTAATACCATTAAGAGAAATCCAAGTGCCCTTACAGTATTGATCAGAAGCCCATCAACAGAAAGTATAGCGGCAACACATCAGCATTAGCTCCAGAATGACTTTGCAATCAGTCACAGACAAGATACTAGATTCTAGTTCCTGTTTTGTTTCCTGCCATCTGTTATGAAATTCAACGCATTACAGAATGTAACATATTTCTGTAAAAGTTCATATCAGCCTGTAGTAAAATGTGATCTGACAGACACCTAGAACTTAGATTCTAACCTTTTCAGTGCAAGCTGAAGTGCAACCACACAGCAATTCTGCATCATGCAGCAAGAACAACAACAAACTGCACTTCATATCCAAACTTTGGATGACAAAGAATTGTTTTCTTTCAGTGGTGGCTTCTAAAAATTGTTCCACAAAATATCAAGCATGGAGCTAACAGTAGATTATGATTCCTCACTCAGCTGCTTTTCTATTAAATTAGGCAGAAGAAAGTTTTTAGCCTGAATCCTAAGCCAAAGATTTCCAAGCTCAAAGGGGAAGGAGAAATAGAGATATAACAAACACCAAAGTGACAGCTGCTGTCCTTGGCAGTTTTAAAAAAGAAAACCTACTAAAAGCTTTTCCTAGGCTTGTGCCTAAATAGGATTTTCCCCACGCATGCCCTTCCTCATCACATCAGAGAGATTTGGACTTGGCAGGACTTTATAAAACACACTGGAGAGATTGAAAAAGCAGGGCTGCAGGCACTACCATAGTGTGGGAATGATCAGCTTCCAAATAGGAAAGAGCAGGCAGAAATAAGGATAAAAACACTCTAACAATAACCTCCAAAGGTTAAGCAAAAGGAATTTAACTAAGATCACTAGCTTTCAGTTCAAAAATACTGTGACATTTCAAAGACAAGCAAAACCAGGTTGGAAGCAATCATCTTCATTAAATGCCCCAAAGGGTAGTCACATGGGGTCTGTCACAAAGACAAATTAAAATAGCATTTCTGAAACAAGAACATCTTCTCTGGAGTCTAATGCTTCCAGTACAAAAGTACTTCCTTATCTAATGCTCCAAAGGTCTACTCCGACACCAAAAAGTCTCTGCTCTATAGAGATAGGTAGGGTATTATGCCTGAATACATCCCACGATTATTCTGTCCAGGTTGCCTAGACCACACCCTCTCTGAGAGAAGCTAACAACTTTGTGATTCTGCTTTTCCCAGTACTGACATATTTTCAATTATACACTACTTACTAATCACAAAGAGGCTTTTATTTCCTTGAAATCTCTCTACTTTAGCAGCAAAAAAAATCTGAAAAAAATTATGGGAACAATATGGTGAAGTCCATACAATTTCAAACTAGGAATACATGATATTTCTACTAGAAAGTGAAACTTGTGTAAGAGCTTTCCCCTACAACTAAGAGTTGCTTGCACTAGCATTTTTTGTACTGGAGAGAAAAAAATGACATGCAAAGGACTTCTTGCTTTTATTGCTACAGAGGAAATCAATGTTCATCTCTTTTTATCAAGATAAAGCATTAGAAGAATTACACACAGTGATATCCCATACAACTTCTGAACATGAAGAATCATCCAAAAAACTTTAACCTCAGAGTTAAAAGGACTATCACTTTGGGAAGGAACATCAGAAAACCCTAGTGCAGTGAAAAGATTATCAGCAACTAGTTGTACACTATAAATTATGCCATGTGCCTGCTATACTCCAAGCAACAGCTTTGCTGAAACAATGCAGGTAAGGTTCCAGTGCTGAAGAACTACAGATGAACCTTCTAAGTTAAGGTGGTCAGGGCTATCCAGCAAGCATTCAGGTAAAATCATAGACTGGTTTGGTGGGAAAGGACTTTTAAGCATCATCTAGTCCAACTACCCACTCCCCTACCCCCACAATAAGCACGGACATCTTCAGCTAGATGAGGCTGCTCAAAGCTCTGTCCGGCCTGACCTCAAATATTTTCAGGGATCATAGAATGGTAGAGGTTGGAAGGGACCTTTAGAGATATCTAGTCCACTCCCCCTGCATGAAGCAAGTTCACCTAGATAAGGTCACATAGGAACGTGTCCAGGTGGGTCCTGAAGACCTCCAAGGAAGGAGACTCCACAACCTCTCTGGGCAGCCTGCACCAGGGCTCCCTCACCCTCACAGTGAAATAGCTTTTTCTTATGTTTAAGTGGAACTTTTCGTGTTCCAGCTTCTTTCCATTACTCCTTGTCCTGCTACTAGCTACTACAGGAAAAAGGGACGCCCCAACCTCCTGACACCCACCCTTTAGATAGTTATAAATGTTAATAAGATCTCCCCTCAATCTCCTCTTCTCCAGACTAAACAGCCCCAGTTCCCACAGCCTTTCCTCATATGAAAGATGTTCCAGTCCCCTGATCATCTTGGTCGGCCTGCGCTGGACTCTCTGTCCCTGTTGAGCTGAGAAGCCCAGAACTGGACACAGGACTCCAGGTGAGGCCTCAACAGGGCAGAGGAGAGGGGGAGAAGAACCTCCCTTGACCTCTTGGCCACACTCTTCTTGATGCATCCCAGGATGCCATTGGCCTTCTTGGCCACAAGGGCACATTGCTGGCTCATGGTTAGTTTATTATCAATCAGGACTCCCAGGTCTCTCTCTGCAGAGCTGCTCTTCAGCAGATCGACCTCCAGCCTTTACTGGTGCATGGGGTTGTTCCTTCCCAGATGCAGGACTCTGCACTTGTTCTTGTTGAACCTCACGAGGTTCCTCTCTGCCCAGCTCTCAAGGCAGTTGAGATCCCACTGAACGGCAGCACAGCCTTCTGGGGAATCAGCCAGTCCTCCCAGTTTGGTGTCATCAGGGAACTTGCTGAGGGTACACTCTGTGCCCTCATCCAGGTCATTGATGAAGATGTTGAACAAGACTGGCCCCAGAACTGATCACTGTGGAACTCCACTGGCCACAGGCCTCCAACTTGATTCTGTGCCATTGATCATCACCCTCTGGGCTCTGTCATTCAGCCAGTGCTCGATCCACCTCACTGTCCACTCATCCAAGCCACAATGCTCAGGCATCTACTATGTCTCTGGGTGACTTGTTCCAGTCTCACCACCCTCATCATAAAAAAAAAATCATTCCTTACATCTAGTCTGAATCTATCTTCTTTTAGTTTAAAGCCATTATGCCTTGTCCTAGCACAACAGGCCCTGCTAAAAACATCAGCATGGGGTCCAGCTGTCGTTAGAACATCCTGTGAGAAAATCCTCACATCAGCAAAGCCTGTCTATCACTGACAAACTGAAGGGAAAGAAGAGAAGAACTTTCTCAAACTTGCTTTTATAATATATAATGTAAAAGAGAAGAAATAGTAAACATTCTGTGAAATCGAGTTCATGTTACAGATTTAACTCCAGTGCTAGCAAAACCAAAAAGACACAAGAGGGGTAGGATAAAAAGTCCCTTTACTAATGCATGCCAAATATACAATAACTTCAAAATGAGATACAACAATAATATATCAAGTGGCTTATTCATACATCTTGCCTTTCAGCTTGTCTTCTATGAAAGTCTGCTGGGAAAAGCAGTAAAATTTCATCAAACATTCATTGCAGCATGTTTTAACCCATGTTTAAATAAAACTTCCAATATTTGCTACCACCAAAGAGTGATTTTCCAAAATCGGATTGTGATATTTTCCTCACTATATGCTCCCAAATTCTCACCCTATCCAATGACATCAAATTCTCCTTTCCTGCTTGCCAAACTCTTTACCATTTGTTATAATGTCTGAGAGCCATTTGCAACAATATTCCTCAAAATTAATTATCTGAGGCAGCTACACAAAAATCCACCTGAGATTTCTCTCAGCTGACTGAGATAGCGGGATTTATTATTCCAAGGCAAACGAAGCAGTAACCAACCCTGATGGTCTTTGTCTCACACTTTGTTGGACCTTCCCATTGCTTATTAAACACAGCTAGGAGAAAGTAAACAAAACAGAAGTAGTGTCCCAGTACAGAACTCCTCCAGCTGCAGAAAAATGAGATGTTACTGCTGTGTATACAAAGTACGTGTCCAATATAGACTGGGTTATCAGAATGGGGGTTAGGGAGACTTACTCTGAGTATTCTTTTTTTCTCTCTTCTCTTTTCAGCTCACAAGGAACTAACCCAAATAACCACCTGCACACAGATGAATCCAGCAGCCAGAGAGAGAAACTCAAGTCAGCATGCAAAGGCAACACCTGCTTGCCTCAGCAGATACCTCTGCAAGCACCATGACCTACCCATTCCCTATCACAACCTATGAATGCAGTGGCTACCCACATTGTGAACTACAAAGCCAACTTTTATTTTTAGCACAGAAAGCTTCAGGAGAAGCTGGTGACTTCAACCATTTTTTCATTTTGGACAACCCACCTTTAAGAATAAAAACAATGGAAGTCTGGAGAACAGCCCATCAACCCTTCTTGAAGTGGAAATGTTTAGAAACAGCAATGTACCAGCACAAGAATGAGGAAAAACAAGCATGGCAAATGCTTAACTTCACTAAAGCCACTTTAACTTTTCCATTTCATTTTCAGAGAATAGTTATCTAAAAAAACCCACACACTTCTACAGCAAATCCAAGGGGTATGAAACTTCCAATACAGCTTCAAATCCAACCTAACAAGGGGAACTAAATCTTCAATCAAGGAAGGTTTCCTTTCAACTATTATTTTGTATTTCGTTCCGTGATTTGGGGGTGGGAGGTTGGGGTTTTTGTTTTGTTTTGTTTTTTGTGGTGGTATGGGTTTTCTGTTTTTTCATGATGGTGGGTTGTGGGTTTGTTTCTTTTTTGTTTCTTAGAGTTTTGTTTTTTTTTTTTTTTTTAATCCATACTTAAGGGAGTGTAGAAGTGAGAGAGGGTCTGAATCTGGAAAAAGTTTCCAAAACCTTACCAGTGAAATAAATCATATCTCCTCTGCACAGGATGAAACAGAAACTTGTTCAGAAGACTAATCTGTGAAGTCTTGTTTTGAAACACCACGACCCAGATTCAGTCTGGAATCCTAAATGCAGGTGATAATGACTAACAATAATGCAAAAACATTCTTACGGCAGCCTCCAGAGTAACCTCATCAAAAACTGAGGCTGGATGCAATCGTGGCATCTGTGAGCTTGTATTTGACCTTGCAAAGGAAACCCTATTCTCAGGAATAAAAATTTCCATGAAACATCTGCTGAAAAATTACTGTCTGACAGTTTGACTTAGTATCAAGTGACAAACATTCTGATGACCTTTGAACATTTGCCATCTTATTTAGATGAAATCCAGGGGATTTAAAAAAATATAAATCCCATTTCTGCAATACACCAAACATCAACATACTAGAAGGAACCATCATTAAAAGCTTTCCACCAATATTCCCTCCTATGTTAGAGCTTTTAATAAATAATAAAAAATCTGAAAGGAGAGCAGAAAGATTAAGAAAATAAACTTTCCACATATTCTGTAAATGATTATCATTTGGTTTTTGGTCTGTTATGTTTTTAAAGCAAATGCCAAGTTCAATATTTACATCTACAGAGTATGCATGCAAAATGACACCTCCCATATGGCAGACTTCACTTGCAGAGCAGACCAGGATTAATGTAATTGGATGACTACATCAAGGAGGATGAGACTGTCCAGAAAGAACAGCACAATCCAATATTTTCAAAATTTCATCACTATGGCTCAACATGGATAATGCAGAAGATCCTTTGCAGCTAAATACAGCAACGCTGAACTGCAAACAGCTTGAGGGTTGACAACACCACTCAGATAAAACAGATTCCGCTGCACAGAAAGGATAGTTGGATTTTATGTGTAAACAATAAACAGTTAAAATCCACAAGTTGGGGTAGATAGAGAATGGGGACTGGCAAAAGAACAAACAGCTACACTGACATCTGACTGATAGAAGTGGAAACAATAATATGTTTAAATGCAGGATTTTTGTCATGCAAAGCAAAGGAACAAACATGATTTTGAACAATGAATTAAATTCAGAGCAAATCCACAAAGAAGTAGTCACAAGTGTTTACAACTCTGACACTCTGAACCAAATGTTTCCCAGCTGGATTTGTACCATCCCCCAAAGGCCTTTCAAAGATACCATTGCTCCTTTTCCCATGCTACCATGACAGCCTGTCAGCATACTGAAACAGTACTAGATGCTAATTCTTAATAATAGCATTTCTCACTATCTGCAAGTCCCTTTACCATGAGTTCTAAGACTTCAAGCAATACTTCTTACTGTTTCACTGGAAACTATTTATCAGACATCTTTTTGCCACCTAAGTTATATCACTCAAGATTAAAAGTATTTGGGTTAGGAGAAGCACACATCAAATCCTAACAGCTTCATCATCTAGACAAAGTAAATATAAAAAAAAAGAAAGTGGCTAATTTATCTCCAATTCTTGTAACTTGAGTTACATATTGTTTTAAACTTTCTCAACTCGTCCCATGTAGGTTTCCACAGCATAAAAGAACTTGTAAAGCTTTTTAGAATATAAATCAGCTCCCTTCACAGCTTCTCAGGTCTACACAATGTATACCCATAAATGAGGTCTGTAATACACATGATTCTAATTTTACAGCCATCTCTCATTTGACTTTTGAATACAGCTCCTCAGAGATTTTCACATTCAAAGTGTTTTACTACCTCTCAAGTAGGTTTTTCATCTCTTCCTTCCTTTCCCCCCCCCCCCCCCTTCTGTCACCCTTTCCCAAGCAGATACTATACTTTGTTTTCTCTTCAACTTAGCTTCTTAACACCTCACTCACATCTTACTACCTTCTTTAAAGTTGATTAATCTTCCACACACTTTAAAAGCAATCCCTTCAGCATTAAGTCTTGTAGGAGAAAAAGGTCACGGGGCAACTGAAAGCAAGTACTTCATTACTTACCAAAATAAAAGAATTTGAATTATTACCATCAAGGGCAGATCTGCTCTCTGATGTTTTGGCTTTGAAATCCTATGCTTTTAATGCAATCACATTATTCTCTGGATACAATAATCAAGCACACTCTTAAGATGCAGGGATCAACAGAAGTAAAATACAGCCTCTTTGCTAGGCAGAGAAGTTTTAGCATTTTCCCAGAAACGTGTTTACTGCAGTAAAAAAAACCTGGCAATGTACGGAGCTCTTCTTTAGTGCGATATAGGGTATAGTTTTCCAAGAGCACTGATACCAATCAATCAACCTACTCCATTACTATTAGGCTGCCAGGTAATGACACACAAGTAAGAACATCTAGTAATATCTAAAGAATGCAAGTAACTGCTCTTCAAAGACAGACCATCCCCAGTTGCCCATTGCAGGGACTTTTCAAATTAAATGTAACTTTGCCTTTGAGCAATTGTAAGAGTCTCAGTGATGACTCACAGAATTTATTTAAGCATTATGGTACTAACAAGCTACCACTGTACTACATCATATTCATTAGTAACAAATTTGTGCTTACTCACCCTTACAAGGCTGGGAGCAATACATGAGCATGGTACCTTGACATTCTTGAGGCACTTTTCATGAGACATGAAGTTGCAAACTGCAGAAAGAAAATATGAACTGTGAGCAAGTCTTCGCAAACAAGGGACTTTGTGAAAGCAAATCAAACAAAAAATCATATGGCGTCAAATACAGTAAGGAATACATATTTTTAATCACATTTGCTCTCCCCTAAGTTTGAGAATGTACACAACTGTCACATTTCTTGTTGTGCATGGGCCTTAGCTCACTTTGTTACTAAGACATTGGTAATAGAAAAGGAAGATGAGTTTATCCCAATGCATTACAGGCCATTACAGCAAGTAACACCCTCCCACATTCTCTGTAAGCAACAAAATGAGCCCTTAAATTTGAAAAGAGATTTTAAACAATCTAAAGTCCAAAATAGCTCTTCGATGTAGTCAAAGTAGATGGACATGTTTGAAAGTGAATTACTCTACAAGCAAGTGACAGGAAGAAACAAAAATGAACAGAGAAAACAGAGAACTGTTACTCACTGAGCACAATGGATGAAGGAGACAAAAGTAAAGGTCACAAGTTGCACTCAGCTTTGAAAGTCAAGAGCAACTAATTATTTCTTTTACTGTGGAAATAACAGGTTTGGAATTTCACCCAAGTTCCACAAAATATGCTTTCCAGCAAGACAGTGTTTGAAAAAGTAATTTTCCATGGGAGTGATATTTTCCACAGCTTCTTACCATGGATTTACATGACATTAAGCTGTGTAAAGAAAACAAGTGATTCTTTATTTCATTCTCACTATCTCCCATTAATTAGGAACCCATGCAGCTAGGGCTTTAGAATCTTCCTTCTTTCAGAACTAGTGCCTACTAGTTCCAAGCATAAAGCCTTACACAGATGCTCAGGCCCTGACCTTTTGCCTGAAAGCACACAGAATCACAAAATCTTAAGGGTTGGAGAGGACGTCGAAAGATCATCTAGTTCAATGCCCCTGCCAGAACAGGACCACTTAGAGTGGCCACAGAGGAACTCATCCAAGTGGGTTTGAGTATCTCCAGAGAAGAGAAGGAGTCTCATCAACCTATCTGGGCAGCCTGTTCCAGTGGTCTGTCACTCTCACAGTAAAGACATTTTTCCTTGTGTTTCTTTGAAACCTCTTGTATTCCAGCTTGTACCCGCTGCCCCTTGTCCTATCATTGGACATCACTGAGAATGGCCTGGCTCCATCCTCCTGACACCTGCTAGTGCCTGGGCAGAAGAGTACCCATCAGTGGCAACTGCTGCTGTAAGCAGGTGGTTTTTCATGTCCTTGCTTTCTGGAAAAGCATGCTGTAAGTTTCATCAGCAACTGAAAAAAATCCCATGTGTTCCAAGCTTCCTATCTGCAGCCCACTGCCATTAGTGTTGTATGTATTAGTGACATCAAAAGCAAGCAATTTTCCTCTCCTCCCCCTTCTCCAGCTCACTGACTTCTGATTTCACAACACTGCTTCTCCCATGCCAATGAAAGCATTAAAAATCCACATTCGCTTCTCTATGTGGCTTATGGCCAGTTCACGCAAAGTAACCTTTTCTTTTGGTGGCACAAAAAGAAGGATGACCCCTTTCACACTGGCACTCATCTTAATGTAAGCAGTAGTCAGATGTTTGTTTTCATTAGTCTGCAAATCAGTAAAATAAGCAGCACTGTAAGTCACTACTGCATACAAACATGTTACTGATCATCCATGATTGAATACAGAATGATCACTGCACTGATGAAGAAACACGGGAACAGAGCAGATCCAAACCTTGTGCTGGGTGCTATGAAATGTTATCTGCACCTTTAAAGGTGATAGCATTCCTGACTAAATGGGGATGATAGGAGTTGGAAACAGTCAACGAATGATAAAGCAGATTCTCAGATCTGAAAGTGCAGATACCAAACATATTTGGAAGTGGTGACCATGGAGAAAGGAGCACACAGCCTATCAGCACAGAGAACAAAGAGAACAAAGTTATTGTCTGAGCAGAGGAAAGATACACCTCCAGCTCCAGACAACAGGTATGATGCCAAACAAAGAACTGGTTAATTCTTATCACACTTATCTGTGTTATCAAAGCATGGATGTAGATGGACACTGCCTACTCTCAACTCTGGTCTCTGTAACTGATGCTTTCAGAAGCATCGTCTGGTTGCTGGCAAAGCAAGTAGGTCTACAGAGGTTGCAGGAGAAAAGCTATCTGCCATTACCAGCTAGTCTGGAGTTTACCACATATGCCATCACCTCCAGAAGACATCTGACCCAGACATTTGTTTAGGTAGCCACTTCACTGTCTCACAGGTGGTGCTCAAAGCTCAGCTGGACCTGTCTCAACAATGATAGAATCATGGTAACAAAGGTTTCCATGGCTCCAACCCGCAAAAGGCAACAATATGAAGCTTCAAATATAAACCACCAGCTAAGAAATTCATAAAGGGGTGAGAGTCAAGGAGAATGCATCAGTGACTACGTAAATTCAGTGAAATGTCACTGTTTTCCCTTGTTTTTCTGGTTTAGAAATAGGCAAATTAGAAAGGTAAAAACACAGTAAGCTGCTGCAGATTGCTCCCAGAAATGAGTCTGAATAAATGGAGATCATCTTTCATGGTCCATATCTGAAGAAGCAGACAACTGAGGTCTGCAAGAGCAGTATCTCCAAGTAGCTACCAGCTTTATTTTAGGCACATATTCAACAACTCAACACACAAGCTAACCAAGCCCTACACAAACACTTCAGAGAATTCAGGAAAAGTGGCTCTGAATCAGTCAATAGAAGTGAAACTCATTCCATGGGCATGGAACACTCATTTTTTCCTTAGTCGTAACAGAAGCAGCAAAACGTGGTAGTGCACAAAGACTACATCTCATGGTTCAGCTGAGGAAACATCTCACGCCACATTAAAATATACTAAAGAACAATTCAAACCAGCAACTTCAGCCAAGCAGTAAAATTGAATGGTGAATGAAGGTGTCAGGCAAAGGGCAAAACAGGAAGAGACACAAAAGTTTAAATTGACTGAGTGCATACAGAATTAGACAACACGCAAAATACCAGATTTCCTAAAATTTG
Source organism: Colius striatus (assembly GCF_028858725.1). NCBI lineage: Eukaryota > Metazoa > Chordata > Aves > Coliiformes > Coliidae > Colius > Colius striatus. The sequence goes on from NC_084790.1 coordinate 22,041,416, forward strand.
AAGGGATGGATTGAAACACTTGTAAAGAAACAAATTAAGTAATACCAGGAGACAAATGTCAGGAGATCAGCAAGGCCAAAACAGAGATTGCAACATTCTCTGTGAAAGATTTTCACATATTTTTTCAGGAGGTACTTACACATCTCTTCTCATCCTTCAGATTCAGCAGGGAGGATACACTCTGGTGACATGCCTTTTTCCTGTCACTCAAAATTCTTCAGGAGGTGAACTAACCCTTAGAAGTCACCATTTTGTTTTGGTTTTTCACATTCCCCCCAAAAATAAACAAAATGGCAGCAAGCCAAACTGAAGCATGAACAATATTCACAGGTACAGGGAGATGAGAATGCTAAATTTTATCAGTAGTCTCAGAGGGGCAACACAATTAAGCCTAAAGGTCTGACTGAAGAGATTTGGTGTTAGGAGGTCATCTTTCATGAGGGAAAAAAAGCCAGAAGACACTGTGTAAAGCTGTAAGAGATTAAATGCAACATTTGGATGAAAAAGCATTTAAAGAAAAGGAAGAAGACACGCTGTTCTAGTTATAGGGAGAGGATTTCTTCATACATGCAAACATCTTGCGATTTGCTACCAGAAAATACATTTGTGGATTGTCTAAGTCAAACCAAAGCAATTTCATTTGCAGATACTGCACAAAAACCTGATGATTTCAGTCACACTTGAAAAGCTGGAGTGCTCGTAGTGCCTCCTTTAACTAAGCATTTTAAGCACTGCCTGAAATAACTAGCAGCACTGATGAGAGACAAACATCTGAGGTACATTTGAAGAAACAGTGCCTGGAACCTTCAAACCGGACTTTAAATATAAGGGACCTATATCCAGGTTTAAGCTGTTGTATAACTGGAGCTATACAACACAGAGATGAACAGATGTGATTTCCAGGTCAACAGAATCTACAAAATTGTTTACTTGCAGGTTTAGGAGACTTCATGTTGTCCCTCTGAGCATCTAACTATATGGTCAGGCACACAGCAGTAACCATGTTTGACAACTTTCCCTTGCTCCCCTTCTCTACTCAATAATAAATGACTTAATTTGTATGAAAAATAAGCTCTTCTCAATTCACAGCACAAAGCCAAGTGGCCACCAGGTACCACAGGACTGCTCCCTGCCCACATCAAGCATAAAATATGGTTTTACAGCAGTCTCTGCCCATATTCTTTCACGTCCCAGAGCTACTTCCCCTATTACATTTTGTTTGACCTGGTGATTTAATAAAATAAAAGGTAATGTGAACATACGGCAACATCCAGTAGACATACAGACAGTAGGTCTCCAACATACACTTGCAAAGAAACAGAAAGCTTTCTCCAGCCCTCTCTAGGAAGGCAGGATATAAAACTAGGCCTCATTGCAATTCATGAGCTGCGTAACACTTGCTAGCAAAGCAAGGGCTATTTACATCCTTCAAAATGGCACACTTTTTCCATATAAACCTTCTTCTCTTTGTCCTCAAGATAGACTTCAAAGCAGATCCCAAAAATGGGACAAAGAGAAGATGGCTTACATCCTATACTCTAGAAATGTATCAGTGCCCCATGAAAACATGTCTGGGTGAGAATCTCCTAAGAAATACCAAATTTAACACAGTCTTCTCCCACTTTTCAAAAGACCACCCAGTCCCAAGCAAAATCTAAGGTGCTGAAAATGACTTTTGTTTCCTCTTTGAGGAGACATTCACTGTAATTCACTTCTGCTGTTTTTCAAACACAAATCTCTTTGTAAAATTCTATTTTAATTTGTAGATGTATGTATAATTTGCATATTTCAGTCTTTATTAATTTTTCTGTTCTAACAATTGTCTTTATAAATATAATTTTATATTTACTTAACATTTTTAAAAGTAGTGCTACCAAATTGATCAAAGAGGATCAAGGGATGTCAATCCAAAGACTAAAATGGATTTGGGCCTCTCCTGGAAGTGTAATCAGTTTAAGGTAAGACTCATAAAATTAACATGTGCTCTTAACCCAAGAGCAAAGTAAATTGCAATTTCTTCTCCAAGCACCTGTTGTCTGGATTTGTTATCCCGATAGCGGCCTGCTCCCCTCTCTGCCTCTGGTTCCTACATCTCAACCTGCGCTAGTATGACAAGCAACAGTAACATCCCTTCTTCAATAATTCCCTCCTGTTGTCTTCACTGCAGGGTGCCACCACACATGGGTTGTGCAAGACATTGTCTAGTTCTAACACAGGAGTCGTTGTCATCCTCATTGCCATGGGTCACATTGAAGACTCTCAAAAAGAGCAAGTTCCTGCACCCAAAAACAGAGGAAAGTTTCTGCAGCTGAGCACTCTGTCCACACACACCTTGCACATACAGGTGCTCGACAGATACCCAGCAAACTTCAGGTCCTCTCCAGACCAACGTAGTGTTTTGCCTCACTGCTCACCACAGAGACATCACTGGGAAGATTTTATACTCTGACACGAATTGATAGCACCATAGGTCCTCAGTATTGTTTGGATGACTTGGCAAATAATAATTCATTTTGCTTGGCATTACCTCTGAGTGCTGTAACTTTCTTGCATTTTGCTCACCTGCATAAATTTTAACTCCCAGCAAGTACCTCTGAAGTTTCTTCTTCCCTTTTAAGAAAGGTTATAGATTACTGAATGACCTAGTTGACTAATGGCTTATTCTTGGTTTTAAAACAAACCATTAGCTCAGACAAAAATATTCTAGTAACTCTGAAATGTTTTCTCAGCTATCATTTTTCATTTCTTGAAAAATGTAAGTGTTAGGCATTAAAATACATCCTCAGTTCATTAATGTGAATACAAATAAAACTAAATGGAACACAGTAATTCTCTGAGGCATCTTGTGAAATGTAGGACTTGGTAGAAGTTCCTATCTTGGAGAGTTTACTACGTTGAATAGACTTACAAATGTAGTAGCATTATGTAAATGAAAACTCACTACAATCCTCTACAAAAAGACATACAAATATACATAAATTAAATGAAAGAATTACAAATTAAAAGACAAGAAAATGCCTTCTTCAAGATTCAATGCTGCATGAAATGCCCATGAACTTGCCAGTAGCTCAGGCACTGCATAGAGGGTGTGCGTACACTGTGAATTTATGTAGTGGCACAGAGGTAGCTTTTGTACCATTCCTTCCCCATTCCCTTCCTAATAATGTCCAGTATTCAATTTGCCTCTTTTTGACAACTGCACACTGGGCACATATGTCCCCAGACACATCAATACAACTCTTAATTTCTTGCCTGATCTGTAAAAGCTGACTCAAAGCTCATCAACTTTTAAGAGCATTTTTCTCTCCTTCATACATGTCACTTTACATTCATTGACCCCAGGCAACAAATTGGTAGATTAAAATTAACATCCTCATCAGAAAGCTCAGGCTTGAATGAGTGGACACTGAGGTGTGGATCGAGCACCAGCTGAATGACAGAGCCCAGAGGGTGATGATCAATGCCATGGAATCGAGTTAGAGGCCTGTAGCCAGTGGAGTTCCACAGGGATCGATTCTGGGACAAGTCTTGTTCAACATGTTCAACAACAACTTGAATAAGGGGACAGAGTGTACAGCAAGTTGGCTGATGACACCAAACTGGGAGGACTGGATGATTCCCCAGCCGGCTTGAGAGTTGGGCAGAGAGGAACCTCATGAGGTTCCACAAGGACAAGTGCAGATGCCTGCATCTGGGAAGGAACAACCCCATGCACCAGTACAGGCTGGGGGTCAAACTGCTGGAGAGCAGCTCTGCATATCTGGTTGATAATAGGCTAAATATGAGCCAGCAATATGCCTTCATGGCCAAGAAGGCCAATGGCATCCTGGGATGCATCAAGAAGAGTGTGGCCAGCAGGTCAATGGTGGTTCTTCTCCCCCTCTACTCTGCCCTGGTGAGGCCTCATCTGGAGTCCTGTGTCCAGTTCTGGGCTTCTCAGCTCAACAGGGACAGAGAACTTCTGGGAAGAGTCCAGTGCAGGGCCACCAAGATTATCAGGAGACTGGAACATCTTTCATATGAGGAAAGGCTGTGGGAACTGGGGCTGTTTAGTCTGGAGAAGAGGAGATTGAGGGGAGATCTTACTAACATTTACAAATATCTAAATGATGAGTGTCAGGAGGCTGGGGCATTCCTTTTTTCTAGTAACAGGACAAGGGGTAACGGAAAGAAGCTGGAACACAAGAAGTTTCACTTAAACATAAGAAAAAAGTATTTTACTGTGAGGGTGAGGGAGCCCTGGCACAGGCTGCCCAGAGGGGTTGTGGAGTCTCCTTCCTTGGAGGTCTTCAAGACCTGCCTGGACATGTTCTTATGTGACCTGATCTAGGTGAACCTGCTTCATGTAGGGAAGTTGGACTAGATGATCTCTAAAGGTCCCTTCCAACCCCTACAAAAAAGAAGAAGAGAAAATTAATTTGTGTAAAAGATTGTTCTGCAAACGTCAGCAGCTAATGTCCACTGTGAATGCTAAGCTCTATACTGGCCTTTGTAGATGGAAGTGGTGGGCTGTTAGAGAGATAGTTGTGTAGCATAGGCCCTACTAAAACATCACTGCCACAAGTCCACTTGTAGCCTTGCTTGAGCTCATCCCTCTATCACTTCTGTCTGCCACCCAAATCCAGGACTGCAGTTCATGTGGTTTTATTTTAGCATTTCATATCACAGAAACCTTCCACGCACAATACTCTTACCCTGTTATGGCTAGCAAATGCCTCTGGCGTGGATGGACCTTTGGGTGGCAAGGAGAATACTGTCTATATTTTCTCGAGCAGGAAGAAATTGTACAGGACAAAAATCCCTAGAAAATTTCAGCACACTAAATATTGGGTAGCATTTTTCTTTTCAACAAAAAGTGTCTCCAAGTTATAGATTATCCCTATCCAAACATATATCATCTTTAAAGTAGACAGAGAAATGTGAAGTCCTTGTCAGGTATCTAAAGGGCAGCTTTACTCCTCCTGCCCTGAACTTCAATGTGTCTCTGTGATCCCAAACAATTTAGGATTAAAAATTTGAAGTATTCATTTAAAAATCAAAACGCATTTATAAATATCTTCCCAGACTGGATGAAAGTTGTACAATTGTGTTCTCCCCATGTCCACCTTTATGGCAACTTCCACTCTTTTTTTCAAGCTGCCCACACATGCTGAGATTCTATCTCCTTTTTTTACATGTCAACCATTACTACAGTTTATACATCAAATAAAACTAACTTCTAATAGTTTTTTTTGCTTTTTCCTTCTGAACAAATCCCAGCAGCTGCAAGGAGGAATCTTGCCAATTAAAGGCTGGTAGGTCTCTGAAAAATCAGGACCATGCTCCTTACTGTTTCCCATCACATACATCCAGATTTGGTTGTGCAAAGACTGCAACAAGGCACAATTACCGCATAGCTTGATTTATCCAAGAGAATGGCAATTACTTGAAGAAAGGGGTTCGCAAAAAGTCCCTCTCCTTACAAATGGTAAAAAGATAAAAAAAAATCACAGACGTACCTTGTGCTAACTCTGGTCAGAGCCCAAATTGCTAGCAGAAAGATACAAGAACCATCTGCCCTCTAGATGCAAATTCTAGGGTGACGAGCACCAGAAGTATGACTCCATTGCTGTTTCTCCAGAGACTTACTGGGGTTAGGTAGACTCTCCTTGGGAAGGTGACTGCACAGGCACTTTTTACACTACTGTATTTCTTGGGTTTCTACTTATATTTCTTGATTTCTTGGGAAGAGTATAAGAATATTGCCAGACCATGCAGAGGTTCAACTAGGAAGGCCAGAGCCTTTCTAGAATTAAACCAGACCAAGAAAGTAAGGGAAAATAAGAAGGGCTTTCTCAGGTACATCAGTAGCAAAAGGAAGATTAGGGGTAATGTGGGTCCACAGCTGAATACACATGGTGCCCTGGTGACAGAGGATGCAGAGAAGGCTGAACTACTAAATGCCTTCTTTCTTTCAGTCTTTACAGTGAAGGCCGACCCTCGGGAAGCCCAGTCCAGCTAGGATAGTAGGATGGCCTGGACAACAGAGGACTTGCCCTGGATGGAAGAAGTTAAAGGCTTGTTGGCAAAGCTTAACGCTCATAAGTCAATAGGACCTGATGGCATGCATCCAAGAGTGCTGAGGGAACTGGCTGATATGGTTGCTAAGCCACTCTCCATCAATTTTGAACAATCATGGAGGACAGGCAAAGTGCCTGAGGACTGGAGAAAGGCCAATATCACTCCAGCCTTCAAAAAGAGCAGGAAGGACAATCTGTGAAAGTACAGGCCGGTCAGTATCACCCTGGAAAGGTGATGGAACAACTCATCCTGAATGTTGTCAGTAAACATATGAAGGAAAAGATGGTTATCAGGTGGAGTCAACATGGCTTCACCAAGGGGAAATCCTGTTTGACCACCATGATAGCCTTCTACAAGGGCACAACTGTCTGGCTAGATGAGGGGAGAGCAGCAGATGTCATCTACCTTGACTTCAGCAAGGCTTTTGATACTGTATTCCATAACATCCTCATCAGAAAGCTCAGGCAGCATGGCTTGGATGAGTGGATGGTGAGGTGGATCAAGCACTGGCTGAAAGAGAGCCCAGAGGGTGGTAATTAATGGCACATAACCAAGTTGGAGGCCTGTGGCCAGTGGAGTTCCACAGGGATCGGTTCTGGGGCCAGTCTTGTTCAACATCTTCATCAACGACGTGGATGAGGGGACAGAGTGTACCCTCAGCAAGTTCCCTGATGACACCAAACTGGGAGGATTGGCTGATTCCCCAGAAGGCTGTGCTGACGTTCAGCAGGATCTTGACTGGCTTGAGAGCTGGGCAGAGAGGAACCTCGTGAGGTTCAACAAGGACAAGTGCATCTGGGAAGGAACGAGCCCATGCACCAGTACAGTACAGGCTGGGGGTCGATCTGCTGGAGAGCAGCTCTGCAGAGAGAGACCTGGGAGTCCTGATTGATAATAAACTAACCATGAGCCAGCAATGTGACCTCATGGCCAAGAAGGCCAATGGCATCCTGGGATGCATCAAGAAAAGTGTGGCCAGCAGATCCAGGGAGGTTCTTCTCCCCCTCTCCTCTGCCCTGGTGAGGCCTCACCTGGAGTTCTGTGTCCAGTTCTTGGTTCCCCAGCTCAAGAGGGACACAGAACTTCTGGAGAGAGTCCAGCGCAGGGCCACCAAGATGATCAGGGGACTGGAGAATCTTCCTCATGAGGAAAGGCTCTGGGAACTGAGGCTGTTCAATCTAGAGAGGAGGAGACTGAGGGGGGAATCTCACAAATGTTTGCAAGTATCTAAATAGTGGGTGTCAGGAGGTTGGGGCATCCCTTTTTCCTCTTGTATCTAGTAACAGGACAAGGGGTAATGGAAAGAAGCTGGAACACAAGAAGTTCCATTTAAACATAAGAAAAAACTATTTCACTGTGAGGGCGGGGGAGCCCTGGCACAGGCTGCCCTGAGAGGTTGTGGAGTCTCCTTCTCTACAAGCTTTCAAAACCTGCCTGTCTGTGTTCCTGTGTGACCTGATCTAGGTGGACCTGCTTTAGCAGGGGGGCTGGACTAGATGATCTCTGGAGTTCCCTTCCAACCCCTACCATTCTGTGATTTGTCTGGTGCAATAGGCCACTGACCTCAGTGACAAGAGCTATCAAGTCTAGTAGCAGTCTCAGAGCAACACAAAGTGCAGTTTTGAGCCTTATGCTTCATAGCAAACAGGACTATGTTTTAAATGCAACAGGTAGTACGTAAAGAATAATGTCATTTCCTCCAGAGGGGTAATTTACTCTAGCAGCATTAATTTTTTAATTCCTTTTTCAATACTTTCAGAAATTTTAATTTTCATTAACTCCAGTAGAAAGCATTACAGGTAATAGTGGAGTACGTTCAACTGCGTAGTCTGGAGAGTTATGGTCAGACTGTCACACGCTGTAAACCAGCACAACTCCTTTCAGCTGGCTAAAACACAACAATTTACAGAAGCCAAGACTCTTTTACTTCAATACACCAGATTATAAATTAGATCACGTAACATACATCTTGTTTTTATCAAGGTGAAAGAATAAATTAGGGGTAAATTACATCCTCAAAAACATTCTAAGGCTTCCTGTAAAGTTTAGTGACAGGAAAAGATATCTATCAGTACTTGTAGCAACATAAATATTTATCTTTAACAGATACAATTATTACAAATCTTTCTTCTGTAGTTTACCAACTTATATAAGGCATCAACAATCCATAACAAGTGTTTGAATCTGCCTATGCTACATAATTATTGCAACTTATTCTGTAGTTAGTGGCATTTCTTCTCCCCAAAGTCAGAGCTATTTTTCAGAATACAAATGTTCCTAAGAAGTACGAAATGCTGCCCTACTCCAGACGCCAAGCCTGAGAATGCTACAAATTCAGCAATTAACAGAAAAGTCTTGGCATTTATCAAATCAAATTACTGTGTAAATTCAGAAGTCCTGCGTGATTTGCTCCTGAGAAGACACCTGCTGGGAAGGAAGAGATGAGGACATTCCTGAGCCCAAACAGTAAGGAAAGCACTGGGTTTTCTATCTTTTTCTTCTCAGATCTGCAAATCAAAACTCAGTCCAAGCAGAAAAAAAAGAATAGCAACTTGGCTCAGTTGATGTCACGCATTCACGCATTATAAAATAGATAGTGTTATTTCTCTGCCACTTACCCATGCTGTCAAAATAATTTCTACAAAAGCATTCACTACTTTGGGTATAAATCTCAATATTTCCCAGAGGTAATTGCAATGAAAGCATGTAGGTAACACATTAATTTTTACAGAAGGCTGGGCATTAAGTGACTCAAGACCTCAGCTAGTTAGTCCTTTTGTGTTTCTGACAAGTGTCAGCCCAATCTGCTCCAAAAACCCACCTAGCAGAGACAACCCACAGCCTTTCCACACAACCAACTCTACAACCGCCAAAGTCCTTATGCTTAGGAGCCTGGTGCTTGTTGTCCAAATAAAACTTCTCTCGCTATAACTTATGTCCCACATTTTCTGCCCTGTGTACTATAGTCATGAAGGAACCTATTTTTCTTTCTGTTTGCTATTGTTTCTGCAGCTAGGTAGCTTACAAGGGAAGATGTTGGTTATTTTAACACGATGAAGATGCTTATTTGGAGCACTTAGTGACAGCAGAATAGAAAGGACAGCAAAAAAAGACATAAAAGTGGCAAATTCTACCTTTCAGGTTGTTAGTCTCACCCCTCCCCTTGGTAAAAAAAAAAGAAAAAGAAAAAAGAGAGTACTCAGCAAGTGAAAAAAAAAATTTTTTTTAAGAGTACTGGCCATCACTGCTCTTGTTACCCTTCTTATTAAGGAAGAAGATGCTAACATCTGTTTAGTCCAGCTACTTGCCTCAGGGTTACCCTAAAACACAGCAGGCACTTCTGGTTGATCACCAAACCAAACTGCTTTAGTCTAGAACCTGAAAAGGCTTCCAAAACTCCCAAATGTTGGCCAGCATTCATAGAGATGTCTCAGCTTCCACCTCAGTTCTGCAAAGGCTCACAGTCATGAAACAGCAACACTAGTTTTATAAAGAGGTTGGTTACGAGAGCCTAGGGACGGAAGATGGGTACAAAAGAGTTGAACATAGAAGCATCAGCTTGCTCAAATTAGTTTAATAAAAGTATACTCTTGCACACAATGGCAAGGATGCCCAATGCAGGAGGCATAGCTACTGCAGTGTATTTAGAAGATGGAAGGAAGGAGGACAACTGCCTATAGATGGACAGTGCAAAACAAACACAAAATCTGGCAAAGCCAGGGAGCAAACCAAAGCTTGAAAGTTGTTATGCAAGACAATAGTAACAGTGTCTACTTTCCAAATAATGAATCAGTTGGACTTAAAGAGCATACAAACACCAAGACAATTCAAGCCAAGTCAGTCTAACACTATCAAAACAAAGTTTTACTTTGGTCAAAACTAAGTAGGTTATTTCCTCATTTCTTCTTGCCCTTCCATAGCATATGCCTGACATAACTGAAGTCAAAATACAAGCTTAATTTTACAGTGCTTCTGCCTTTTAGAGGCTTTTTCACTCAGGTCAGAACTCTTCCTTGGTCCTGCAGGCAGGCTATTTGGTTCAGCGGGACTGCCTTTGCATTCACTGAACAGATACATTAAGATTTATTTAAAAAAAAACAACTCTCAAACATAATGTTTTTAAATTATTATATAAATCACACTTATCAGACTGTTTATGCATTCAGGGCCATTCAAGCTGATGGAGATGTTATTTTCATGAGTAACTCAAAAGCTACGCTCTTTTCTCTGGGTATTTCTTGGACTTAACTTGTAGATTTGTTACACAGCTTCGAGCTCCTTTTCCATTGTAGCAGCTTGCCAGCACAGACATATTTAGCTTTTTTTTGTTTAGGATCATGACCACAGGCCAGTCTGAATACTGTAACTATTTGCTGAAAGGAATGCTGGATGCAGTACACAGACCTCGCCAGTTCATTTCCCAATTGTGCAGAAACATGCAAAGACCCGTATGCAATATTGATGTGCTTTCTCAAGACAAAAACATAACCTAGTTCAAGTTTAGATGTCTGTTGTGCAACACTTGCTACATATCACCAGGAAAGCTGTCACTAGAAGCTTTAGTCTTCCCAGAACTTTTAGAACAAGGGAAAGACAGGAATGCAAAAACCTGTGAAAGCTTTAATAAGTCAGGCATTAAAAACACCACCCTCTTTCACTGCAGTACAAAGCCTTGGGCCTTTTCTTGTTTTTACAGATCACTCTTCCTCTAAAATTTCAGAAGAAATGAGAAAATGAGAAAGCTGTTAAGGTTTTCCAAATATTTGCTGAGCATCCTTGTAGATGACTTACACTTGCTGGGCCCTTTCTCCCTCTGAGACTCTCTGCTCTTGCCAACTAACCAGCCATACCTGCCTCTGCTTTAAATGAAGACACCAGCATATACCTTGTCTGATAAAAATGCAGTTTCCCCTACAGTGTGGACTATGTTGTACTTTTTATTTCCAGAACTGTCTACATGAGAACAAGCTCTACTTACAGGTATAGATACCCAAAATAAATGTTTAACATCTGAGCTCTGCAATTTCAAGGCAGCACATCTGAACCCCTATTTCAAATATGCTGTTACAAAATAACATTGCAATAAGTCAAGTGAAAACAAGACAAGATCCTGAAAAACAGTCAAATGAGTTCAATGATAAAAGCATCAATTAGTTATAGCAGGTTTGCTTAGATGGTGGCATCCTTACAAAGCTCCTAGGGTACTCTAAGGACCTCTCACTCTCTCATGAGTAAGGCTGTAAATATTCTGAAGTCTAATGGCGAACTCTTATCTTGCTTCTTCATCTTCCCTGGTACAGAAGTCCTAGTACTGATGGATGAACTAACAGAATTTCACTCGTGAGAAAAGCACCCTCTCTATCCTCCTTACTTCATCCAGAGCAGGTTTCCTAAATCCTGATAAGCAGCAAAGCTGGGAGACCTACAGAAATGACAAAGGCTTGGAGAAATGACAACAGCACGTAGGTTGTGTGCTCAGTTCCACCAGGGCTTTGCACTCCACGGAGAAAATAAATGCATAAGCAAGCTATATCAGAGTAATAAAAGTAGCCATCTCCATCTGGTCAAAAGGCTTTTTAAAGTCATACCACAGCCACCAGAAAACCTAGATAGCCCACCAGCTCCACCTATGCAAAGAGGAGAGCTCCTTCCTCTCCACTTTACATGCTGTACTCCAGCAGCATGCTACACAGCATGACCAATTACGATATGGTTTGGCTGAATAATACTTCAATGACATTTACCAGCTGGATGTTCGCATCTATAGAATAGTGGTCAACAGTACAATGTCTGGATAAAGGTCCATGATGAGTGATGCCATCAGTGACGAATGGCATCCCTCAGCGGTCCGTATTAGGATCTATACTGTTTAGTATCCTCATCTGTGACATAGTGGGATTGAGTGCACTCTCAACAAGTTTGTAGATGACAAGTTCAGTGATGCACTTGATTTGCTAGAGGGATGGGATGCCATCCAGAGAGACCTGGACAAGCTTGAGAAGTGGGCCCATGTAGGCTCAAGAGGTTCAACAAGGCCAAGCGCCCTAACCATGGGTTAAGTCAATTCCTGGCATTGGTACAGGCTGGGGAATGAAGGGATTGAGAGCAGTCCTGCGGAGAAAGACTTGGGGGTACTGGTACATGAAAAGCTGGATATGAGCCAACAATGTGTGCTTACAGTCCAGAAAGCCAAAATAATCCCAGGCTGCATCAAAAGAAGGGTGGCCAGCACATTCAGGGAGGTGCTTCTGCCCCTCCACTATAATGAGACCCCACCTGCAACACTGCCTCCAGCTCTGGGGTCCTCAGCACAGGAAAGACATGGACATGTTGGTCCACAGCACATCATAAAAATGGTCAGAGGTATGGAGCACCTCTATAGTGAGGAAAGGCTGATAGAGTTGGGGCTGTTCAGCTCAGACAACAGAAGGTTCCAGGGCAACTTTACTGTGAGCTTTCAAAAGGGGATTATAACAAAGATGGGGACAAACTTTTTAGCAGAGTCTGTCATGGCAGGACAAGTGGTAATGGTTTTAAAGTAAAGTAAAAATGTGATGTTTGCATGAACTAGCTGTGTGTTTCCCCTTGGTTCAAGTTTGGTTTCTTTTTGGGAACATCACGTTTTCCTAACATCACATTTCTCTAGATAGGGTTTTTTTGCCTTCATTATAGATGTAGAAGTTTATTATTAAAATGGGATGTTGTGTATATTACTCAGCAATGCACATCTCTATGTGTGATTGCTCTATCCTCCTTGAGTTTTTGTTGTCAACAATTTCTTTTACTAGTGGTGATGCTATTATTTTGGTGTTTTCCTGATAATGTTTGATAGTATCCTGGGAGGGCAGAATTAGACTGGATATAAGGAAATAGTTTTTGATGATGATGATGGAAAGACACTGGAGCAGGTTGCTTAAAGAGGTGGTAGATGCTCCATCCCTGGAAAGATTCACGGTTAGGCTGGATAGGACTCTGAGCAACCTGCTCTAGATGAAGATGTCGCTGTTCATTGCAGAGGGTAGCTGAACTAGATCATCTTTAAAAGTCCTTTCCAACCCAAAATATTCTGTCATTCTATTATATGAAATTCTATGAGAAAGGTAAGTTCTGCATAGAATTTCAAAGGTGTGTGATTTTAGTACAGAACAAGTCCCTGACATTAAGGGCTTTTTCTTCATCAGACAAACATAATAACGCTAGTGCCAAACTCACATTTACAGCCAGAAAGCACCAACACCTTCTCTTTTCATAAGGATTAAGCCAAAGGTAGCACAGTGCCCTGGAACAAGGCACAGATGGAAAACCAGAAATCTTCAAGGGGGCTACAACATTAGGAGACAGCTCAGCAACTCACGTCTTGGCAGTCCTCCAAAGAAGATCCTTCAGAGGAAGAAGCACTGAGCTCACAATGTGGAGTTGCACAGAGAGCCAGAATGAACAGAGTTTTTTCTTTCTGTCCTCTGAATTCATCTTTCCACTGCGTGGTTCTAGAATGGTAACACGCTATTGGGAAGTCACACCGATCCAACAGTCACAGACCACTGAGATGGCTCTGACTCTCCTTCCAGCGGGAAGGAATAAAAAAATCTTAGGGGTTTAGCAGTGGTACTCAGTGATGCTGAAAATGGGGACTATGAAAAGAAATTGTCTCTGAACCACAGAAATATTTCACTCCGAAGGCAAAAAACCCCAGCGCTCCAGTAGCACTTTTGCATAGGCTACAGGGTAAAGTTTGCCCATACAAACCAGATACCAGATCATTTAGTACACTTCTGGCTTTTTGCCCAGTCTTTCAGACTAGAAAGAGTCAAGTCAGCTTGAAGTCTAACAGAAAAACCTCTGATCACTGTCACTGCACCTGCTGTGAAAGACTATAGCATCTAACATTCTCAAAGGTAGAAGTCTTTCAATGCCATCCAACTCAAACTTCAGCAAGATGTCAAGGTAAAAAGAAAAATCAAGTATCATACAACACTACAGACAAGCCCCTTGAAGACTACTTAAGCATCAGTCTTTCACCTGGCTCTGTCTTAAGCTGCAGCCTCTTTTGTGTTGCTGCAGATTGTCTGTACAATCAACTGACACACAGTCAGTTGATAAAAAGCAGTGGCTAAAGGAGATGACAGTTCTGCAGCATCTGGAAGCGAAATATAACAGCAGGGGCTGAGAAACGTGCAATGGATAAAAATAGGGAGAGTGACAAGAAAGCCCCAGTCAGACCACAGAACTATCTACATGAACCTACCAGGGACATGAATACCAGTTGCAAGAACACTGAAGATGTGGTACTCAACTCCCGGCAGCTGCTATCTGCAACAGCTTTTTCAATTCACCGCTTTCATGGTGATGCTTTACAAAGACAAACTTTGACAATTGTTTATCAGCACTCTCCAGATGACGCAGAGCTACTGGTCAAAACAAAGAGCTACAGCTTACCATATTCAGAACTGAGTAACACAAAAAAATCCACAAGGCAGCCTGATCCAGCCCACAATTTTATAGAAAAACCTCTAAACCAATTTGACATTTACTGCCAACATCCTCATAATTAAACTTTATCACTCTTAGGCAAATTATGTAAAACCTTTACATACATGACCTCCTGCAATGCTATCACTGGTTGCCCTGTGCAGCATATATAACTTCACACCACAATGTCCATGTCATACTTCAATAACTAGTTTCTCAAAACCCAGGTGAACAACACAGATGTTGTTCAACACAGACAAAAATCAGCCCAGTTAACATTTCTGCAGTTTTAGACATATTCAAGCCAAAATGCCTTCTGCTCTTATAAAAGAGAAATAACAGCAGTACATTTTTAGCTTTAAAAATAATAATTTAAGTTTCACTTCAACAAACAGGGCACGTCACAGCAGAATTTAAAGCACAACAGGACTTCATAAGCCATGATAGCATTTTGGCAGAAAACTGTGATGTTCACACAGTTGCCTGGAATCTCTCACAATACTCAAAGATTTGGAGACAATCTCAACACTGATTCAGCTGTAATGTAGTCCTGCACCTAAGGGGCATATCACCAGGGGCACATAATGCACACCACACATGCATCATAGAGTTGTTTTGGCTGGAAGAGACCTCTAAGGTCATTGAGTCCAGCCTTTGTCCCAGCTCTATCAACCACTAGACCATTTCCCTAAGTATAACATCTACCCCTCTCTTATAAATACTTCCAAGGACAGTGACGGGACATCACATGCACACAGAACCTCAATGAGTTTGTCGGTGCTCTAGCAGAGGACAAACAAAAAAATTCCCTCCAAAACATCCCTAGGCCTTTGAATGGGCCACGGATGGAGAAAAAGGCAGCATTTTACATAAACTGATGCAACCAATAACGAAGAGGGCTGTAACCCCTAGGAGGTGAATTTCTTTCCACCTTGACTCCTAGAAATTAAACACAGAACATATAAAAGTAATTAAAAATCCTGAAGAGACAACAGTAAAAGCACCCATCTATATCTATAGTACAGTTATGAATTTAAAAGAAATGCTGAGTACAAATGAAATGTAGGCCAAATCATTAATATACTGCAACCTCAACATTAGTGCTCCTCATCAGTTTACCTAGGGCATCTCAATACTTCCCAGCACCACAACACAAAATAAGTGAAGCAAAATAATAAAACAAAAATCCATAAAAACATGCCAGTTGCCTTGGCAACCTCTACCTTTCATTCCTACAGGGCTTTACTTCCAAGCTGCACCACAGACAAGAGTGTACAAAACAGCAGAACTTGAGTGAAAAACAGAGCTGGAAAGAAGAGGGGGCAAAAAAAAAAAAAAAAAAAAAAAAAGCCAAAAAGTGAAGAAACAGGATTCTGTGCCAAATGGGTAAGTACACTCAGTATTTTCTTCAACGTGGTTGCTACAAGGGTATTGACATGGTCATGGAACTAAAGATAAATGATTCATGCTGTGATGAATCAAGAGGAAAACAAAGCATTCACAAGGCACTAATTCCAGAAAAGCTATCAAAATGAAGATGCTAATTCCTTTTACTACTTTTACGTTTAATCACCATTTTAAATTTTAATGTGAACTTTTAAAAGATTACTGTTAAGAAAGACTGAGCATTTCAATCCACCATCTTGCCTTGAGTCGTTGATGAGATTCAGTACTATGCTTATCTTGACTATAAGGAACAGTCTCTTTCACATCAGTAATATCATATAATTCATAGAACTTGAGCGCTTACGTCTGTCTGGAGAACAGAAATCTGCAGTGGTTATACACACCATTTATGAGTACACCAGGACTTCAAAGGTGCAATAGCTACGTTCACAAAGCAATAAAATCAAAAGTCTACCCCTAAGAAACCATGAATGGTTCCTAAAAAGGGACTAAATGATCTCAAGGTTTTGGTTATTTTGGTTTCTTCTTGTTTGGTGAAGGTTTTTAAATCAATCAAATTGGTAGGGCATGTTCCTTTAGCACTTAATTTATGTAACAATCAAGTATTAAGGATACACACGAATATTTGTGAATATTCAAAAAGTCTGAAATCAGCTTTTCCAGTCCTCCATATCAGCACTGTTTTGAAAACCAATTTAACATGAAAAAGCAGTTTTTCCTAGGCCATGTTACTCAGCTTTCAAGTCTAAGGGCTTCTTTCTACAGCAGATACATTCCAGGATTGTTATTCCTAATCGGTATTTGTATGTGTATTGGTACAAATTTGTATGTGCAGTAATTTATACTCACTCTGGCATCCTATCTAGATTCTGAAGGAAAACTTATCCAGTCTCAAACAGGACTAGCCTTTTCACTTTATGTTCAGATCCTTCCTTCATGTCCTCTTCATGCTTAGAGCAATCTTAGAAATTTCCTTGTATTCTTCTGCCCTCTTTTGAAGCCCCCAGCCATGCAATGATTTTAGCACAGATGAAATATTTTTTCATTTGAAACACTGAAGGAACTACTTACTAGAGTACTCCTATGCTCAATGGTTAACAAGGTGTACCAGTTCTTATCTCCACACACTGTATTGCAGAAAAAAAGGACAGACTCATTTCCTGAATTACATCATAAGAAACCAGGGCATTAAAATGTGACACATTCTGCCAAGGAGAAAAAAAATGCAATAAGGAACAGAGATTTTTTTTTTTGCTACATATTCTCAGACTGAATTTGTTTCCTAGCCACTGTAATCTAATACAACCCTGCAGAACAATGCATTACTCCTGTTGTAATACCTGAAGTTCAAATAATTCAGTTTCTTCTAGCTGCTTAGCAGAACATTCAGAATATCTCTAGCATGTCTTCTGTACATAAAGTCTCCAGAGACAGATTGAATTGTGGTCAAATACAGTAATTTTTATCTTCACTATTAGTTGCTTTAGATCATAATGTTATTTTTATATAGTAAGTGGCATTACATTTGTATCATACTGGTGGTATTTAAAAAGAAACCAAGAAGGTAAGCGAAATCAGGATATAGCATTAATAATCCTAACCATATTTCATTCATATTTAATTTCAAACTGGGAAAAAGTAACAAACATTTACATACATATGTTCTTCACATGCACAAATATATGTGAATATAGATGTATGAATATACACATGCACATGGACACACAACCACACTCCTCCAGATCCAAGTGAATAAAAATATTTAAATAAAAACAGGAAGTGAAACTAGGGGTTGACTGTACTCTAGTGAATAACAAACTTCCACAACAGTAGGCAACACTATAGTTTAAAAGGAAGAATACTATGGTGGCATATTTAGAAAAAAAAGAAGTACACTTCCACTGAGTTCCTTATCACATTGTGATACACAAATGTTAGATTTTACTCTTTGCTTCAGAGTGTTTCCTAATGTGCTTCTCTCAAAACTGGAAGGTGCTACTCAACAAAAAGGTTGGGGAAAAAACAGAAGGTGATCAGCACATATTATTTTAGCCTTTAGGAAAGCCTTTATGCTATACTTACATACTGTTCTTTCCTGCCTGGAGCTGAACCAAGTTAAATACATGACTGTTTTCAACAGGTGTTGCTAAAGCAGTTTTGCCAAAGGGATTTTCCTGAGCCAGCTCAGGATGCACCTAAAGGACGAACAAGCAGTCCAGAAGGATGACAGTTTGAGTTGATGAAACCATGTGTTAGAAACAACTCTGTGAGAAACCAGTGACATAGCAAAACAAAGAAACAAAAAAGTGCAAAGGTCATATGGGGACAGCCTGATTCAAAGACAAGTCAAAATTGTGACCTGAAAGAAGAGCTCCAAAATCAGGAAGAGAACTAGGCCTGTATGTGATATTAAGCACAAAAGCAACATAAGGACAAGTTAAAAAGAGCATGTAATCAGAGGAGAAAACAAGAGAAGCAACTGGGACACTGCTCAGAGGGAATCCTTTGTAAACAATGTGGCAAAATTCCTCATCACTGGACTTGGAATTTGGAAGGGAGGCAAGCAGAAGAAATCAACAACAGCAATCGTTATGAAAGGCCAAGAGGAGAACTAAAAGTAAAAACCTTGCATATCATCCTCTATGGCACTGTAAACAAAAGACCCTATCTCATGATCAGTCCTTGATATAAATCCATTGGCAATACAAAACGATTTCACATGGAAAACCCCAGGATACTATCAAACATTATCAGGAAAACACCAAAATAATAGCATCACCACTAGTAAAAGAAATTGTTGACAACAAAAACTCAAGGAGGATAGAGCAATCACACATAGAGATGTGCATTGCTGAGTAATATACACAACATCCCATTTTAATAATAAACTTCTACATCTATAATGAAGGCAAAAAAACCCTATCTAGAGAAATGTGATGTTAGGAAAACGTGATGTTCCCAAAAAGAAACCAAACTTGAACCAAGGGGAAACACACAGCTAGTTCATGCAAACATCACACAAAACTAGGAACAGGCAAGTGTTTCTCCACCCGTGATGTGCTGAGGTCACTTCTGATTGAAACACTACCCAAGTTTTAAAGCAGATGCTACTAAATGGCTCAGTACACTGCTTTGAAAATCTTCTATGGGGAAAGCTGTAGAGCTCAATGTCCATTGTTTATCAGAAATAAGTAAGTAGTCAGACATTTATCTCCCACACAACTATAAAAAAATAATACAAGGCTTTCTACACTCTTAGCACAGTGCTGTTAAGAATTGTAGTCTGTGGGAAACTTAACAGACTGAAAAATTTTGTGCAAGATGTGAAAGAACCAGAGGGTTCTAGCATAGAAAATGGCTGAAGAACACCTGAACATATTAAGCCTAAACAATATGAGAGACCATTTAGAAAGGAAACTTACAGAGCACCAGCCACAGCTACTCCACACCATGATGGATTGATGGTTACCTTTATCACTTTTGTCATTTATCACTGAGTCTGAGTGAACCAGTAACACAGATGATACATGAAAGTGCTGTGCACAGCCTGCTATTGGATTACTGGCTTTAGCACTTTCTGCAGTAAGTTATTTACTACCTAATTGAGTTTCTGGACTTAAATTTAACATTATCAACACAAGATAAACCTTCCAGCTACAAAAGCTGCGTGCCTTCTCAGAAATCTCTCTGTCCCTTCCTCTGCATCATGGATGATGGTAGCAATGTTTTCCTCCAAAGTACTGTCAGATGAAGATGAGAAAAAGTGTAAATTCTTTTCAATACAAAATGAATTATCCTTCAAATCTACATCAGTAAGTTGCATCTTTTAGAGTGTCAGTGAATACTCCAACTATTTCTCCCAATCTGTGTTTCAGCTTCACCAGACTGAGCTAAGTTTCTGTATCACAATTTCTTTTCGGGAGTGGTTTTTGGTGGTTTTTCTTTATTTTTTGACAGTTTTTGTGTTTGTTCCCAACACGGATTCTGAGTCATAGTCTGAATCCATGTTTTAAGTGCAACAAAGTCATATCCACTCAACAACATCTCAACCATAAACTCACATTGCATCTCAACATCAAACATCAAACCAGCAAGTCTTGAAAATTCAAACTAATTGTGGGATAGAAGCAAGATTTTACCACAGTTTTACTTTCTTGGAGCTTCTCTTTTTCCTCAGTTCAAATTGCACCAAAACAAGCCATGCTTGTCAGAAGAATGAAAAAAAATGTTTCTCTTTTGAAATGTAAGCATTAAGACTTTCTGGGGAATCTCATACATTATTTACTTCCTTCAAAACTGAACTGAATGAAACCAGCAGGGTCAGCGATGTTTCAGCTGCCTGTCTCAACAACAGAACTAGCTAGAGAGGATCAGAGTTCAAGAGGATTGCTCCTTGTCTCTTTATTCCCTGCTACAATTTCCATATCCCTACAGATACAAATTCCCTGATGGCATAACTCTCAGCTTTAAACTAAACACACCTTCCCTATCTGACTCCAATTACGTAAAGCAGTCTTTAAATGGAGTAGATTCCATTCAAAACATGTCCAGAACATGCACTGCCAGGCTACTGAGGAGATGTTGTCTGAACAACTCCAGGTTTTCTTAGAACAACAAGGAGGCACAATACAGCTTGCCCATGTCTGGGACATGCCTATATGAATCACAGCAGCTTTATGGCTGTCTTCCTAAGTCAGTCATTTTATGGCATACACATAACTCCATTTACATTTTATTCTGGAAATGTTATCAGTGTTGTCAGCCAACATCTACACCAGTCTAGGAAAAACAAGAATTTCTGCATCTAGGAATAAGTTTGGAGGTTCTGACTAGAATACAAATCTAAAAACCAAACAAACCCCTCCATCCCCCAAAAATATGGAAATATGTGTAGCCCTCAAAATGTACTGATTCGCAATTCTTCCTATTTTTTAAAAGTCTCTTATGTAAAAAGAAAAGGCACTGTGAAAGGAAATGTATTAATTGGTGGCTAACCTCCAAATTAAAATATCTGCTGTTTTCTTAATGTGTGCTAACAACCACTCAATTGTCTTTATTCTTATACAGATTTCACATATTTAATACTTCTCATTGTTAAGATGCCTACATACATGTACAGAAAGCCAGTCATTTATATTGCCTCTTTCTTGTCAAGCCTAAGGAAATTTAAACCAGTCAAACTCAATGACCAGGCTTTAGAAAGCAAGGGCTATATATGAGAGTAATTGTTCATGTTACAATCCAAACATCATCTATTCTTTCACATACACACCAAAGGAAGTGACAGCTACAAAGAGTCAAGTGGCAAGAAAAATAGTAATTTACAAAGGGCTTATGAAAAACAAATTTGTGAGGAGGAGGGAAATATACTGTAGCTGCAAGCTTGGTTGACTGAGATTACAATAAACATGCACCAAAGCTTTATACAGTGACATCCTTCAGACCCAACCGGACAAGTAATTCCATTTAAGAGGACTAAGGCCTTCCCTGTAAAATTTCACTTACAAAATACCTTGCCAATCTACCCTAGAAGTACTTTCTGTCCTGTACTAAGTGCTGGCAAGAGTAGTACTGGCCCCGAACTGGAAATGAAAGAAGTATCTTACTTTAAAAGAGAGATTACATCCAGGACACTTTGTGCCTTGTATGGAGAGCGTAACAGCATATCTTCCATGCAGTTTTCAGAGCCCACAAGAATAAAAGGGAATGACCACTTATCTTGGTTTGCACTGCCAGAAATGCATTAAGAACTCATTACACTTTCTTGTATTTTTGCTACATAACTATGTAAGCCACACGGGGATATGCCAGCCTGCTGAGTAGCCAATAAGTTTACTGAAAAGCTCCATAGACCACACACAGAGAAGATGCCATTTTCTAAGGGTCAAAAAGCATGATCACAATTAAAAGTCACACCTAGATCACTTAGACCATTCAACTACTTCAAATAATGACAGGCAGGAGATTTGATTTTTTTTTTTTCTTTTCCCTCTCCTTTCTTTAACAGGTGGAGTCTTATCATCAATATGCTTAGTTCCTTTCAAAGTTTGGAAACTTCCCATTTTGATCAAGACCAGCTCCGACAACATCAACTCAAATAACATCAGCAGACTCAACACCTGAACTCAAGATTTGGAACAGCTTCATTTTCAAGCCTGTAGGCAGTTTATCAAAAGGAGTCCAAACAATGACAACATCAGCTCAGCTGCAATTTCACTGGCAAGTCTACTCTATCTTCAGAGGAGAATGAAGACTGGGTATTTCTCATTACCCCTAACACATAACTTGTTTGGGTTGAGGTTTCAGATTTAAGTTTAAAAGATGGAACAGCGCAGCTTGGAAGGGCCTCATTAGCACACAGTCCTTAGAAAGTGGTGTAAATGCCACCCAGAATTCAGCCTCAAAAGTCAAAGGGGAAAAACAATCCCAGACTACAAACTGTTAGTGCAGTTTTCAAGGGAGGAAAAGACACTAAATTCAAGTTACAGCTCTTCGAGTAACAGAACTACCACTTTTGTGACTTCAATAATTTGCATTTCGAAGTTACTGATGTAACAAAAGATTGGCTTTGTGTATTTTAGCAGCTTAAAAAAATTTCACTCAAGTCTGGGTGGTTTTTTTTGCTGTTAGTCACTGACTTTCTGCTATGCAAACAGAACAGACGCATCCCTCAGCAAAGTTTTAAGCAAATATTAAACTACTTTTGCACCACACAGGAACATGACTTCCACCCAACTTAATTCTCTCTGCTCTTCGCTCACTACAGTGACAAAAGGCAGGTTCTATTTCAAGAATTACACAGTACCCACTCTACACCCACGGCCTTGTTTGAAACCACCTGAACAATGAAGCTCTCGTACAAGCCACTTTGTTCCCAGACATGGTCTTGGAGATGCAACCCAACACAGCTGGGATGTGTACACTCAAGCAGCCATCAAGGTGTTGGACTGTTTTTTTTTAACAAAGGAGGACGAGGAAAACCTCTCTTTTCCCCGCAACATCATTTGGCTTCACTACAGAAGAACAAGGCATAATTTCACCTCAGCTGCCACGGGGGCCATCATGAAGACCACACAATTCCTCCTTTTCCCCCTGACATCTGCACAAATAGAGGTTCAAAAAACTCCAAGTGCTCCATGCCATCATGAATTTCAGCAGATAAGACCACCCATGGAATAGCTCTGCTGCATGCCACTGACCACCCTGGCAGGCACCTACCAATACCTACACAGCATGGTCAGGTAGTTCACACTGGGTCCATTCCGAGATGGGCAGCTGTGGTGCTGGATTGTCACCCATGTCACCACACAGGATTAGACTATTACCATTGTGGAAACTGTTATAATTGTTACCAAAGCTATTACTATACTTAGCATTTATTAGTACTACAATCTATTATTATTATTAGCATTAGACCTGTTATTGCTATCATAGCTTATTGTTATTATAAGTTATTAATACTAGAAGTTTAGTGTTATTTGTATAGTTTTTTTATTTTTATAATTTATTGTCATTACAACTTTTAGTATTATTGTTGTCGTTAGACTGTTATTATTGGCAGAATGGAACTACCCCTATTGTTAGAATTTTTAGTACGTCTTATTTATATTATTATAAAATTAATGATTAGAATATTTTTCTCGCTATTCTGATTACAATTTTTACTATTACAATTTTTCTTGGTAATATTTTTAGACACTTTTAGCTTCCCACCGCCGCATCTGGCCCAGGACGCAGCAGTCGTTCCCGACAGGACCCACACGCCCGACACCCGGCCCGGCGGCGCAGCATGGCACAGCTCGGCACAGCTCGGCGCGGTGCCTGGCCCGACCCCTGCTCCCCGCTGCTGCTCGGCCGCCCCACGCCCCGCTTCATCCCCTTACCCTCACACTGGTAGCCGGCCAGCCCCCAGATGAAGTCGGTGCAGTAGTGGCAAAAGGTTGGTTTGGTGAGGGTCACCCTGCGGAAGCCGTGGCCCGGCGGGCTGTTCCCCGCCGCCGCCGCGGCACGGCCCTGCCCGCCCAGCACCGGGCTGGAGACCGGGCTGCCGCCGCGGAGCCCGCGTGCCCCGTCCGCCATGCCCGCTCCTCGCGGCGCAGCGCGGCGCCGTCCCGCACCGCACCGGCCGCCGCTCACCCTCGCTTCCGCCCGAGGCGGCGACGGCGGTGGCTGTGTTGTCGGTGGGCGGGCAGGGGCGGCGCCCGTCAGGGCCCTTGCCGGGCGGCGCCGTGCTGCCGCCTGGCGGTCGCACCGTGGTGGCGCGCAGCCCGCGCTGAGGGGCCGCGGCCGCTGCCCCGCCCGTCACCTCAGGCCTCGGCCCTGCCTGGGGGGCCAGCGCTAGGCCCGCTACCTCGGGTTTCTGTTGAGGGATCGGCTTGTCCCAATGTGTGACTGCTAGCTTGTATAGCTTCAGGTGGGAGCTGGTGAGGGGTGGAAAGGTGCTGGAAAACGAGCTCTTCGGGTGTGGTGTGAGCGGCACATGCCTCGGAGAGTTGGGCCTGGCTGAGCGCTCCATCATCACTGCAGTCGGTGACAAAGCCACAGGAAGAGTTGTTGAGGCAGAGAAGAAAGACTTGAGTGTGAGAAGGTGTCATCACAAGCAAGCAGTGGGTTCGGTTTGCAACATAAAAGTGTGACTTTGAAAAGACCTTTAGTTTCTACCCTGACATTAAAGCAGATAGTTTTGGTGCCCTAGTGAAACTCAATGCAGTTTTAGAGAGCACAGATCTCCATCTGAGGAAGTTTTCTGATGATGCACTGGGAGATGTTTGCCATAGATTTTGCCTTCTACTCTCAATATCTCAGCCTTTATGAGACAAAGGGTTCTCCCTAGCAGTTTCTCCCCTTCCTAACAAGAGTTTTTTGGTTCACTTTCCTCTACACACCAGGATGTTAGTCTGCTCCTCTAAAATGCCTGTGTTTCTTTGACTTACACCACGTAAGGGAAAGTACTGTGGCTAGAGTAGGTTGGGACAAGAAAGGAGGCTATGCCTTTGGAGTTTGTGAATATAGATGTATGCTGTCCACATCTCCACGTGTCTGATTTTGGTCCTAGCTTCTTAATAAGTGAGACTCTCGCTCACCTATCAGAAACAATGTCCAGATACCTTCACTGAGCCATGAGAGACAAGAAGAAAGTTTACATTTTCATCTTTGACTTATTTGTATTTTGGTGAAGGGTTTAATAAGGTATTGTATTGTCCTATAGATCAACACTGAAGTCCTTCTAAAATTTCTTAGCATCTCCTAGTTTCTACTGATCTTACTTTACATTACCTTTCTGTGTTGCTGATATGATCATATGATCAGGAGCAAGAAAAAAATTGATCCGTTCAAAAAGAAACAGTAAGAATACCTTAAGAGGCTAAGTAAAGCATGGTATATCTTTCTATGGTTGGAGAAAGAGGGAGCCATTAGATATAAAAGTGTCAAAATATTTTCTATTGCTCCCACAAATATGATTTAGAAAACATACATAAGATACTATAGAGCTTTATGGAATCTCAAATATACAAGAGTATAGGGAAGACAGAAGCAGCATGGAACCTCTTCCCTTGAGGACATGTGCCTGCTGAATACAACAAATGAGCCAAAGCGCCTAACGACAGGTCTCATCTTCCACAAACACAGCCTCACTTTGGTCCCTGTGAAAATTATAGAATGAGGCCACTTGGAACATATTTCTAGGCACACAGAGAAGACAATAATTTGGAACAACAGGTATGGATTTGCCAAGGGTTATTTGTGCTTGATGAAGCTGGTTGCCTTTTGTGACAAATTGGATAGATCTGTGTAGATGGGGAGACCAGCGGAATCTTGACTTCAGCAAGGTTTATGACCTGGTCACCCATAATAATCTTGTATCAAAGCTGGAATATTGTGGTCCAGCATTGGCAGACAACTGGATGGTTGGGCTCAATGGATAGGGGTTAACTGGTCATACTTGAGCTTTGCCGGGAGGACAGTAATGGGAGGAGTACTGCAGTAATGGGAGGAGTCTCTCCTGGGACTTGTTGCATTTAGCATCTTTATCAACACCAAGAAGGTGACAAAGTTGTATTGTCAGGTTTGCAGACACTAAGGTGGGGGGAACAGCCATTGCACTGCCTTCAGAATTTCAGAGAAGGGGCCTGGACAGGCGGGAAGAATGAGGAGAGATTGAGGAAGTGGGACTTAGCCTGCAGAAGAAACAGCTTCCGGGGGACCTCATAGCAGCCTCCTAGTACCAACACAGGGGTTTTCAAGAAGTTGGAGCAAGGCTCTTTACAGTGGTGCACACTGAGAGGACAAAAGACAAAGCTTCAAACAAGGCATTCAGGCTGGATATAAAGAGAAACCTTTTTACTCTCAAGGTAGCCTAGCAGAGGAACATATTACCTGGAGAGCTTATGCCATCTCCATCCTTGGAAATTTACAAGACATTACTGGATAAGCCATGACCAACCTGGTCTGACATCATGGTTGACCCATCTTTGAGCAGGAAAAGTAGACTAGGTGACCTTCTCAGGCCCCATCCAACCTGAATTAGCCCAGAATCTTACAATTCAAAATCTAACACTCAGAAATTTTAAATGTGAATGAACCTCAACACACACACTCATACTATCTCTTTTAGAGATCTGGCTAAGTTGTCAGTGTGTAGGAGCTGACATCATTCCTCTGTGTGTGCCAGGTAAGAGCACAGAGGACACCTGAATTCAGAGAGGCTACAGGTAAATTTAATCTTGTTGAACACATAAAAAGGGAAACAGACTAATAAAAGCAGTTTGCTCGCCATGCTGTCTGCTTGCTCAACTCTCATATAGTCTATTTCAGTGCTTTCAAACAAGCCGAGTTTGACTCTATCATGACAAAAGTTGGAACTAGATTGGAAGTGCCAGTGGTTTTTTTAAATGAAGTTCAGTGCTGTTTGCCAGATTTGTTTTTTGGAACACTCCTCCTTGTTCAGAAGAGGAAGCCCTTTTCCTATGGGGTTTGCCCATGTCATTGTATTCTCACCTAGCTATAGTGACCTCTTCTTTTGCTTGTCTTCAAGAACTCATCTAAAAAGTATCTTGCCTCACCTGTTCCATTGGCCTGTCCTGCCTTTCTTTTCAACATAGGCTGTCCTTTTGACCTTTATTTTGTGTGGATCTAATAGTCCTCAAAAGATAGAGGCCCGAGAATTGGAAAGCTGAAGGTCCTGTGAAGAAATCTTTCCCATGTTTGGGGAAATAGACTGAACTGCATTATAAGGGCATCAGAATTTGTCTCTCTTTTAAAAGCCTGAGGAAATAATCAATGCATCCTTTTCTAGAAATGTGAAGATGCATGCAGTTAATGAGTAGATACATTACTGCATCATCTGTCAGTGCAGGATGGTCACAAGGTTTCCTTGCTAGAAGTTTTTATTGTTAAGATATAAATGATCATGTGAGATTTTTGTCTATTTTTGTTATCTGATTCCTCATATATATTTATATAAATATATATATATATATATGCTGTAACACTTAGGCATGTGTGGCCTATACTTATGCTTTAACTTCCCTTCCTATCTATAAGCAACCAGTCTAACCAGTCAAAACAACTTGAACCATTTGATGATCGTCGTCAGCTGAGTGCCACCACCTCTGCTGCCAGCAGCCACAGAATACAGCAGCAGGTGAAGACTAGCTATCCTTTCCATTTCACATATGTAGCAGGGATGCAATCCAAGCAGTGGAAAAAAAGTGAAGTAAAGAATTATTACCAGAGATGTCACATTTATAATCATGGTAGCCCACTAGAGGGATGTGATATTAGATCTTGACTCAGAACTGATTATCTTAACTGCCAGGGTTTTGCTGCCGTTACGTCTGCACTCAGGATACTCATCCAAAAGCAGAAGAGCAGTTTGTATGAGCCGAAGAGGATGGAGTTACATGCAACTTAGTATAACTGTCTGCACTCTCGCAATGTCAGGAAGCTGTGCAGCTGAAAAGAATAAAAGCAGCTGCCTGTTGTAGAAGTGTCAAACCAGAAAACCAGTTAGGCTAAAGAAGCAGTTTGAGGTGTCTGGATCATAGCAAAGTATGCAAAAGGGCTGCTACTGCTCAGGGTCACAATCCAAATAATGTGAAGCTGGAACATATTTCGGTCAAGTCAGGCAAGTACTGATTATCTCCAATAATTCTGCTGGGATAGAATTATCACCCATTTTAAGCACCAGTGTGTTCTTGGCTGGCAACTTATTGTGGTAAAGCTGTGCTAGGTTATTGGGGTCAGGTTGGGTTGTTGGGGGTCATCCTCCAGAAACTGTATTCAATTGTGAGCCTTATATTCAGATCTACTTTGGAACTCATTTCAGATGACCTAATGTCATCAACAGTTATAGCATATTATGGGGAAAAAATATCTTAGTTAATGCTAAAAATCTTATGTATTCCTTTGGATAAATATCCATAAAATAAACATCCTGGTGTATTTCCAGTTTTTGCTGAATTCCAGCGATCCTTCGCTTCAAAATGAACATTCCCATTCACTCCAGCACAGACTACAGATATCTCTGAATATGTGAAGAAGTAATTTCTACCTTTATGCTTTAATCAAAAAATCTAGGGCTGACAGAGATCAAAGGACCACCTTTGTTAACTATTGCTCAGTGGCTCTTCCAGTCTTTAGGTATGTGTGTATGTATATGTAGAAGTATATATAAAATTATGAGATATCCATCTTGTCTCAAGGGACTGTTTTAAAAAGGTCAGTGTAAAACTTCAAGCTGCAGCAAATCTGAGAACTTTCTTTGTTCAGTAATTGTTGCTCTACAGACTAGTAGCTGGAAATGGAACAAACGGGAACGAACTGCAACTATACTGCTCTTTATAAAATAAAGAAGTGTCACACAGATAAACCAGGCAAAATTCTAAAAGTATCTACTTTCTATGTTTTGCCAAGATTAGTAAGAACAGTCAAAATGTATCTGAAAAGATAATTCAGTTGGTTTTATACACAGATAAACATTTTGCAGTACTTGATATGCTCTAACCTCATTAAACTTGAGTAATACAACTTGAGGGCAGGAAATACAGGAATATCCTCATTTTTACAAGGTTCCTGATTTGGTAGAGGTGTATTCTGTAAACTGAGTAAGCTTCACACCTTGGATCTTCTGAAACTTTTGTAACCTTCTTATACTCTGTGTGTCTAGAGACAGAACATACTGTGACAGATAGGAAAGCCCTATCATTCTATGATTCTATGACTCTTGCTGTGTTGTTACACAGGAGGTTTTTTCCCATTCATCTCCAATATGGCTTTTTATTTACAAACCTCAGTTTTGTTAGCAGCACCTGAGAAGCTCCCAAGATAACAAGAAGTGTAAATGCTAAAACAAGTTATGAGTTCTGCAGTTATGCCTGCCTGTGATAAGTGTCTCTACTTTTTTGCTAAACACTAACTAATGTTAACTATAATGATTGTGTTAAAATAAAGCTATATTAATTAATGTTTTCTGCAGGTTTTTTCCCCACAAGAATAGAAATTTTTAAACTGAAGCACTTTCTTCTGATCTAAATCTCTGTACCCATATGTAGAGTGGTATATTTTACATATAAATACTAATGTATAGTATAATATCTCATTCACTTTTCTGGAGTTCAAGAGGATAGACATTTAATTTTCCTCTTATTGTTTTTTAGGCTTGCATAGTCTAATGTATTCTTCATTATAACTTATATCTGAAAAGGTATAATCTCCTAATCTAGCTATACAAAGAACCTAATCAAATATTGAGAGACGTACTAGCTATCTTACTGCATAACTTGAAACTGGGGCAGAACTTTGTGTTGGCTTTACATATCTGAGTTTTGCTTCTCTTATTCAGGTGCAGTTGTTAGTACTTTTAACCACAACTTAATCAAGCCGGCACTTGATTTTAGTCTGATGAGAACAATTGTTTTAAATATTCGGGTATTTTAAAGAAGCTCTAGAGATACTATGAAGCAAAACCTCCCTTGACCTGCTGGCCACACTCTTCTTGATGCATCCCAGGATGCTGTTGGCCTTATTGGCCACAAGGGCATATTGCTGGCTCATGGTTAGTTTATTATCAACTAGGACTCCCAGGTCTCTCTCTGCAGAGCTGCTCTCCAGCAGGTCAATCCACAGCCTGTACTGGTGCATGGGGTTGTTCCTTCCCAGATGCAGGACTCTGCACTCGTCCTTGTTGAACCTCATGAGGTTCCTCTCTGCCCAACTCTCAAGCCAGTTGAGATCCCACTGAATGGCAGCACAGCCTTCTGGGGAATCAGCCAGTCCTCCCAGTTTGGTGTCATCAGGGAACTTGCTGAGGGTACACTCTGTCCCCTCATCTAGGTCATTGATGAAGATGTTGAATCAGACTGTCCCCAGAACCCATCCCTGTAGAACTTCACTGGCCACACGCTTCCAACACGATTTTGTGCCATTGATCACCACCCTCTGGACTCTGTCATTCAGCCAGCTCTCCATCCACCTCACTGTCCACTCATCCAAGCCATAATGCCTGAACTTTCTGATGAGGAGAGACAGTGGGAGACAGTGTCAAAAGCCTGCTGAAGTCAAAGTAGATGACAGCTGCTGTTCTCCTCTCATCTAGCCAGCCAGTTATGTACTCATAGAAGTCTATCAGGTTGGCCAAACAGGATTTCCCCTTGGTGAAGCCATGTTGACTCCACCTGATAACCATCTTTTCCTTCATATGTTTACTGACAACATTCAGGATGAGTTGTTCCATCACCTTTCCAGGAATGGAGAAGAGACTGGCCTGTAGTTTCCTGGGTCGTCCTTCCTGCCCTTTTTGAAGACTGGGGTGACATTTCTCCAGTCCTCAGGCACCTTGCCTGTCCTCCATGATTGTTCAAAATTTATGGAGAGAAGCTTGACAACCACATCAGCCAGTTTCCTCAGCACTCTCAGATGCATCTCATCAGGACACATTGACTTATGAGTGTTAAGCCTAGTCACCAATCTTAAACCTTTTCCTCATCCACTCAGGACAAGTTCTCTGCTGTCCAGGCCATCCTACTATCCTTGCTGGACTGGGCTTCCTGAGGGCTGGCCTTGGCTGTAAAGACTGAAGCCAAGAAGACATTCAGTAGTTCAGCCTTCTCTGCATCCTCTGTCACCAGGGCACCCTCAGTGTTCAGCAGTGGGCTCACATTCTCCTTAATCTTCTTTTTGCTGCTGATGTACTTGAAAAACAATTTATTACTTTCCTTAAGTTTCCTGGCTAGATTTAATTCTAGAAGGGCTTTAGCCTTTCTGTTGCACCCCTGCATGCCCTGGCAATGTTCCTATACTCTTCCCAAGACGTCAGCCCCTGTTTCCACTGATCCTGGGCTTGGAGGAAGTGGCACTTGAGGACTGACTAGCTCTGTTGGGCACTTCTACCGTTTAGGATCTTATCCCATGAGATCATTCCAAGTAGATCTTTGAAGAGGCCAAAGTAGGCTCGTCTGAAATCCAGGGTCACGTCCTGCTTTATGTCCTGCCTCTTCCACACAGCATCTTGAACTCTACTATCTCATGGTTGCTGCAGCTGAGGTTGCCTCCAACCTTCACATCCCCCACCAGACCCTCCTTATTCATCAGTACCAGGTCCAGCAGCACACCCCTCCTTGTTGGTTCCTCAATCTCCTGTGACAGGAAGTTGTCTTCAACAATCTGGAAGAACCTCCTGGAGCGTGTGCACTTGGCTGTGTGGCTAGCCCAGCAAATATCAGGGTGGTTGAAGTCCCCCATGAGGACCAGGGATTGTGACCATGAGGCAGCCCTCAACTGTTTGTAGAAGTTCTCATCCACATCCTCCTCCTGATCAGGTGGCCTGTAGCACACTCCTACAACAGCATCACCTACATTACCCTGCCCCTTAATTTTCACCCATAACCACTCAACATGCCCCTCATCCACACCCAGGCACAGTTCTGTACACATTAATAGCTCCCTCACATAGAGAGCAACTCCACCTCCACGCCTTGTCAGTCTGTCTTTCCTGAACAATATGTAACCCTCCATGGCTGCGCTCCAGTCATGGCAGCTGTCCCACCACGTCTCTGTGACCGCAATGAGGTCGTAGCCCCGCATCTGCACCCACATCTCCAGTTCCTCCTGCTTATTCCCCAGGCTGTGTGCATTGGTGTAGAGACAGCGCAGGGGCTTACTCAAACACACAGGTTTCCCTGGACAGGTGCAGGAGGTTCCTCCCTGGTTTGGCTCTTCCTCAGGGTGGTCAGCCTGCATCTCAACACAGTGTGTGGATGAGGAGCACTTATCATCTCGTCCCCTGCCATACCCTGTTTCCCTGCAAGACAGGATAGCTTGTTCTGTGTTACTTCTCCCTCCATCACCTAAGTCCTTTAGTTTAAAGCCCTCTTGATTAAGTTGGCTAGCCCATTCCCAAATATGCCAGTGCCCTTATGAGAGAGATGAATCCCATCCTGTCCTATCAAGTTATAATCTGCAAAGACGGATTCACTGTCATAGCAACCAAAGTCTTCCAGCTGGCACCAGCCTCTTAGCCAGGAGTTAACTTGCTCGATTTTTGCATCGGTGACTTCCTCTTTACCTCTCACCTTTATCCTGGTGAACAGGATGGAAGAGAAAATAACCTGTGCCCCCCTACCTTTCACTTGCTCTGCCAAGGTTTTAAAATCCTTTTAGATTCTGGAGATATCGTGTCTAATTACATCATTCATACCCACATGGAACAGGAGTAAGAGATAGTAGCCTGCGTCCCTGACAAGCCGTGGCGTGCTCCAGGTCACATCATGGATCTTGGCTCCCAGCAGGTAGTACACCCCTCTTGACTCCTTATCCAGCTAACAGATGGATAAGGATCACCCTCCCAGTCTCTTCTTCTCTAAACAGCCCCAGTTCCCGCAGCCTTTCCTCGTATGAAAGATGTTCCAGTCCCTTGATCATCTTGGTAGCCCTGTGATGGACTCTCTCCAGAAGTTCCCTGTCCCTCTTGAGCTGAGGAGCCCAGAACTGGACAAAGTACTCCAGATGAGGCCTCACTAGGGCAGAGGAGAGGGGGAGCAGAACCTCCCTTGACCTGCTGGCCACACTCTTCTTGATGCACCCCAGGATACTGTTGGCCTTCTTGGCCATTGAGGGCATATTGCTGGCTCATGTTTACTTTATTATCAATCAGGACTCCCAGGTCTCTCTCTGCAGAGCTGCTCTCCAGCAGGTCAACCCCAGGAGGCCAATCCTCAATCACCAGCCACCATCACTTACTGTCCTCATGACGGAACATGTGTTTCAGGCTCAGGTGCTTTTCCTGACCAAGATTACTCCTGCTCATGTGTTTTCTAGGTGCAGCACTTGAGTGCCCTGGCTTTACATCTGCACAAGCAAAAGGAGCTGTTCTGCTGTCAGGAGTCACAAGCTCCCAAACTTCCCACCTTGGGAGTCCCAGCCTACTAAAAAGTCAAGTATAGCCAGTCCCACCTCTTATGCAGCTGTTGCAGATGAATTACTAAGAGAAGTCTTCATTATGGACTTATCTAAAAATGTTTTATTGATGATTGATGTTTGGATGATAAATAGTAAGCAAATTATGATTAAGCAATAATGGCATGGTAATTAAACAGTAGTGTGATGATGATTTAACAATGATTTAAATTATGAATTAAACAGTGATTTAAGGAGTGATTGGATGGAAAAATACTACTTAGTACACTTCTAACAATTAAGCTATAGCTGGATATATAAATGTCACTAGCATACAATGTACCTTTAGGCCTAAGATAAAAAGTCTAATATGTCCTTATAGGTACTAGATGCTGAGTAAGAGATTCAGTCTCAAGGGGAAACTTTGAGAGCTGTTCCTACTCAAGGGGAGATCACTGCTAGGCAGCCCAGTGCTGTACAGGAGAGCTCAATGGGCTTGGCGTGGGCTACAGGTATCTATAGTGTAAAATTATTGACTCATAGTCAACTGTCTATTTGACAGATGTGCAGGAGCACAGCCATAGCAGTTTTAGTTTTGTCTAGTCTCAGCTCAAGCTGGTACTGTGAGCTCCTGATAAGGCGTGGCCTAGATTCCTTGGTTCCTGAGAAGATAGTAGTCTTGCACAATTCTCCAGGTTTGCACAGCAGGGCTGATTTCAGTCAGGCCTGCTTGTTGGTGATGCCTGAACCAGAAGGACGTTCACTCAATCAGATTAGGTGCACCCATTACAGCAGCATAGGGCTCCAGCTCTTGCCACTGCACAAGTCTTCTCAGAAGAATCATGTTGCTTTCCCGCGCATCCTCCCTGATGCTATGTGGTGTGCTGGCCTTCTCCCATAGCTTCTCTCATGGCTTCTGCATCAGCCAGCCCTGTACCCCAGCCAGACCTTGACCTCCCATGGGTGAGGCCAGCATCACTGCTGCAAAGAGGCACCTATAACCCCACACCTGGAGGATACCGCCGTCCTCCTTCTGGAGCAGCTTTTGGGATAGTGCTAAAGGGCATGCTATCATGCTGGCTCCAACTATGCCGCATAGTCCCCAGCAGTATTTCTGTACCCCCTTGATGCACCCTGTTACTGCTGTGCTAAAGGCCAGCCTCACCTCACCAGCCTGGTCACTGCTCTCATCAGGTCCAGCTGAACAGGAGCAAACAGCCCTGGACCGGGAAACCTGTGACTTGGAGCTGCTGTGCTCCATAAGGAGGAAAACATAATCTCTATCTGTGAACAATAAAAAACTAGTCTGTTAAGGCAAAGTCCTTGTTTGCTCCCTCTGGTTATCATAACATTTCCTTCTTCTACTCTGCAATAGAGTAAGTCTGTAACAAAAGTGAGCTCTGCTGAATGCAGTCCAAGGTTGATACATGGAAAGGTACATAATGTGAATGCTGTTGCAAGCACTGTTTTTGTAGGTGTTTATTTAATTGAATAATGGAGGACAGGAGAGGTCTCTAGACCTCAAAGCATGGGCAACTTCAAACTTAGATCCAACTTCAGTATTAATGCAGTTTCCCACTTTCATAGAGCAGGGCTGCTGACCTGCTCTATTACTTTATTATGCAAAAAAAACCATCACAATGTGCAATGCAGTTCAAGACAGTGGGAACAGTGTAAATTTTCTAATCCAAGCTGCAAATAAAGCAATTAAAAATCTGCTTGTGTGCTCTGTGACATACTTGGACAGGATGAGCAGGTGGCCATGGATATGAAATGGGAACTTTCAAAGTATACAGAGCAGGCAATGGCTCAGGTAACAGAATGACGTCACGGAGAGTCACGTAGGGAAGGCAGTGTGGCAGTGGCACTTATCCCTGCAGAGGAGTGTCCTTGATTTCCCCAGATGCCCAGGAAATGAGAACCAAAATCAAAATGCAGTCCACAGCTATGTTAACAGTGATCCTGCACCTGTGCATCACAGCATGGCGATGGGCACCAGCACCTCCAGCACCAAAGCCACGTCAGGCCTGGAAGCCTGGGAGAGAAGCCTGGGAGAGAAGCTCATCTGCACAGCCCCAACCCAGGGACCCACCCATAGATATCTTTCAATGCAAGGCTGGTTATGGGACAGAAAAGCCACGGACCCTACAGTTTCCCACCACAGACCAGTGGCACCACAAACATACAAGTGCTGGAGGCTTTACATCAGAGACCACCAAACTGGAGCCTTTACCTTTCACCCAAGGAGTGGTTCCTTATGGACCACTGCATTGTACCAAAAATCGGCTCTGGCAAGACCTCTGGCTGTTGTAGACTCCAGGTTTCATGTCAGCATCTTCCTATTCCCAGTGCACTGCTCAGCTGATGTTCAGCTGAGTATTCCTATAAGCTGAGTTCAGCTTGAGTATTCCTATAAGCTAGACTCAACCTCAAAAATGCTTTAGTTTCCAGACAGTGCTATTGCAGGTGCCTAGGACTTGTTGGGAGTCAGGCCATACAACTTCCGTAACTGTTGGGTTGCTCTGTATGCATAATTACTTTGATCTAACTAAAGGGTATGTACAGAGAGGTTTAACCCACACACAAAAGTGAATTAAAGTCCTCTAACCTTTTTTTTTTTTCAGTGATTACATTCCAAAGCACTCATGGTACACTCCATTCTTCATTCTTCACTAAACAAGTACAATAACTGTCATAATCTTTTTTTAAAGCAGCATATAGATCTTCCTGGAAGGCTGCTCTACTTCCAGATGCCCCCTCAGAACATTTATGCTTGCTTCTGAAAGCTTGAGAGGTTCAATTTACCAACAAATATTTGAATGCATCATACAATTTTTCATTAAAAAGAGTTTCAAAGATCAAAGACACATCAAATAGTTTCTGAGGTCTGGCAATTTAATCTAAATTAGTTTCATATGGAAAAAAAACTCAGTCTTCAACGCTTCCTTCCGTTATGTTAGTATTATGTTCAAGTTGAAAAGGCAGACTTCAGGGTTGGATTTTAGGACAGCTTGCCATGTGCCTGGGCATGCAGCCAGAGGAAAGAGAATGTGAAATAATAGGGTACAATGTTAAAAGCACAGCAGATACTCCTCTATTAAAATTTCATATGAATGCTTATTTCACAACTAGGGTTCTGAGGCGTAGGTAGATTTTCTTTGCAAATGGACTAAACTGACTACTGCCAGTGTGATTTTTTTCTGTGGAACAAGATCATCCAGATGGGACTCTAGTGTGAAGTAGTTCTTTTGAACCACTGCTCTCCAAATAACACACTTAAAAAATCTTCTGAAAGGCAAAATTACAGTAAGAGCTGCATCAAGCCACCAATAAAAAATACTTTTAGGAGGTGGACAAAGAGGCTTAGCCTTGATATATGTTGATAGCAGCACAGAGTTAAGTTTGGCTTGCATAGGAAACATCACCAAAATATCTCACTAGTGTCTAGTAAATAGAATTTCAATACTTGTGGTAATTTAAAAAACAAGGTGAATGGGATTTCATTGATAGAAATGAAGCATTGAGAGCCTGGTAGCACTCAAATTAACATTTCTTAGTAAGTCCCATTGGGCAGATTGCTCTTGGCACAACCACAGCTTTTGATTAAGGTCTACGGTGAATGAGGCACACTATTTGCACACTGAAGAGTAGTAGAGGATTACCCTCTCTTCTAGCATCTAAGTCTTATGCTAAGAGGATAAAATGAGACACCAACCTCTGTTTTCTTCACTGTGTTATCCTTAGCTGCTATGCTCAGTGGGTATCCTTTGGGTTAGTGCAGCTACTGAAGTAGGTCTTAATGAAGGCTTGGTTGTATGAAAAGCTTTGGACTATTTGCAAAGAAGTAAAAAAAAAGATAACTTTTAAACCACAAATAACATAGCAGTAACTCTGTGCTCTCACTTTTCCTAGGAGTCAGGGTATATGATGCATCATTCTCTGCTCTTGGAAGCAGGAAAATATGTCAGAGAAATATCCATCCTGACTGTGCCATTTCAAGGAAGTCTTGAAAGAAACTACGTGGCAGTCTTGAATTGTGACTGCTGGTTTTGTTTGGGTTGTTAACTTTCTGCAGAAAAAACAAGAAAAGAAAAAGCAAAGTACCAGTACAAACGTTTGTGGAATAATTAGACAATATACGACTTTTCACTTAAAAGTATTTAAGAATGGCGAATCAGTCGTGTTCAAGCATAAAGTGAAATGTAACGAACAAACACAGACTACCGTGAGGGTGCAGCAGAGGCATTTCTACTGCTTTTCTCTGTGGTATAAAATATGGACTTCTTTTCAAGGAGCACATTCTCTGTTGTTTCCTATAATGTGCCAGCTGTTCTTTACAGCCACGATTACGTATTTGCTTTTGATACAGGTGTCAAACAGTTAATTGCAAAGTAACAGAAGAATGTTCCCATTTTCACACTTTGGAGAAATTATTAGAACTTGTATCAGAAGTTCTTCTGACACTAATATGGAAATGGATAACAACAGAAGAGAAAGATAGCTTGAGATTGATGAATCTCAGACTGAAAACAAGTACTTCTATCACCTTCTATAATTTAGAGACATGAGTAAGATTTAACTCTATGTTTCTGCCTTGTCCCCTTCCTCCTCCATCTCCATCTCCATATAAACAGCAGAAACGAATAGTGAACCTCAGTTCTTGCACTAAACCTGGCTTTGGCACAACCTTCTACAGTGACTGAATGAGTTGAACATGGGTAAAAATGGTACTTTGAATTCAATGGCTACATAACACGTTATTTTACACATTAAGTCCCTCACTGCAAAGCTAAAGTGCTGGTTCAGTAGCCTGTAAAGGGAAAAGTGACACTATGCCTTGGTTGGTTGAGGTCAGAACAGCTCCATTAAAAGCTGAGCAGCAACAGCAGTGTGGATCTGGTCATGTTGAACTCTAGACTTTGAGTTTTTAGCTGGTGCAAAAATAATTCAGTATTTGATGAATTAATTACTCTGAGACTTTTGCATCATTTATAGCTAGTATATTAACCCTTGCAGAAGCTAACTCATATTTTTATGATATATTTTTATGGTAGTAGTATTCTTTACTTCTGAATGGTTTCCTACTCATTTTACTAATAGTGCCTGTCTTGAATTTCAACACATTTTGGTTTTGGCATAGTTTAGTCTTTTTCTAACGTGCTTTTTTTTCCCCTCAAAACATTCCCTGTGACTTGTTCTCTTACTCTTCATTGGGATGATCATTACATGACATTTATTTTCTAAATAATCTTATTGCAACTGACTTCTAAAATAGCTTAGTTTAACTGCAAATCACCACAACTGTTCTGAAATCACCGTTGTGGTCTATGCAATACCTTCATACTGCTTGTGAAACTGCTTTTGAATTTCTACCAGTGACAGCTTTAAACTTCCATCCCAGTTCATTCAGAACACTGCAGCAGTGATATTTAATGCATCCAACAAATTCAAATTTTATATTAACAGTTCTCTGCAAAGCAAAAATTACTCTGAAATTTGAGGTGTGGCCATCACCTCTGTTTGTAAAAAATATGTCACACTCAAGATGGCATAATGGCAATTTGCTTCACATTGTAACTCACAAAATGCTCCATGGGAATCAGAAGGCCAGAATCTTCCAGAAGGTCCATAATTATTTTCTTCTATCTGGAGCTGCAGAAAAACACATTTAATGAAACATCTGGGCCTCCACCAGCCTGGGTTAACACGGTGTTTGAAACTGGAGAGCACAATGATCTCAGCTGTATTGCTAAAGGTAGATCACAAAAGTTGCCTCTTCTCCCTGACTTTGGGAGTAACTGGCGCTTGTAAATCACTGTAAATCACTTAATAGGAAAAGGCACAGGATTTTTTGAAGTTTGTATGCTTTCGTTAATTTGTGAAGCAGCACATCACTTTGGTTAAATCCATACAATTATGCAGCTCTTGTAAGCTCTCCTTAAATAGCATTTTGTCCTAACCCAGAATTTACTTCTATGTATGCAGCATTGCAGAATTTGGAATGTGAACTTGTTCCCACATTGCTGCAAAAATGTAAATTAAAGCAAAGACAGTGTTATTGTTTCTCCTTCCTATTCTTGTAAGAAATCTTCCTGCTATTTGAGTAACTCCTGAATTGTGAACTATGAAAAAGAAGTTCACCATCAGCTTCTTAAAAGTGGGAGAGTTCACTGGAATAGCCTCCACATGAAGTAGGCAAATCAAGTTCTGGGTGTTAGAGCAACTTCAAGTAATTACTAGTCAGCACAGGGAACAGAAGCAGAGTGCTGAACTGAACACTCAAGGTGGCACATTTCACAGTCATCCAATGCATAACAGCAAGCATGTAGTAGGAAATGGATGCCTCTCAGCTCAAGGTAAGTGACTGTGCAAGTTTGTTGGGCTGGTACAGCTGCAAAGTGAAAACAAGTAGCTTAGACTGGCCATGCATTATTCAGTATAGCCTGCGCTCCAGAGCATGTTTCTTCTACCAACTTTCTGCATTAGCTTACTGCTCCCCTTTATCCCCTTTCAGCTGTATCAGATGAATAACATCTTCTGTCAGAGCTCTGAGCTCAGTAAAGGGATGTTAGTGCAACTGTGATACAAGCTATGAACAGCACAGATCCAGCCTGTGTTGCAAGGGTATTGTACATTACATATACACCTACAATCTGAAGAATATTTTGAATATGGGTTGTTTTAGGGTGAGCATGCCCAAGAATCTAGTCCAGGTTAAAGTACTCAACACCATCCCAGCTGTGCAGGGAAATATACTGGTAGCAAGCAAACACTTCTGCATTTACTGCAAGTTATATTATTACTTACAATAGGCATAGGAACTGCTCTCCCACTTCTATGGTGCACAGTTTTTCTTTTTGATGCTCAATACAGCAACAATAAGCTAATCAGAGATTAACCACTTCTGAAGAAATTTTGCAAAAGTATTATGTAGTCTGGTGTTCAAGGCACAATGCTGACAGTCAAATGACTGGAATTTTACTTGTCTCTGTCTCAATTTATGCTTTGATTTGGGGTACATAAATCTGTTCTCAGCTTACTTTTCTTCAGTTCATGTGGCAGAATCAAACAAGTACTTTTATTCTGCAAAAGAACTATATGCATCTTTGACAGTACACTTGTGTGAATTTCGACTCCAGAGCAAAATCAAGATCTGATCTCTCAAGACAATGCTCTCTTACTGGCAGCGACACCAATCCTCTGCGAAACCACATCTAAACAGTAGATGGCAGAGCTTGATGCTTTGTTTTGATCCTGAAGCTCAGCTATGAAGTTCAATAACCATTCCTGCAATTACATGAATTAAAGCCTCTTCTAAAGAAAGGCATTTAGGTAAATCATTGCTAAGTCCAGAAACAAATTATAATATATTTATTAAAATATTCTGACCACATTATTTCCTTCAGAGGATGCACAATCATCTAATTAAAGATAGAGAAGCATCAGGCCCTTGCTTACTGAAATAACCAGAACCCACTCTGGTATTTCTAACTTTTCTGAGAGATGATAGATCCCCTCTGCTCAGGCTCATACTACTGTTGCAAAGTGATAATTTGAACTGTTTAAAACATGACAAAATCTGAGCATTAACTCCTTAGTGAGCTGCCAAACACATTAATCTTCCTGTGCTCAGGAAAAGCTGTAGGCCATAACCTGCAAGCTAGTTCTTCACCAGTTCCCAAACTCATTCACAGATAGTTTTCTCAAGTTAAACACTTTTACCGAGTGATGAATTCATTTGAAAATGTTAATACCATGCTTTGCAGAAAATAGTACATTACACGATGTGCCTTTAGATGCTGCTTGGGGGGACACAGCACTTCAGAACAAACTCCCTCAGGTCATTTCATTACATTGCAGATAGCCAGGAAAAGCAGGAAGACACACTCAGATCATGCTGCTGAGGGATGCTTCTTTGGCTGCTTCAAAGGGCAAAGAGCTCTGGGTTTTCTAGACAAACAGCTCTAGTTTTCTCATACCAGTCCTAGCCCA
Source organism: Colius striatus (assembly GCF_028858725.1). Classification (NCBI taxonomy): domain Eukaryota; kingdom Metazoa; phylum Chordata; class Aves; order Coliiformes; family Coliidae; genus Colius; species Colius striatus. Next base: position 22,082,738 of record NC_084790.1, read on the forward strand.
ATTTGAGACTAATCACAGAAATCCTGTGATTGCTGTAAACTCAAGGATCAGTTGAGACTCTATGAAGGATTACCACAATACAGAAGTCTAATAAGCGCTGTATGTTAAGGCTTTATTGGCTGTAATGAGCTGAAAGCTGCCCCTTGGGAATCACAAGTATTTGTAACTTCTTGTTAGGAAGAGGCACAACAGTGATGTCAGCTAGGGGTTGAACAGACCTGATACATTCCTTGGATGTCTATAACACTGCTTAGTGAATAAACTAAAAAATTATTCTAGCAAGAATCTCAGGTTAGGCCAAGCCTCTTGATTTCCCCAGTAGGCCAGAAAGGACAAAGTACTGACACACAGTTCCTCATATGCTGTGAAATAATGTAATGAAAAGGCCTCAAAAATAGAAAGTCATAAGCACTGGCATGCTCATGACATTATTACTACTATTTGTGTCCATCTTTGGTGCAAGAACGAAAAGCCAATTCCTTTATCCCTGATTCAGCACAATTCATGATTGCCCAACAAAACTATTGGACATCCTTGTAATCCCTGCAAACCAAGAACACTTTTGAAGTAAGCATCTTCATTACAAAGAATGGCTCTACTGTAGTAGTCACCTCCTAGCAGTACTGGGAGAGACACAAACCCATAAACTTTTAATCATTGCCTGAATAAGCCACATTAATGTAAATGCAGCCCTACTGAGAAGAACGGCAGCCTCAAATATTCATGCTGCAAGTGCCAGCCTGTGATAACCTTCAGAGAGCATTACCCTAAAGCCTTGAGTGAACAGTCTATCTTCCAATCCCATCATAGCCTCTGTGTCCTCACATATAACCAGCAGAAGCTGCAACAGTGCTATCTCTCCTGTTGTGGTATGAAATCTTCCCTCGCACTCCCTGCACTCAGAGGCCTCCCCTCCCCACAGAACAGAAAACACAAACCTTGCAGATACTCCCTAGAAGTCAGAGCTCACAAATGGATTTCCCATTTCTGTTGCTGACCTGCTATTTCACTATCTCTGCTCTTTTCTCAAGAGATTTTAGGTCAATCAGATCTTGCAGCAATTGCTTTGGTATCTAGGTATGAAAGATTTTACTCATGATTCAAACCTAGGGGATGCACATGGGCCTTGGAAGTTTGTCCTGCTATTAACTACAATTACCTTTTTGTTTTTTTAAGAAAGTGACTCAAAGAGTTATTGAAGGACTTTATCTCAACAAGAGGAAAATAATGAAATGCTTTTACTACTGTTAACTAAACATTTTTTTAAATCTACCAATTAATGAAACATCTAAGGAAATTCTAAGGAAAGCACTAAGAAGTTTTAGAAATTCTTTGTCTTCTCATATCATCAGAGCGATCTACTATTTTGTAACGTCCTGAAGAAAACGTGGCCCATCACCAGACAAACTACAAATACAACTTTATTCTGAAACACTCAGTCTTCTGAACCTCTCTGGACAAATGTTCGAAATGAATATTATTACTAAATGTCTAGTTCCATGTCCAGGTTAACCATTTGTTAAAGCAAACCATATGTTTTAAAAACTTAATTATAAAAAGATAACTTAGTGCATGTGAATTACTCCATAAGGTACTTACGCTGAACAGAAAACAGGGCAACCTGGAAAGGATTTGTGAATGATAACTCAAAACTACTGTATTTTGTAGATGACAGGACACTTAAAGGTTATCAAGTCAAAGAAAAGTAAGTTTAACCACAGAGAGGCCCTAGAAGTCCTAACTGTACCAGTACAATCAGTAGCAGGTGTGCCAAAGTCAGGATTTAAGTACTTAGTTTAAAAATCCCCTACACAACATATCTTCTTTACTAGATCCTACCACTGATTTTCACTGTAGGCAGATCCTCTTGCCTACAGTGTGTAGGCAAGAGGATCTGTCAACACAGGTCAGTGTGAAGGAACCCAACCGCAAACAACCAGAAGCACCATCTTGTTTATTTTCTAGGTTTCATCCTTCTTTCCAAGCAGAGCAAAGCACTTCCATTTTCAGTCTTATATATCAGCTTGCTCACCTGAGACCAGCTCCTCTGCAGCAAGGCCAGCATGTAGCATTGTTTGCTCATAGCCTGAGGTTTCTTCAGAGAAAAAACAAAACATTACTGGTCCTCTCTCCCTTCAGCTCTGACTCTTGATGGTTAGCAAGTCTCCTAGCCACTGCTCTCCAAGACCTTCTCCAGACTTGTGACACACATTACACTCCTTCCATGTAACTCCCATTTCCTCTTTATCTAACTGTTTTCCTAGAATTACATACTTTTTAGTTTACCTTGTTCCAGCCCAAACTGTATGCTGTTCAACTGTGGGCATGTGGAACACTGAAAAACACTCCATAGCACTCAGCTGTGGGATTGATGCTGATAAGGTCCTCTTGGACACTCTGTACACTGACATTGTTCTTCAATATTGGCGTCACGATATTGACTATGACCAGTTTATAAGTAACAGGCTGTTTTTGCTGACAGCCAGGCCAGCGAGCTCTCTCCCCTGAGCCCTGAGAGGCAACCTGAGGTCCCCCTCCTATTGCACTGCCAGAAGGAAGCAGTCTTGCACATCAAGCAGAGTTCCGAGCAAGACCTGTTCTTGCCATCATTCACTGACCATAATTTTCAGGTCCTCGCCTCGGTGATGGGGCTCTTAGAAGCCCTCTGAAACTCAAGCAAGTGTGCACACTGGGAGCCACAGGCCAGGAACATGTGGAGCACTTGGAGCATATGCAAATAACACCTCGGCCAGATTCAGCTGATTGTTTTAAAATGCCCATCTCTGTGACCGTTCGGTCCACACCGCAGCACAGGCCTGACCTGACCCGACCTCAACTGTGGCACCGGCGCCCCTGCTCTGCCCGCCCCTGGCCTCAGGGTACACCTCAGCACGGTACGGCGCTTCTTGGCTTCGTCCCCCCACACAGCGTGTGGCGCCGCCCTAGAAAGGCGACGGCTCCATGCAGTACAGCCTAGGCTACGGCCATGCCCAAGACGAGGGCCGAGGCCAGGGCAAACAGTATGAAGGTCGGGCCCTGCCCGCTGCGCGGCCCCCCCACAGCCGTTGGGCCGACTGCCGGCCCTTCCCCACGGCCCGCCTCCCCACCGCCTGGGCCAGCCGCCATGCCGCCGCGGCCAGCCTTGAGGGCGGCGGGGCGGAGTCAGGCCGGCCACACCGCTTCCCTCTGCGCCTGGCGGACCCTGACGACAAGCGGTAGCTCGTTCCTTCTCGCTCCCCGGTGAGTATGGCCTCTGCGGGGCGGCTGCCAATTGCTCCCTTGCCCGTGCTGGCGGCTTCTCGAGCGCCTTGAAGCTGCGACCCCTGCGGCGAGCCTGCGTTTCCCCGGCGTCGGCGGGCCCTGCTGGCCGTGGGGAAAGATGGGGGTTTGAGGGGCGCCCCGGCCGAGGGCTGAGGTGGCTGCGGGCCTTGGCGGCGGCGGGGCAGCCCAGCCCAGCCCAGGCCGGCCTAGCAGGGCTGCGTCCAACACGGCCTTGGGTCCCGGGGTAGAAGCTAGAAGGGGACGCTGGCGCGGCTCGGCGCGCGGGGAAGAGGCAGCCCGGCGGCTTTGTGACACCCATCTCCGCGCGGCAGCAGGCGGCCGGGCGGCGGAGCGGGTGCCCCTTCCCTGGCCTGTTTGGGATTTGGTCTTTCCGCGACCCAGCTTTATTCCTGCTCACACTAGGAATAGGAGTCGGCTTTTGCAGAGCTGAGGAAGACTAGATTTAGCGGGAGGAGCAGGAATGGAAGAGGAGTGGTGCTGCCCTGTCCTCACCAAGGCAAAGCTTGTTCATTAATTTTCCTACTGTCACTATTCAGTAGTATTTAAATAGCAGAGACTAGTTCATAGCATACATATAAAGCACACAGCAACCCTGCTTTGTTGCAGAAAGTGAGTAAAACTGCAACATAAGTAAGACAGAGAAGGGATGGAAGAAAAGCAATAGAAGGTGAAGTCTATATTATGGCAAAGTGACAGGTTTTATTAGTTTTGGGCTTTTTTTTAATTGGGGTGACAGAATAGTATGTTTTGCCTTCATGACACAGCAGGTGTAAGTGCTCTATAACAGTAACAGTCAAAGAGATTGTAGCACAGGTGCAGATATTTGCCTTTAAGTCTGACCTGTCTGATGCCAGTGGCTGTGGAGATGCCCAGTTTCAGAATATGGATTAATTACAGGTTTGGATTAATCCTTGTATGTCTGTTCAGAACATTGTCATGTTTTTAACACCTCCACAGTTCTCTCTTAATTTTTAACTGGAGGTTGTACTTTGATACTTGGTTTCCACTTCTAAAGCAAGCATGGCAGGCAGGCAGGAGAGTACAAAAAGGTCTGGACTTCAGTACTCTTTAGTATCAGCAGGAAACTTGGTCTAAACCAGAGGATTCTCTCTTCAAACAATTGGAATTGAATTAATATCTCTGAGCACTCAGTGCTGTTGCTATTGTTCAGACTGGCTCATTATCAATCCACAATACTGAAGTAAAGGAAGGCCACCCTAGAGAAATATTAACATTGGAATATTTATTTAGTATTGCGTTGCTTGAAAGCAATTGTGCTCCATCAGAATGTCCTAATAAACTTCTGGGGATTGTTACTTCTTCAAAGACAGTAAGTGGAATTTAATGTGCATGGAGTAGGAAGTGCAACTGACTCTTGTGCCCTCTAGGATCTGTTGTGTGTGTAAGGAAGCTATTCAGAATATTGTCAGCACCTTGCTTATCTTGGAACTTGTAAGAGAGAGGAACTGTCTGGGGAGGTTTTTGGTGTACAAAGGAGACTGGACATTTAGCGGTGCTTTGTAGAGTGTATCATGCAGACTGCTGCTGAACTAAAGACTGTAGTGCTTTATAACTACATTTTTTGTTGTATCCCATTTGTAATTTGGCACCTTTCTTTCTCTCTGCTTCCCTTTAGCCAGAGGATACTTCACTCCCGTTTTGTTATTATTCAATGAAGTTTTTGCAGCAATGGTGAAAGAGCTGAAACAGTAATCACAGAAAAACACAGAAGAAATATTGTTAATATTTAAATAGTAAGAAGAGCAGCAAATCTCTTACGTTTTCCAAGACAGACTTTCACTGTGGAATTTCACCACATTATAGCTGGAAATTTTCTCCCTCCTTGTGGTAACAATCCACTTAAGATCACTGGAAGAATATGGATTGAAAAGTGGTCACTGTCCTCCTTTTGGAACAGGTAGAAGGTAGAGGGGCTTCTTGCCTTCAGTGCTGACTTACTTAGGGAGCTGTTAGTTCAGATTGCCTCTAGGCATTTGCCAGTTTGATGCAAGAATTGAGACTTGTCACAGTTCTACAGAGGCAGGACTTCAGAAGCTTGTGAAAGAGGATGTTTATTTTCAGTTAGTTTCCATATCACAAATTCAGGATTTGGCTTGAAATGGCACGAAAAGGTGGGATGTTTTCCTCATGATGCCGAATTTGTTTCACCACACTAGTAATCCTCTCGTAAGTTCTTCATGCTGTAAAGATCCACCTGCATAACTCCGAAACAGTTCAGATGGCAAGTTGCATAAAAGGAGTTTTAGTGGTGCAGAGGCAGCTGGTACAAGGGTACTGGTTTGAGTAGAGGGCTCTCTCACAACACTCCCATTTTGTTTCCCCTTTCCCATGCACCTCTGCAGAGTTCCTTCCTCTCTTCACATGAGCCTTTTAAAACAAACAAACACAGCCATACTGAGATGTCTTTTAATCCTGTGTACTGAAATTGAAACCAAGTTTCAGAGCAAACTTTTGTATGCACTTACAACATGCTCTGTATTCCAGACTTCTTGCAGCACTTCCACGTTAACAGTGTGAAAGTGCTTCTGTATGTTACACCGGGTTTTGTGGGGTTTTTTGTGTGGGTTTTTTTTTTTTTTGCTAACACTGAAAGCTGTTTCTTTGTTAAAACTAGTTGATGCCACACATCTATTAATGAACAGTCTAAGCCTGCTACCACAGGGGAAACGAACAGCAAGTTTGTGTAGAGGTAGGAAGTAGGTTAAAGTTCAGAGTTGCTATTTCAGTTAAAAAAAAAAAAAATATCAAGGCTTCGTTTTTCAGTGTTCTGTAGCCTCCAAATAAGCTTCCCTGTATTCTCAGGCATAATACTGCTCATTTTCCTGCAGCAAAAAGAATTTTTTTAACTAGGACACTCAGTGGTCCACTGAGTCTGCTGACACAGCATTTCCTTAACACTTACCCTTGTTCAATTAGGATCTGGATTTTGTGACTTGTAAGGCTAGATTGCATTCTAGAGGCTGTTTGAGGACACTAGATATGTGTGCTTGCCTGAATAACCAAAAGCTGGTCACGTGTATACAAGAGAAATGTTTTGACTGTCCTGTAAGCAGTGAGTGAACTAATAGTGTTGAAGTGAGGGAGGACTGGAGGCAGTTTAATATCCACATCTTGGAACTGGACACGCAGCTAAACTTCCAGCTCACTTGAAGCTGGGGTTATATTAAGATCTGAAGGTTTGATTTCACGGGCCTTATCTCAGAACTAAATCTTCAGTTATTATACATGCAATACAGTGCTATGTGCAAAGCTATCAGAATGCCTAAAACAGTCTTTGAAATATACAGATTATAGGAGTATGCACTTACTAACCTGTCCAGTGCACTGGAAGTGCAGCACATGGGGTCTCTCTGAATAAATAAACATTTTAGCATTGCAGTCAAAGTTTTAGATGGCAAGAGTAAGCAATAAAGCCTGCAGTCCAGGGTCCTCTTTGTGCTCTAGTACGGAGTTCCTCTTGAGTATTAGTGGACTTCTCTTTCAGGATCTATAACATAATTCAGAAAAACAAAGATTCTTTCTCAAATCTCTATTAGCAACTGAAGTCTGGTTGCTGACTGCTTACACCAATACAGCACTGCCATGTTTCTCACATAGTGGGCTTATCTATCACAAGTAGAGTAAACGTTAAATAGTGAGAGCTTCTCTTAATCAAAACAAGAAACTTGTGTTTATTGCAACAGTAGTTGTACACTCATCTGTTCTGTGTGCATCCAAAAGTAATTATAGCTAGATGCATTACAAAACAAGACTCCACTTGTTCTAGTAATGGTGTTGAACTGTGTCCAGATGCTGGGCCATTTGTGTTTTGGGTTTGAGAGTTTTTTAGGTTGTGCTTTCGTGTGTGTATGTATTGTTATTGTGGTGGTGTTTGGATTTTTTTTTCTCCCAGAGTAACACAAACATTTGTCTTAGGCAACTTGGATTTTTAAACTTTTTTTTTTTTCTGCCACACAAATATCTGCATGTTTTCTTCCTAAACTGACTTGAGTTATGGATGGATTTCTTTACCAAAGTTTTACTACTGCAGACACCTGACTACTGTGGGAGACGTTATCTCTCAATATCAAAAGTGCAGAGTTCTGGCAACATGCTTATTATGAGTGTTTTCCATTATTGCTTTTCAGGCAAGGGAGGCTTACACAGAGCATGCTATAATTCATGTAGGACAGAAGTTCCTATGTGATGGACCTGCCAAGAGATCTTTGTTCATGGCTAAGCAATCTATAGCTCAGGTAAACTGGAAATTGACATCAATATTTTCAGTTAAGTAGTATTGCTGAGTGGAGTGTGAAACCATGAGAAGAGCTATCTCAGTTGCAGAGGCTAATTTTCTGTGAAGGGACTGAGCGATAGTCCTCATGCTTAAGGGCTGTTCAACTATACATAGCTCTTAGTAATGTCAGAAAGTGCATGCTCAATATTGTCTTGATGGATTTACAGCTCAGTAGCCTGCTGCGCTGCTGTGTCTCTCCTTAGATTTTTTTAAATTTCATTTACTTTTGTTATGTAGAGGTTCTTTTCACATACTTAGCAGCTAAGTAGAGATGCACACATGTACTTACACACAATGTCAATCAGTTGACAAAACTGAGGTAGGTAACTTTGGGGAATAGGAAGAAGGACAATAATCTCAGTGGAAGGTGGGAAGGTTTATCAGAAATGGAAAATGTTGTATTTTCCAAGGAAGTCCATGAGCGTTCGCTATGTACTCTGCCTGTTCACCAGGCAAGGGCTTCTGTCGTAGCAGTCCGGCTGGCTCAGCTCTGCTTTTTCAGCTTTTCAGATGAAAGTTACTTCACAAATTTCCTTCAAGTCTGAGCCTTCCCCTTCTTGATGGCTGATAAAAATACCATCTTTGCTTTGATTGTGTGCATCCTTTTCTAGCATTTCTAGTATCTGGTAGAGAGTTCAAACAGCTCCTTTGCTGGATGTGTTCTTGTCTGTAATGGCCAAGAATTTTCCAACCCTACAGGAAAAAGAACTTTTGCTACTTGGAATGTGTTTTAGTCGAGCTATTAAATATTTAGTTTTATGAGTAGATGCTTAAAATTAACGTGGACACCCTTGTGTAATTTGAAAGACAGCAACCAAGAAACCAAAGATGGAATGGAAATGGTGGTGTTGGAGATGTGTTATCTTCCCCTGAATGAGATTAATATGTCTACAGTAAAATGCAGAATGACTGTACTGGATCTGTTCCTACTTTATGGCCTGAGGCTTAGACAGAAGTTGTCTCACCCAGAGGCTTCTTTTCCTCTCTCTTTTTTTTTTTTTTTTCCCACTTTCTGCAGGTCAAAAATAAATCTATGACCTCGGTCTATCCTCAGGCTCTTCTGTAATAAATGTGGTTATTACTAACCAAGGGTCTTGTCAACACTCATGTACTACAGAAAGAGCATGATTTACTGTCAACATGTACGTTGGCAGAAAAGTACTCCATGTGCTATCTTGTTCAGGATATCAAGAGAAGAATAGACTCTCCTGAAATCCCTAAAAGAACCCAAATCAGTGCTGTTGCTGATATTGATCTGGTACAACAAAGAAAGTTAACAGCAGATGTATTTTTAAAAAATGGATTTTTTTTTAGTGGTGTGAACAATGTTGCCTTTAGCTGTGTTCATTTTCGCCTTTAGACCCTTCTGCAGCTCTAAAGAGAGTAGACTAATATGATAAAATGATGTCTAGAGCATCTCTGGTGTCTTCAGATTCTCTCTCAGGTATAGTGAGAGGCTAAGCAGCACAACTTTTCCTTCTCTGTGGTCTGTCTGCATGACACTGTCCCGTGTCATATCTCAGAATACAGACAGTATGGAACAGCTGTTAGAGCTGAAGGTTCATACTCTGCTCTGAAGGGCAAATCTTCCATGCTTAAAAAACCAGCTTCCTTTTTTTTATATTTGGAAAGTTATGACTTTGCCAAAATAAATTGGCTCCTCGTGGTATTCATGGTTAGAATCATTCTACACTTTCACTTCTCTGAGAGGGAGAAAAGTGGAGCTGGGAGAAAGAGCCAGAAGTCATATGATGTGTAGTCTGTGTGTGAATTCAACGCACAGTCTGGTAAGAGGTGAAGCTGGGTGGCACAGAGCTAAGCAAGGACGTAACAAGGTGAGTGGAAAACACTATTGGTAGTTATAGACTGTAGATTTAAAGATCATCAGCGTTAGTATGAGTCAAATTATCAGTGTTTACAGAATTGTGTTGGTAGGCACAGGAAGAGCTAAAATAAAGCTATTGTTATTTTGGTACACTTTATACAAAGTCATGCTACTCTTTGAGAAGGTTCCAGTAATTAGACTCTGCTCTTTTCTGTTGTGGTGGTGTTTTTTGGTTTTTTGTTTTTGTTTTTTTTTTTTTAAACAAAACAACTTCCCACTTGAACAATTTTCATAGATTTCTATCACATGAAACTTCTGAAGTCCTAGGACTGTGTCCAGAATTACATAAACACTAAAAGTGTGTGGCTAGATAATAGGACAGGAGGAACATCTTGGGCTGGAGTTGCTGCTCTTTTTCTAAGACCAGGATGAGCACTGTTTGTATAGGTGGCTGATGGCTGTTAACATTAGAAACCTCTTAATCTGTACTTCTGTCTTACTGAAGGCTATTATGTGGAATCCCATTTTGGAATTTGCCTCCTCATGGATGGTTTTGAGGTTGTTAGGAAGAGGATCAAGTGCTTTCTTTGGTAGATGTGATCATTTATTACCCTGATCATGTGCCGTTGGCCGTGCCCCGTGCATGTGACCCTACACACTGCGTCAATCCCAGACAGATGTCAGCTCCTTGCATACCTGTTTGCATATTTACATTTCAATGCCTACAAAACTCTGTGATGCAATTGCAAGTTTATCTGTATCTACTACAGTAGTTACTTAAAAAAATGTTGATGTACTCCATCTGCAAAGTGTAGTTCCCTTGCATCTTTTTGGCACATCAGTAGCTTGAATTCTGTTCTGTGGACACTTGGTTTAGAGTTTACTGTCTAGAAGTAGCTGACGTGACTGGGGCTTCTCCAGCTCTGTGAAATTTCCTACAGCAATGCTGCAATTTGTTGTGGGGTTTTTTTTGTTTTTTTATAGATGCATTACCTATTTGCAGGAATTTCTAAATGGCTTACAAGTTTCTAACAGAGATTGTTCACGTCAGTGTGACCAGACAGATGAAAAGAACATGTGTTTAGGCCTTGGACCCAGCACTGTTTGACATATTTGTGTAACTCACTGATGAAAGCAGGTTTGTACTGAAGTATCTCATACTGTGAACTAAAAAAAGCTGTGTTTGGGTAAGAGGGTGATGTCTGGCAAAGAATTGATAACAACTAGATAATGTGTCACAGCATCTTGAGTTGCTGCTGTGGCCTGCCAAGACACAGACTTGGATGGGAAATGTTACAGCAGCAATTTATACTTAGATGAGAAAATGTGAAGTGAGTACAGTGAACTTGTAACAGTCATATCAAAGAATTGATTTCCTGCTTTTTCTGTTGTTCTGTGTTTTCTGTCATCAGCTACCCATAGATTTTCCCATGAAAAATGAATATGCATAAAATAATGTTCTTAGCTTGCAAGACAGAAAATAAAGCCCACCAGAAACATAGCTGTCATGGACAGAAAGGAAGCAGATTGTTTTGATCATGCTGAATTGTAGAAGCACAGAGTTTGGTTAGAAGAAGATGAGCTGAGTAATTAGTTCTGTTTAAATAAATAACACTTAAACCTTGACGGACTTGTGTGTGGGATGGGCATCTGCAAAGCTGGGAACCAGAGTCTTAGAAAGTAACTTGGACACTGGAATGTGAGAGGGGAATATGCTTGGAGGTGGTAGTGGTGGTGGTGGTTGCAGTTTGTTCATTTGCCTACCTTTCTGCCTTCCCTGGGCATTTAACTTTTGATTTAGAAACTCTTATTGATTTGTTAGATGGTATTCTGGATTTTTTCTTTCTTTTAGAGGATCTTGATGCTTTACACTCAGGTCCTTCCTTTACTACTATGTCTCCATGTCTTGATCTGACCTCTAACTTGGCTGTTGTCTTCAAAATATGTGAAACAATATTTGTTCTGAAATGCTTTAAAAGACCCCCATAAATATATTTGCCGTAGTAGTATTCCTTGAACAGTCAATTAGATTGTCAGGTGAGATGAATTTACTCACTTTTTGGCCTTGCACTAACTGCTTTAACAAATACTGGATGTTATGCATCCCTCTCACCAAACAGTCTCCAAGGGCTGTCAAAGGGTATGCATCTTATACCTTGTTTGAAAGGGGAAGCTGTTTGAAAAACACAGACAAGGGAAGATAATGTTACTTGAAGGAAGAAAGGAACATTGCTGTAGAATAACAAAACCAGATCTGGAAATCAGGCTTGTGATTGTCTCTCTTCTAAAAAAATTTTAGTTGTGACTGGGAATGTTGCCAGACACTGCCAGACACAGAACTGTCCTTGCTGTTAAATTGTTAGCTTGTTCCTTGACATGTGTTGGCCTAAGCCAGTGCTTCCAAAAGAGACTTGAGCAGAGTTCAGGTCTTAAGAGCATCCTAGTAACTGTTTAATTAGGCTGTTTGCATGCAGTTTACCTTTTCTCGAGATTGAGAGATATTTCTAGAATGAATTTAAGACTTTATGTGATAGTTGGCCTTGATATTGGAACTATCTCAGAGTACTTTAACTTGTAGTAGTGAACCCTAAAAGTCCTAGATGGCACTGGAGTGCTACGTCCAGTAAACTGTTAGGTTAATCACAAAATCCAAAATCTTACACTGAAGTGAGGTTTTCAGTAGAGTCCACTTTTTTTTTTTTTTTTTTTTTTTTTTTTGGTGGTGACCCTAACAAATATTTCTGAAAAGAGGAAAGTTCGTTGTACCTCTGATTGTTGGGGTTTGTAATCTTAGTATGTGATGTTTTCTGTATCAAGTAAAACCATTGTATTTTGTGGTTTAGTTGAATTGATTTTTATTTTGAATGCAAATGCTTGACTGTTTAGCTTTAGACAGATGCCACTTAAAAAAATGAAACCACGTTGTCATGGTGATTCATGGATCACAGAGGCTTCAAGATCACAGAAGGGCTGTCTGGAAGCAGTGTAAAGAAGAGGATAGTGCAGACTTTAACTTCTTTTGTAAAGTGCATGGTATATCTATATTTTTCACAATGCTCATATCTTCCTGCAGACCTTTATCTCTGAGGACATGTTAGAAGTAGCTTTGTAGGGGCAAAAGTATGACTAACACAGACTGTGCAAGACCTTTTTGTCTGGTACAGGCCTTGTACAGGGGACAGATATGTTGTGGGACTGGGAGATATACTTTATATGCAGGACAGATGTCATAAAAATGATTCTGATTTTTCTTTTGTGTTTTAGGAACATTAAGGGTCTTGAACAACCATGAGCAACCCTTTTGTATGGATTGTGGAGCCACTGGACCCTAAACAGCCTCTGAAGAAGTTCTTTAATCTGAGCAAATTGGAAGATGTGAGATATGGTAGGTTGACAACATAAGGAAAGCATTTAGTTAACATTGATCAACAGAACCTAGAGAGACATTGCAACATGGGATGATATTTGATCTCTGGAGAGAACTATAAATTCAAAAGATCATTCTTGAAACAAAATTTTAGCAAAATGTAAAACTACAGAAATACTGGCAAGATCACAGTATTGTTTTCTCAATACGTTGTGCACCCATCACTCAAATTTTTCTTGAGTAGATCTGGACTAGGCAAAAGTAAGAGGACAAGTTTTCTTGTCTAACTGCTGTGCTGCTGCAAAAGACTAGAAAGGACCTGGAGTTGATATGACTGAATCATCTTGAAGGATTGTTCAGCTTTAGAAACAGTAGTGACCAGAAAATTCTTTGTGAGGAGGCTTTTTCATTAGTTCCTCTGACACTTCCTGAATGTACTTGCGTATTCTGGTAAAAATCTTACAATACATGACACTGACTTAGCAAATGAGTATAGTTTAGAGATGGTATTTTTCCCCTTTCAGAAAGAAAATAGGTGATTACGAAGAATACAGAAAGCAAGAGGAGAAACATTTTCTCAAAACGTCAGCAGTGCACATCTGTTGCAGACTCGATGTATATATGAGAAATCAGTTCATGTTGGACTTTGTGTGGCTGATCCATACCAGTATTCTTAGAATGATAAACTCCACATTCTTGAAGGAAAAAAAAAAGCATACAAGTCTCACTATCCAGCAGAAAAAATTATTAACTTAGCAATAGAAGAGTGGTGTCAGTGCTGTGGAGGATAGAAGAGCTGTAGAAAAGAATCCTTTCAGCAAAGATATCTACTGTGTCACAGGGACTGAGATAGTTGCTCAAAGAATTGGGTGTAAGCGAGTGTTAGCACTGAACTCCTGACTAAGCTGGAGGCTACAAAAAGGTATCTGATATTTTGAGTTGAAGCCTTGTAAGATCAAGAATCCCTTTTTCCCAGATGTGGATCTCTGCATTTGCTCACACGTAAGATAAAAACTGAATTTGTTTCTCACCCCTTACTTTTGCAGCCCGCCTGCCGTTTTCTATTCGAGTCCTCTTGGAAGCAGCAGTCCGTAACTGTGATGAGTTCCTAGTGAAGAAAGAAGATGTCGAGACTATTCTGAACTGGAAAGTGGTGCAACACAAGAATGTTGAAGTGCCATTTAAGCCTGCAAGAGTTATTCTACAAGACTTCACGTGAGTCTGATGCTCTCCAAAGCTAGGAAGTGGGGTTCTTGCAAGGGCAGCAGTACTGGGCTTGGCGGGGACGGGGCGAGCTGGGGTAAAGAATCGTAGTGAAATGTTTGGAGAGACCTTTTTCAGATTTCCTGGATGTCGTGCTACAGACAGCACTTGGAAAGGGAAACACTCATGATAGAAGCATTAGAATAAGTGCTTCTGGGTTGGAGAAATATGGATCTTTATGAAACTCTTCAAAACAAATAGATTGGGTAAATTGCATCCACAAGAGGCAATTTGGAGTTCAGATGGTTTACTGTTATTTAGTGATGGTGGCGGCATCTCTTTATTTTTAATGTTATATTTTCCCTCCAGCAGTTCATGTTTTCAGTTTTCTGTCCTTCTCAATTCTGGTTTATAACCCACATAATTGTTTTGTCTTCTGAGTCAGCATTGATCATAGACAGCTCTTTTTTGTCTCAGCTGCCAGCAAAATCGGGAAGACTGGTATACAGGAAGGGTTTCCCAAACTGACTGAAAAGTGTCATGATAGTACATGGCTCTGTAGAAGCTGAGAATTTACGTGCTGAGAAGAGCCAGAAGCTTTTTAAAAATAAGTATAAAACTGTGTATAAGATAAGACGCATGTTGAAGTGTGAGAACTTCTGAGTACTACTCCTTGTTTACTTATGACTAAACTTGGGTTGGAAGGATGAAAAACTCTCCTGTTTGACCCTCTATAGTTTAGCTGCCTCAGTTAGGAAGGAAGAGTTAATTTAGAGATTTAAAATATATTTGGAACCACTGAGACTTAAAAACAACTTTTTTCTGAGTCAGAGTTCGAGGGTTTGCAGGTTCACAATACGCGAGAAGGCAGAAATGTGAATGTATTGACTTGTAGCCTGAAAACTTACTGTTTGAATGGTATATGTGATATAAGGACTTTTTGTCAGTACTAAGTACAAGAATTCCTTAAAAATGAGTGGTACACCTTATTTCTAATTTCTGTATTTGTCCAGTGGTTTGCCAGGGCAGTTAAGTCTACTTCTGAAAATCCAGTTACTCTGGATTTTGCAGTCGTGCCCTTTGTAATTTAAGAAATCTGATGCCCATGCTTTGCTAGTTTCACTTGAAGTGTGGAAGACACCAGTCAGCCCTAACTGTGGTGGAGATTTTCGTATGCTTTCAAAAGTTGGAAGTCAAGACTCGTGCTTTAAAATCAGCTAAATAAACATAGCAAAACATTAAAGAAAGGACATTGTCCTTCTCCCCCTCCTCACTTCTTTTTTTAAACAAACTGGGGAGGAGGGAGCAGAACAGAACAAAACGAGAGAAAGCAGTTCAAGGTCCCAAAGGAGTGCTGACTAGGACTAAGTTTCCCAGATTCCCAGCCAAGTATACTAAACTACTTGTGTTGCTTGATGGATTTGGGGATTTTTTAGTTTTTCATTCTAACAGTGCTCAGAATATGGATACAGTTCTATCTTCTACTCTTCCGAATTTGTCTTCCCGAGGATATTGTCTCTTTTGTAGAGTAAGGATCCCAAGACTCAGGATAAGGTTGCAGTTTGCTTTGTATGGGACAGTAGGTGTCTGTTCTGCATCTCAGGATCATAGTTGTGTTTTGTTGGTTGGTTTTTTTTAGATTCCGAATTGTTTCACCCTGTCTTTTTTTGTTTTAGTGGGGTACCTGCTGTGGTTGATTTTGCTGCAATGCGTGACGCTGTGAAGAAACTTGGTGGGGACCCTGAAAAAATCAATCCTATCTGTCCTGCAGATCTGGTGATAGATCACTCCATCCAGGTTGATTTTAACAGGAGGTAAGAATACAAAATAACTCTTACTTATTAATGGTAATAAAATGGATCCAATTACCAGATAATTCCGTTATCAGGAATACACCAGGTAGTTCCATTGGTGATATTCTTAGTGTTTAGACTATAGCATCATGTATTCTTAAGTGTTTAAGTTGGACTGTTCCTGTGAATTAGATGGAGGAATCCTGTTTTTATTGTGGGGCATCTCTCAGAAGCACAAGCCTGGACTAAATGTTAAGAGAAACTCTGCTTAGTCCAGACTTGCCGTGATCTTGATTTTTCCATAATAATACTGCATTATTATTAGTTACTTAGAAATAGTTTTTTTCCAAATGCACTTTTTTGACCCTGCAGGACTTTTTGGAAAGGAGAAGCAAGAACATCTCCTTTTCTTCCTTATATAAATAAGAAAAGACCTGAGCTACCCTAGCCCAGCTGTAAGGAACTGTTTGCTAGTTCAGTGCCTCCACACAAAAGAGTACAAGACATTGATTAACATGGCCTCTAGAAGCACAAGAAAGAAACATAATACTCTTGAGTCCTCAGAATGCTACAAAGACAGTACTTACTGGCACCCACTAGACCTACAGTGAAATACAAGACCTTTGTGTAGGGGTCCTTCTACCCTCCATGTTATATAAATGTTGGCATAGTGACCTACTTTTCCAAACAGATCCTGCAGTTACATGTTTCTTGATGGTTTCCTTCAATCTTCCATACAGAAGTGTATTGCAAAGCCTGCTTCATAGAAGAATGTTGACAGATAGTTTTCAAATGCAACAATTTTTCTACTTCTTTTTTTAACTGTAGACTAATAAGGATACAAATTTCCAGTGATGCCGTTTTATAATTGGCAGGGAGAAAAAGGGCCAAAAAATCTTGACTTATGTAACTTGAGATGCTCTATCTATTCTTAATTGTAATGTAACACTTCGAAGTTTAGAAACAAATGCAAAATTAGGAATTGTAATCTAAAGACTGATCTCTGGGGCAATGGGTGTTCCAGCACTTAGAAACTTTCGCTTTTTTCTTTTTAATTTACATAACAAATTTCTTTAAGGTCTTTGGGAAGTAGTGTATTTATTTGTGAACAAGATACAATTTTATCTTTATCATAGGACAAAATAAACTATTAAGATTCTTTTTCTGTGTAACAGCCTTCATTTTATGTTATCAGTAGTATCCAGGACTTCATTTAGACATTTTTTGCTAGTATTTACTTTTTGTGACAGCCTTTTATTGCCATTAGGCTCTTGTATATATGGAGAAAACGTTGGCCAGTCCTAAGCTTCAGTTCTTTCAAACCCTTTGGGCATGTTAGGCAGCTGATTCAAGTGAAAAGTTTATTAGCCTTACCTGCTTTGAAACAGAGGATCTTCAGACAGCACTGTATCATCACTGACCTCTCTTTAACTGAAGTTGCAGGGCAGTTCTGTTCCAGTTCTCTTTAGTGCTTTGCTCATTGCTTCTGATTTAGGTGTTGAAAACTTCATTGCTCCAAAGTGGATTAGGCCTGCCACATATATAAGATGCAGATTATCACTCACATTTGAATCAGATAGGTATTATCTCTTAAGATTTCTTAAATAATTTTCATTGGTTCACAGCTTCAGTGAGATTTAAAAAGTGAGACTGATCAGCATTAGCATTAGCTAGTAGCTCTTTGTTCAACTTTTGAGTAGCTCTATCTGATGAGACATAAATTTCAGGTGGACACTTCTGTTCCTTACAGATGATTGTTTTCACTTGCAGATCAGACAGCTTGCAAAAAAATCAAGACTTGGAATTTGAAAGGAACAAAGAAAGGTTTGAATTCTTAAAGGTATCAGAATAATTAATCCTATTCACATGGAGAAAGTACAATGAACAAAAGTTCTTCTCATGTGCATCAAAATTTTTTTTTACTCCAATTCTTTCTGTTTCAGTGGGGTTCTCAGGCTTTCAAAAACATGAGGATTATTCCACCAGGTTCTGGGATCATTCACCAAGTGAACTTGGAGTACTTGGCAAGAGTGGTGATGGATCAGGATGGCTACTACTATCCAGACAGTGTGGTGGGCACTGACTCACACACCACCATGATAGATGGCTTGGGAGTCCTTGGCTGGGGTATGTACAGTGTCATGTCACAGTCTGTTGGCTGACTAGGCAGTGTTTCAGACTCTGCTGAGTTGTACCCTGGCTGACAGATTAATCCCCACCCAGTCACCCACTCATTCCTCTTGCCAGAAGGATGGAGGAAGAGAAAGAAAGAAAACTCATGGATTGAGACAAAAGACCGTTTAATAAGTGAAGGGGAAGGAACAAAAAAAGGAATCAAAAGCAAGTGACACAAGTCACCACCTCCCACCAGTACACCAAAGCCCAAGCAGTCCCTGGACAATGGCTGCTTGGGAAAAACTGCCCCCATATCTGCCTCCCAGTTTTAATGCTGAGCATGGTGTTACATGGCATGGAATATCTCTTTGTTGAGGTCAGTTCAGCTGTCCTGGCTGTGTCACCTGCCAGTGTCTTGCCCAACTTGGTCAACTTGCTGAGGGACAGAGTAAAAGGCATCTGGAGGCATCTTAGTCATTTGGGAAGGCAAGGGGTTTACAGCATCACCGAATACATCCATTTGTTCCGTAGTTGCTGAGCTACTTGCAAGGTGTTGCTGTATCAAAAAGTACTGAATGTGCTCTATCATACCAAAGATGCTGAAAGTTCAAGCTGAGTGAGTTAAATGACCAGAGAGGCCATTGTGAAAAGCATCACTATTAAGTATGTTTTGGTGCAGAATACTTGTTACAGAAATAAATACAAATAATTCCTTAGTTTGCTTGCAGTGTTAAGAGTTATTGGCTAGGTAAAGTAGGTATGAAATGAAAGTATTTGCAATAATCCCACACATGGCAGCGAAAACTTCAGTTGAGTTTTTTTATCCTCCTGTGAGATGATGATAGGAGCCGTATTGAAATAGATATGGTACAAATACAGAACACATGTTTTTAAAGAGCATTTGCAGGTTCTTGGCAAAGTTCTGATAACCACAAATGATAGAAGAAGGACATTGTGTTTTTTCTATGCCATTGTAGCAATATTGGTTGACTGAGACTTTCTGTCAAGGGTGGAAGAATTCCTGCTGGCTTGGAACACAAAAGTAAACAAGTTCACATTATTGAAAACCATGACATCTTTGGGATAAGAGATTTCTCTCTTATTCTATATTTTGTTGCACCTTACGCAAGGAGTTATGTCAGTCATTCTTTGTTTATGCATTGGATGTTTAAATCATTAAATACAATTTTTACATCTGTTATTGAAAAATCCAAGCATCCTTGGGGTAAGTTAGATTTATCAAAAATCTCATCTAATGGCTGAGAAACAAAGGTGAAAGTATGAAACAGAAAGAAATTAAAAACCCCTTACAGAAACTGAAGCAAGATGAGGAGTGCCTCTTAGCACAAGGCACTTCAAATCAGGTAAACATTGTTTGACATGTTACTATCTCTCTGAATACTTGAATTGTACTCTACTGTTGTGTACAGGTGTTGGTGGCATTGAAGCAGAAGCAGTGATGTTGGGCCAGCCGATCAGCATGGTGCTTCCTGAGGTGGTTGGATATAAGCTTCTCGGAAACCCTCAGCCACTGGTAACATCCACTGACATTGTGCTCACCATTACCAAGGTACTGAATGCATCTGCTGTTTTGCCATTACTGGTGGAAGCTATGCATGTTCTGTACATCCTTACGTGCAGACCTGTTTTGGAACAAACATACTTGTAAAAGGATCTTGTTTCTCTACTGCATGAAAAGAAACATTTGTAATGCAATGTAAAAGCTGAAAAGTGGCAGTAAATGCTGCAGTCTGATTCCTTTGATCTACAAGTGTTTTGTCTCACGTGTCATATGTTCATAATATATTTATTCACTCTGTGGATTGTGATTGGATTGAGAGTATTACTGGGTCAGCATTAATGTTATTGGAGGTCAGAAGTCTGGTACACGTCCATCATGGGATGTGGTCTTTAGAGGCAACCTCCAAATAGGGAAAACCAACTTTTTTTTTTTTAGTTTATTCAGATGCTGTGTATGTTCAGTCACAGTTCATTTCATGTACTTGTGCAGTTGTTTTTTCCTGTTTCCCCATCTTCCTGGGTTTGCTGGCTGTCTAAAGGCCCCTTACTGTTCTCCTGTCCTTAGAACGTCATGTTGAGAAAAATGCAGTTGTTCTAAGGTACTCTGTTTTAAGTGAGAGGAAGAGCAAGCTTAGAAAGATTATATCCCAGTGTTTTATATTATTATTGAAACTTTAAATCTCTGTGTCCTCATCTTTGTGATGTAGTTTATCAAAACTTCTTGGTTTCAAGTGGCTATAGAAACTTTCAAAAATGTTTCTCTGAAGTCAAAAGCTGTCAAAGTTCAGATCGTTTGATACCTCGCAATGACACAGGCACTGTATTTTTGTAACAGCACCTTCGCCAAGTTGGAGTTGTGGGTAAATTTGTGGAGTTTTTTGGTCCTGGTGTAGCCCAGCTGTCAATTGCTGACCGAGCCACCATTGCCAATATGTGTCCAGAGTACGGAGCAACAGCTGCCTATTTCCCAGTGGATGATATTAGCATTGGGTACCTGATACAAACTGGTGAGTTAAGAAGAGACCACAAGTTAAAGCTGTAATAGAAAGCAAGGACTCCAGGTCTTTGTGGTGTAGTTAGCAAAAGAGTTGAGTCAGGTGGAGCCACTTGAGTGCTGTTTTTATCCATACTTGCTGATTCAGAGTGTTTCTTCCTGTTGAAGTCCATGTTTAGGAAGAGACAAAAGTTTTGCTGTTAACTGTCTGCTTAGCCCTGCCCCAATCTAGCGTGTCAAGATGGCAGAAGCAGGAACCTAAGTTTTTGTTCTGCAGAAGCCACTGAGTATGCTCAGTCACTTTGTTTCTAATGAGTCTCTAATATTTCTACTGAAAGAGTCCTATAGTACAGTGTGCAGTGTGAACGGTGAAATAATCTGTTCTACATTTCTTTATTTTTCTGTCATGTAGTAATTTCTCAGTTTTATTTGCATTTTGGTTTTGCTATGTCTGGCTTTCACTTTAGGCCGTGATAGAGAAAAAGTTATGAGCACAAAACAGTATCTTGAAGCTGTGGGAATGCTAAGAGATTTCAAGAACTCTTCTCAGGATCCAGACTTCACACAGGTTAGAAACTACTCAGTCTTCTCTCTGCTTGCTTTATGCCCTTTGCTATTTTAATGTGACAGTTGTCTGTTTTTCATAGAAATTAGTAGTCAAGAGACTCCCTATCCCCTGGCTTGACACACAGTTGTCTTAACTTAGGCCTCAGTGGAATGAGTTAGCTCTCCAGGTGTGAAAACTTTACAGCCCCTGCCCTGTTACCAGAAATGACTACACACAGACCTGTGACAGTCATTACCAGAATTTCTTCACATCATTGTCTTCTGAAGAGGACCCTGCTGCTAACATTTGAAAAGACATAATTCTCAAAATAATTTTTATTGTTTAGATACTCTGGTCACACACTGGGTTTTCAGTAACTGGCGTACTTTTTGAGAGCTGTATGTGAGAGCTCGCTGGCTCTAAAAGTGGAACTATTCCTCTGTTATTTCCCTTCTCATATATCTTTGATAGTTTCTGCAAACAAAAAGAAAGATGTGCAGACATAGCCTTGATTCAGGAGCAGGGATAAGCATACCTGAGGCTTAACTGGTTTCACTTTGTCATGCAGTGCTGAACCTCTCCCTGTTCTTTCACGAGTAGGTTGTGGAGTTGGATCTCCATACTGTTGTGCCTTGCTGCAGTGGACCAAAAAGACCTCAGGACAAAGTTGCTGTGTCAGATATGAAGAAGGATTTTGAGACTTGTCTGGGAGCCAAGGTAGGAATGTTTGGACGTACAAACCAATGCATACTTCTAAAAGTTGTGTAATGTTTGGGAACTACATTCTAGAGTTAGGACGTTTGAATGCAGTTTAGCAGTTAACATCAACGATGGGTAGTTCAAAATTGAGGTGATGCTTCTCTCACATGAAGATGTTCATATCATAGTGATGTAGTAGGTCGCTCTGATTTTAGACTGGTCTTAGGCTGCTTAAAGTGATTTTGACATGCTCTAGGGATTTCTGAACTAGCCACCATGGATTTTGTTAGCAGAGCAGCAAAGTAGCTACTGTACAGACTACCCAGCTCTTCAGATTGTGCCCTGAGCTTCACAATGTGGTTTTGTATTGAGTACTGAATCCATAAGCTGATTAGAAGTGCACATGTCTCTGGCTTTTCGATGTTGGTGGTAAGGATAGAAAAAAAAAAGTTCTGTCAACATCATCCAGTAAAAAATAGTTATTAAAAGAAAAGCAAGATTTTAGTTTGAATTATTATGCTCAGAAACTGAAGTTTCCAAAATCAGTTTGAATGCTTACCTGATACGGTAACTGCCCTTGTCAAAGGTAGTATAGAACCATAGTCATGTAAAACAAGAAACAATCTACAGCAATTACCAATATTTTTTGTTTTATTACATGTTCCAAACTGTCTTAAATCAACTTGTGCTTTCAGATCCTTAAGTATAATTTTTTATGTGAGCAGTGCCTTCTTGCTCTTTGGTTTTGGGTGGTTTTTTTTCAACTGTCAGGTTTTTTCCTCTTAGTATAAGTTTGAGCTGTTTGATGTTCATGGCTTAAAAATCTTATGTGTTAAGGCTAAGATCTCAGGACTGGATGATGTACAAGAGTATATGTGATCAGGAATCTGGAGCATGTGGAAAGAAGTATCTGAACAATCTGAAGGAAGATATATTCATACAGGAGGAAAGGACAGATACATATTGCTGCAAAGGCTTCCTTTTTTACCAGTAAACAGAGAAGAGGAGAGACCCTGGCAAAATAATTTTGGTCTGCCCCTTTGACTGACCAGAAATGCAAGGCTTCACCACCAAGCCTAAAAGTGCAAACATGGAAGTAACTGACAGATGCTTCTTACTCAGTTCCCAGCCCATATTAATTTCTAGTCAAAATAATTATATTAACCACATCAGTTTGATTCTTAATTTCTCCTCTTACAGCAAGGATTCAAGGGATTCCAAGTTTCCCCAGACCAACACAACAGCGTAGTCAAATTTAATTTTGAGGGCTGTGACTTCGAGCTTGCTCATGGTTCAGTAGTGATTGCTGCCATTACAAGCTGTACAAACACCAGTAACCCCTCAGTTATGTTGGGAGCAGGTAAGTTTATTTTCTTAATGTGCAGTAGTTTCTCTGTGGCTCTGGGAGTGTGTCCTAAAGGCAGATGTAGCAGTGATGTAATTCTATATGCACAGTACTGTTTTTGTTATTTGGAGTACTAAAACTGAGTTTAGTCTCTAAAGGCTGCAGAAAGGATTCTGGAAATTATACCTAGAAACATAGGTACTCTGATTTGGCAGTAAAGTACAAAAAACTTAACTAGAGATGTATTGAGTTGTTACAGCAAGAATCTGGATATGTGAGGAGTGAGTAGAGGAGGAAAATTGTGTTCCTGGGGATTACCATCTTTCAGAACCTTGCCATTTACATCTTAAGTGCATTGAAGAATTTGTTGGTGGTGAGCTTTGTATCCCCCATTTCTTTGCTTATCACCATTCAAATACTACAAAACAGGCTGAGTAAGTTGTGTTATATTTCAGATGAGGACGCTGTTTGTTTTTAACCTGGCTACTCCAGGCAGAAAATTTTTCATTCTACACATGTGCTTCTGGCAAAAAAATGTAAAGAAAGAGAGTCAGCTGAAAAGTCTCAGTCTATACTAGCCCAGTGCAGCTCTCATTCCCAGTTGCTTGGCTACATACCCACGTAACTCTTTCTCTTCTCTGGAAACATATATGTAGACATTATCCATCACAGGAAGATCATTACTGTGTTAGGGCTTCCTATTCTGTTAGATTGTAGGATACAGGCTTATTTTCTACGAAAGTTTAAATGGATGGCAATGGGCAATGCAAGGGCCAGAGAGGAATACTTACTGACTGAAGTCACATAATGTATCTTCATTGTTTCTGTTTGGTGCTGGGGAGATCTTGGCTTCTGGTCAGCCTGTGCCAACTATCACTTTGTGCTTAGTTTGTCAGTGTGGTATTTGTCACCTGTTCTTGTGCTAGCATCTTTCTTTGGCTACTCTGCAGTACTTGCGGCTCATCCTGTTCTCAGGCACAAAGTCTTTTAATTCATAGCAACAGGGATAAAGTCCATCATAAACCAGGCTGTAGGGTAGGAAGGGAAGAGACTTGCTCTGTTTCTTGCCCATTTGAGAAGAACAGAATTGAAGAAATTCACTTGCCCTTCACAGGACAGCCAAATCAGCATGCTTCTTCCCTCAGGTCCATCCTGATCATGATCACAGGCATAAGAGCTGTATTTTGTTCTTCCAAGGATCAAGAAGTAAGATTCCTCCAGGCAATCTTCACTCTATCCTATTCTCTTTGTGCTAGGTGGATGTATCCCTCAGCTGTGCCACCTGCTTAGGATACTTGTTTCCTCAAGTGTTTGCCTCGCAGGCTAATGGCACACATTTTTAACCCGCTTTGTGTCAATGGGGATGCTGATCTTTCAGCCTGCTTGGCTTATTAGCTCTATGGGTTTAAAGTGTAGAATGCTCTGCAGGCACAAGTAAAGTTGCTACTTAGAACACCTTTGCTACTACCTAATGCAGAACAGCCTAAAGAATGTAGTCATAAGGATCTTGGTGTATGCACTCAGGTGTTCTTGCCTTTGCTGACTTTCCATACAGTGGCACTTATGCTTTGACCTCAACAAGGAGGGAAAAAGAATTCTGTCAGTCTCTGTAACTGTAAGCTACAGTGTTAAGAACCTCAGAGATACCCACAAGAAACACATAATTTGCCTTTCAGAATAGGGTTTGAAATGAAGTAAATAAAACATACAGTATTCCCACACAAAGTAACAAACGTAAAAGAAGTCCAACGTAGGAATAGTTCAGGAATAGGTCTGTTTTTTAAAATTAAAATGTCTGCCTTTAGGCCTCCAAATCAGTTGGTGTAGGCCTTTTCATCCAACACTTGACAGTGGAAGTCTTCAGGTCATGTCTAACAGAACTGCCAAGTTGCTGGCAAAAGCAAAAGAGTTTAGTGATGACTTTGTGTTGGAGATCATGTTGCATTAAAGCAGAGGTGACATGTATTTTCTTACCTAAGTGGATATGTGAGAGAGAATTAGGCATGGGAATGTGAAGTTTGTTGCTTGTTTGTGACAAGGGCCAGAGTTGGTGCTGTCATAACCATCTGTTGAGAGTTACTTCAGTGCTGGGTCACTAGACCACTGTAAATTGGACGTTAACAATTAATTGTATTTTTTTGTGAGACACTTGTCTTACGAGTAGTGTTCTGAGTTTTGCATGTCTACATGCTGCCCCAGTGTCAAAGCATCTTGTTGAATGCACTTTCCAGCAACTTTACAGTGGAGCAGAAATTGTAGACCAAGTCTGCAGTTCAACAAAGCACTTGAGCTCTAGATGGTTATTCTGGGATTAGTATTGCTGGCTCACTGTATCATGTGTATCAATGAAGCCTTTTCTATTTCCCAATTATTTAATGCTACTTCTGTTAACCTTTTGGTCCACCAAGCTGACCCACTTCCAGCAAAAACTACAACTATCCTTTGCATTCTTTAGGTCTGCTTGCTAAGAAAGCTGTTGAAGCAGGTTTAACAGTGAAGCCATACATTAAAACTAGCCTGTCCCCAGGAAGTGGGGTTGTCACTTATTATCTGAGAGAGAGCGGAGTGATGAGTTACCTTTCTCAACTAGGGTAAGAGTGCTTTTCTTGGCTGTTGTCTTATAGCTGTTTAACTAAAAGTGTTAACAAGCAGTGCAATAGAATAAATTTACCTTTGGAGCTTAAAAGATATGGCAGGTACCCTGCAACATGTTCCTGCATGACTTGTCACGTTGCTTTTATGCTGTCTGGCTTTGTGCCAACAAGGTGGAAGGCCTCTTGCCTGCTGTAGCTTCTTGAAGACTTGTGTTCTTAAGCAGGAAATTGTGGTATTTTTCAATTCATTTGTTAAAACAGTACATCTGAAAATAACCCTGGCCAACTGCTGTGGGGTAAATAGTGTTGCTCAAAAATACCTTTTTGTTCACTGATGGTTTTTGTGTTCTATTTAGGTTTGATGTGGTGGGTTATGGCTGTATGACATGTATTGGCAATAGTGGACCCCTACCAGAGTCTGTTGTTGAGGCCATTACACAGGTATGCAGTTTTTCCTGTGCAGCTTATTTAGGTAAGCCATTCTCTGCTGTGTGCTGTTCTGTGCTGTGTTATACTGTGCACCAACTGTTCTCAACTGTGTGCAAAGTAAATTCAGCCTATAGTCTCTTGTCTCTGGGAAGTGCTTTGGGATTGTTTGGAAGAAGACAATTCTGTGACTGGCCAGTCATTGATGTTGCAGCACAGTGCAGCTCTGCAGACCTGCTGGTATGTGGCTCTGTGGGTTCTGCAAGTGCGTCAGCTACCTTTGTGTCAAACTCTTTTGCAGGGAAACCTGGTAGCTGTGGGCATGTTATCTGGCAATAGGAATTTTGAGGGTCGTGTCCATCCCAACACCCGTGCTAACTACTTGGCCTCTCCGCCACTGGTCATAGCCTATGCCATTGCAGGGACTGTCCGGATTGACTTTGAGAAAGAGCCTTTGGGTAAGACAGCATCAGGATGCTTCTTTTCACAGCTTGTAAACTATAAACTGGTTGGAAGACTTGAGTACCTCTGGGATACAAAGCATGCGGTTGTTAAGAAGCAGATCAACAAGGAATCTCTGTGATCAAGAAAGTTGGAAGCCAAGCCTGACCAATATCCTAATGTCACAAGGGCCTCTTTTCGGTTATATCTAGGTGACAGTCTCTCATGAGTAATCTGACCTAGCAACCTGACTTTCTTTGAGCAGATAATTCGGCTAGACATCTCTCATAGATCCTTTCCAACCTTCTATTCTGGAAGGCCATTGGAAATCTCAAAAGCAGGTGAAAGTATAGGCATCGCCAAGTTTGTGGAGCCCTCTCTGTCAGACCCATGTAGGCAAAATAAAGCATGCCTCATAAATGTTCACAAGGTTAGAAGATAGCTAAAGGCCATCAGCATGCCTCATAAATGTTCACAAGGTTAGAAGATAGCTAAAGGTCATCAGGATAAACTTTTTCCTTCTTTCTTAATGGTAGATATATGCAATAAATAGTACAATTTTCTACAGGAATAAATGCTTCAGGAAGGAAGATTTTCCTGAAAGATATCTGGCCAACAAGAAATGAGATTCAGGCTGTTGAACGTCAGTTTGTTATTCCTGGGATGTTCAAGGAGGTCTACCAAAAAATAGAGGTGAATTAATAATCCTTGGGCAATAGTTTGATTGATGTACTGTGCTGTTCTGAAGATGTTAAATAAACTAGTCTTGATAATGAAACAGATCTTTTCCTTCTATTGCTATGTTTCCTGTCCTGAATTTGTATTTAAATCAAGTGGGGCGTTTTAAGTGGTTTATAGTTCATTAATTGACTCTTTCAGACAGTCATGTCCTGAATGTTGCTCCTTAATGTTTGGAGGGTTTTTTTATGTAACATACAGGCAATGTGTTTTAAACAGGCATCCCAGGGTCATATTGGAAAGTCAGATATTCTGTTTTTGCAGATGTTTGGTGTTTTTTCATCTGACATAAAATTCATTTGCATTGATTAATAGCATTTACATGAGGAAAAACGTGTATTTTGGTAATGTGTTCTCATAAGCCATTCTCAGGTGTTTAAACAAAATACTCATAAGGTTTATGTGTTAGAAAAGCCTCTTAAGTTTAGTGATAAATACACCTGAGCATTAAAAAGTATTATCTGTGTACATAACAAGGTTACTGTCAGAAAACTGAATGAGCAGCTTTTCTTTTGAAATGAAGGTTTTCCAGACTCTCACTAAATACAATATTTTAAAAAAACCAACTCCCTAAACATAATATACATTGTCATAACAATTTCTCCAAGTGCTTCAAGGAGTACATAAGACTTTTGCTGAAGTCAAATTTGAACTTTTACCTGGATTCTGATTCTGTTGCTTCTGAAAACTAAGAAATCATTGGGATATTTTTGTGTGTTTTTCAGACAGTAAACAAATCTTGGAATGCCTTAGATGCTCCTTCAGATAAACTGTATACTTGGAATCCCAAGTCAACTTACATCAAGTCTCCACCTTTCTTTGATGGTCTGGTATGTGTACACTTTCCCTTTGAATCAAGCCAAAGTGTGTAGTGACCTTGGCTAATGTTAAAGGTGAAGCAAAGTCCCTTCACGGGGCCTAGGAGCATCCATGATAGCCTGTTGAGGCCTCGGTTCTCAAATGTTGGAGTTACACTACAGTTATCATTTTAATACAAAAGCATAAGTAAAGATTTGCTGTCACTGAAGAGCTTTTGAAAAGTCTTCTTTTCACTTTAGCCTGAAATACACTTAAATAGTTACAAAGCAAGTGAGGGAAAAGGACAGGAAACAAACCCCACAGTTCTGCCTGCCTGCCTTTTGTACCAAATAGTTGAATGTTCAGATTGCTGTTTCAGTAGCATTTAATACACAATGCACAGTGCATGCACGTGTCTCAGAATCGTTGTTTGCAGTCATGCAAATTTCAAGTGAAGCCTCAGTTAGTTCTTTTGCTTCATCTATTTTCTTCATGCATGAACTTGCTGGCAACTAGGATATCGTATTTTGTTCAAGAATATAAACATTTTTAATAGGGTTGTGTTTTTTCTTTCTTCTCACTTTTATAAAAAGGGAGACTTTATTTTCAATTTGCACTTTTGAGAAAGGTAAAGGAATTCTGTGTCCTCTTTTGATGATTTTGTTTGCATTTATGATGGCTTAGACTTTGGATCTTCAAACGCCAAAAACAGTAGAAGATGCTTATGTCCTGTTGAGTTTTGGAGATTCTGTGACAACCGACCATATATCTCCCGCTGGGAATATAGCAAGAAATAGTCCTGCAGCCCGTTATTTGACCAGTAGAGGGTAAGCACTACTGATTTGTGATGTAAATTGGGAAGAGGAAACAAGATTCAACTGCTGTACCATCTTACAAGCAGACATATCTGCTATCTGTTCACATATGCTTGACAAATGCCTTGAGAATATATAAAAGAAAGAAAAGCATTTCTTTGCTGTCTCAGCAGCTCTCACCAAGTGTAAGAACTTGCTTAGAGTGTGTGCATCTGTTACATGGGAGAGCTGAAGATGAGTGAAGATAACTTTCAGGCTAGTTTTTGCAGTTAAGTCTATTAATAAATAATGGAAGCAGGATCTTTCTTCCTATCAAATCAAAATGTTTATGGTCCTTAATACTGGAAACTGATTTTATACTTCTATGATGTGCAGCTGTTTCATAGAGCTAGGCTGTCAGAAGCTACAGAACATTCAGAAGTTTAGGTTTCAGTGCAGCTACAAAAACTGGCAAGTGTTTCTGTAGCTGGAGTCCAAACTGCTGTAAAATAATGCTCTTTTCCTATGGCCAGCCTGTCAGTTTAGTATTCTGGGTTCAACTTAAGGCAAGACTAGGACTTGCTGAGTTGCCTTATTCAGTCTTCATGGATGGTATCATACTTTCACTCTTTGGTTTAGCATTTCTAAAGTCAGTGATATTTTGAGGAGCAGCATTGACATTATAAAACAGACCTAATAATTCTGGAGAGGAAATTAAAACAGTGTGATCCACTCAAAACTAAGTACTCAGGACTGTTTAACCCTGTGGTATCAGTCACTTTGAAATCTAAATAGTCATACACACATTACAAAGCAGATGTTGTATGTCATAGCTGCTGTTTCAATGTCGCCCAGTCCAGTCAATCCAATTTTCTGCGACATTCCAGCATGTTTTTTGTTTACTGGTTAAACTAGAGTGTCCCCTCATTCCCGTATGTCTGTTTGCATATAAACTTTTTCTTGTGTACTCCTAAGTTGTCTCAGGGACTCTCTTTGCCTTTTAGATGTTCATCAGAGTGGTGTCTCTACCTTTGTTCTAGATGCTATGGCAATATACATAACAAGGAAGATGTTCAGTAGCCAGCTCTTAAGGAAAGAAGTATTGAGTCTTCTGAGCTAAGATGAACTATATTGTTGCATTGCTATCAGATGCAAGGGATATTTCATTTCTGTGACCGAGCTGTAGGCAGACTTCTTTTTTTTAAATTAATTTCCTTCCTTCATAAAAAACTTAAAAGTAGAAGTGTCGGCTAACTGGTTGTTACTAGTATGATGGGAACTGCATACATACCTATCTCAGAAACACTGAGTTCATTACTATAGTTTTTGTATAGTACAGAGTACTTCAGTCTAAAAGAAACACAATACTCATTTTTCTTTGTTTTCTTTTTCCTTAATAGTTTGACTCCTCGAGAGTTCAATTCTTATGGCTCCCGCAGAGGGAACGATGCAGTTATGGCCAGAGGAACGTTTGCAAACATTCGCTTAGTGAACAAATTTCTTGATAAACAAGGACCTCAGACCATCCATTTCCCTTCTGGTGAAACAGTAAGTACATACACTGCTTCAAACTGAGACTTGTTGTCAATAGAGTAGATTAGTATTGGCTTTCCTTCTTGCAGCCTAGGTGTCATTTACTTAAGCACCTTTGAGTAAAGCTAATGAGGAGATGGGAGCTGTATTGACCTAGGGTATCAGGTCACACTTACCTGCATGATGTGGTGCTATCAGGCATATCAGTGGAGAATGTAACCACTGTAGAAGCAGTTGTGGAAGGTGCAGATTTGTGTTAGGAGTGAAATCAGACTAGAAGCTGCAAAGTATGGTTAGTGTCCTAAAAGTACTGCTTGGTGGAAATTGTGTACTTCAGCTCTTTATGCGGGGATACTTTTTTCCTTCTTTCCCTGGACCCGTATCCACTCCCAAAAACTGTATAGAACATTTGACATTTTCATTCCAGCTGGATGTGTTTGATGCTGCGGAAAGATACAAACAGGCTGGCCATCCTCTAATTGTGCTGGCTGGGAAGGAGTATGGTGCAGGAAGTTCCAGAGACTGGGCAGCTAAAGGACCATTCCTTTTGGTGAGTAACTACAGCAAACTAGGAGGGCAGTGCTTAAATCATTCATCTGTCAGGAAAATGAGCTTGTGAGCAGCATCCTGGTTAGCTCATTCTCGCTTTTTGTAGCAAGAACTGTTTTGAAATTTCAGCTGCCTCCAAGAGCCATGGTAGAGTTGCAAAAGCTACTTAAATACTAATAGGTCCTATTCAGACTGGAAGCCTTCACTGGTGTTCAGTCAGAAATCTGCAAGAAAGATCAGTTTCTTTAATTATGTGTCCCATAACTTGTAAACCTTATATGTCCCATAAACTTTGTGTCTGCTTTCAGCTGCTTCCTTCAGCTTACTTGACTGGAAAGACAGAAAAATAGTTTCAGTGAAAACAAAATTTAGCATAGCCTCACCATACAAATTGCAGGAATGCTTAGCAGTAGTGTTAGAGGAGCCTGATAGAAATCCATGTACAGAGAAATACCTGTTTCATTCTTTGTCATGTACATTATTTACCAGCCCAAACTCTGATTTAAGCTTTCTTAGCATGTAATTTGTGAAGGCAATGTTGAAGATTAGGTTCAATGTAAGTTTTGGTTTGCTTTTTTTTTTTTTCCCCCAGTGGTGACTTCTTTTTTGTCTTAACTGTATTAACATGAAAAAAAACTAGAAATTAAACAAAGTGCATCTTGGAGGTAGGAGAGCAACACTGAATTAGCAAGAGCTATGGAAATAATTTGTGGTGCTTTACAAAAGGCATGTTAAAGAAGTACACAGGATTCTTGAGAAAGCATATGTCATTTTTTGACAATCAGACTTCTTTTAAAGATGTTTGAACTTTAACATACAATCAAGTAATTCTGGACAAGTCCACTGTCACACAGAACTGCTGACTACTACTTGCTTGGTAAAGGAAATGGAGGGGACCACAAATGTACCAGTTTCCTTCCTCGGAGCACAGAATATGAACCATGATCCTGAACCATGAAGATAACTATACCTGTTGTGCATTTCCCAGGGTGTCAAGGCTGTGCTTGCAGAAAGCTATGAGAGAATTCATCGGAGCAACCTAGTAGGGATGGGAGTGATTCCTCTGCAGTATTTACCTGGAGAGAATGCAGGCACTTTAGGACTCACTGGACGGGAGCGTTACACAATTGTAATTCCTGAAATACTAAAGCCACAGATGAACGTCCTGGTTAAGGTATGAGACACCTAAGGGCTCAGTTTTCTAAATCACTGTAGTTTTGCTCAAAATTAACTTCATCTTCAAACAAAGTTCTTCTGTGTGGCAGTAAGCTTCCGTCACTTGAGGAAGAAAGAAAAATTGAAATGGTGAAGGAGATGAAAACAGTCATTCTAATAGAGATTTGCTTTTGTTGGAATATAAAAGCAGCATGCCACAAAGCAGTCCTGTACTTTAGATGAGTCTGTCAAAGTCCATTATAAATTTTTCTGTTTCAGGTAAATGTCTGAAGCACAACGGAAAGTAAACTGTACATGTTAATTGAAATTAATCAAACTAATTTATTTAAATGAATTTAAATTTTAAATAATTAATTGACAATTTAACTGACAGAATATTGTACACAGCAGCATTCAAAGTGAAGTCTAAGCATACCCACCATAAAATCAGGCCTAGTATTTTGAAAGAGTGCTTTTTGTTTAGCTTTGCCTTCAAACCTATGCTCTTTTTGAAAAATATTAGCTAGCATCTGGTATAAAAATTTGGCTTATTCTTAGTTGGAACATCTATGAACCTGACTGATGTAACCTAATAGCATCAAGACCTGCCTTTTTACCACAGTTATCAAAGCAATCTGATTATTACATGTTCACTTAATGTATGTGGCCTCCCTGGATTAAACTATTTGTTTATATTTGTCTAAAACTATTTGTTTACATGTGACTCATTAACTGCCCTGAAATAGAGAAAGTATAGATCCCAAAGAGCTGGTCAGCTTTCAGTCACAGGTGAACATAGTGCATTTATCTAATAGTACTTGACTGGGGTAGTCTTCAGTAAAGCACAGAGGTTTTGTTAACTTCATGCGCTTGTGCTTTTCTGATTACCAAACCCAAGGCCTCAGAGAAAGCTAATGAAATTAGTATTGCTCTTGTACCTAAACTAGAGGAGTGACTACATCAAGAATCAGTATAACCACTTGAAAGGATGGTCAGCTTTCATGCCCCTAGGTTTGTATCAACAGTAAATCTTGAGTGGTGCAGCAAATGCAGTGCAAGGAGACCCCATGCTGTGTGTGTTATGGTTTGTTTTAGATCAGTTCCCTCTGGCAGCCAGTAGTAGACTGATGTAGGAAGAAAAGAAATAACAATGGCCAGTGCCTCTTCACTTTCCCTTTCTATCACATTTGTTACGATACCAAAACTGTTGTAGTAATCCTTATTTTACTGTGATGTCATGTAGCATGTAGAAAGTTCTGCTGCTTAAATGACTTTCTTTGACCTCAACAGCTGGATACTGGGAAAACCTTCCATGCCATCATGAGATTTGACACTGATGTGGAGCTCACTTACTTCCACAATGGAGGCATTCTGAACTACATGGTCCGTAAAATGGCATCCTAATCAAGAGCATTAAGCAAAAATGTCCAGGTACAAGCCTGCTTCTGGTGAGCGCAATAAAGCTACAGTAATAACAAATTTTAAAGTGTGAACCATAAAGCGAAGAGGTTTTTTGGGGATTGTATTAGAAGGCTTGTTTACAATACTGAAATATTCTGTGTATCAGGAAGCTGGACACACTTTCCCAATTAAAGTAAACAGCATTTATTATTTGCTTTGTATGATGGCTGGATTGACTTACCATAGAATGCAGTGCAAAAGTCGTTAAAACACTGCTGGAATCTGTAGAACTGTTGAAGATCAAATGCTGATTTCATATATTCCGTCCATCTAGCTTGAAGTTAAGTTCTCTGCTCATATCAGTGGTCCAAAAATTAACTGACCATATAAAAAATAATTATTCCTTCTTGATCATGTGATACTGAGTTGTGTATTCAGTTGACCATATCTGAATCTAATAATGAAATTAATTATTTAGCTGTTCATTAATTTTAAAAAAGTGTGAACATTGTTGTTTGAGATCTGCGCCTTTGTGGAAAGGTGGACCTGTTGGGGATAATATTTCTAATGGATAAAATTAAATTTCTTTTAAAGAAAGTTGGTGGCTTTTGTCATGTTATCCTTAGTACTAAGATGCTGAACAAAGCTTGCACTTCAGACTCTTTTCATTGTTCCTGCAAGAGCACAGCCATACAAGTGTCGACTTCCTGTATTTTAATTCCTGTTTCTTTGAATAGTCTATATGAGACATGGTGCATACAAATACTGTCAGATACTGTAAGTCTGCTGTAACCCAACAGACTACTACTGTGATGTACTTCCCTCTGTTTTGTGTCCTTAAGAAGGCAACCTACCACAGATCCAACTCCTTGACAGCAATATTTATGGCAATAGGGAACTTCTAGGGAGAGTCCAGCATGGGGCCACCAAGTTGATCAGGGGACTGAAACATGAACTGCAGGACCTGTGGCAGTTTGGTTTAGAGAAGAGGAGACTGAGGGGGAATCTCATTAATATTTATAAATATTTTAAAGGTTGTCGCTGTTTAGGC
The DNA here is from genome assembly GCF_028858725.1 of Colius striatus. Lineage (NCBI taxonomy): Eukaryota > Metazoa > Chordata > Aves > Coliiformes > Coliidae > Colius > Colius striatus. The sequence goes on from NC_084790.1 coordinate 22,117,206, forward strand.
CTAGCAGGGAACAAAAGACCACAATTAGCCTCAAGTACTAATCAAGAGGCTGGGGATTGCCAAAAGGCAGGGAGAGCTTAATTGCCACTTATGGTTCAGGACAAAACAGACCAGGCTACTCGGCTTGGGGAAGAAAACAGGAAATAATTTAATGCAACATCAACTAAAACATACCCCCAAAACCCAAAACATAACCAAATTAAAACAACACAGAGTGGTACAACAATGAAGAGTCCGACCAGCCCTTTAAGAACACCTTCTCCCCACTCCTCCACTCTTCCTCGGCTCAGAGTCCTGATCCTCCTGGTGTTTTTACCTCCTCCTCCCCTGAACGGCCCAGGGGCACAGGGAGTGGGGATTTCAGTCAGTCTGTTCCCGATAACTTCTGCCATTTGTCCCTCCCCAGGACAGGTGGGCTCCACACCAGTCCTCCCTGCAAGTCCATGGGGCACCTCACACACATGGCAGCCCTGCACGGGCTGCTCCAAAGCGCATTTATCCCAAAGGCTGCAGGTCCTTTCTGTCTCATGTAGGGCTGCTCTGTGGCCTGCAGGCTCTCCAGCATGGCCTGTGCCATGGCTCCCTCCTCACACAGTCTCTTGCCCGTCTGAATGCACTCACACGGAGCTGCTGGTGGCTCTCAGTCCTGCCACGGCCCTGCATGGGTTGCAGGGGCACAGCCTGCATTCTCACCATGGCTTGCAGAGGGGTCTCTGGTCTGCTGCTCCTCCTTCCTTCCTCCTTCTCTGACTGTGGGATCCACATGGCCACCTCCATCTTGTATCACTCTTACACCTCCTGCCAGCACTTCAAATTCCTGTCCCTAAATAGTGATGGCAGAGGCGCCAGATTGGCCCAGCCGGGCCAGAGGTGGGTGTGAACCCAGGAGCCGGGGGAGAGTCCACAAACTCTACCGGGTCTTCACTGCAACCCGCTCCCCCTGTTACCAAGCAAAAGCTGCTCATTGCTAAACCATGACAAAGGTGTATGTCAAAAGGACAGGGGAGCGTTTCTTTCTGTAGTGTTCAGTGATAGGACAAGGGGTAATGAACAAAAGCTGCAACACAAAAAGTTCCATATAAACATAACCACTGTCAGAGTGAGGGAGCCCTGGCACAGGGTGCCCAGGGAAGGTGTGGAGTCTCCTTCTCTGGAGGTCTTCAAAACCTGCCTGGACACATTCCTGAGTGACCTGCTTTAGGAGGAGAGTTGGATTAGCTGGTCTCTAGGGGTCCTTTCCAACCCCTACCCTTCTGTGATTCACTGAAGTCAGTGATTTATCAATCCATAGTACCACATGAATCTATTTACAGTGATAACAAATGTCCTCTTGCTCAGAGATAAATAAGGTTATAGTACTGATTTTTACTCTTAACTGTATTTAGAGCAACTGCCACAGCAATTAACAGGGCAAAGAACTTCCTTCAAAGTAATCTGCTAATGTATTTTTAGTGTAGTCTGCTCCCAGGTATATCTGGAAAAAATCAATGAAAATGGTTCTGAAAGAAGCCAGGAGGCTTAAGGAGGGGGTGAAGGCTACACTGTTCCTGCAACAGGCTATTCTTACTTGATTGAAACAAATGGATCTCCTCTAGTGAGTCCAGCAGAGGCTCACTAAGATGTTGCAGGATCTGGAGCGTCTCATATGAAGAAAATCTGAGAGGCATGGGACTGTTTCACCCAGTGAAGTAAAGGCTCAGGGACATCTCTGATGTTCTGCATGCAGGTATCTGAACGGAATGCACAAAGAAGATGCCGCCAGGCTCTTTTCAGTGGTGCTCAATGACAGGGCAAGAAGCAATGGGCACAACAAAACACAGGGGGTTCCTTCTGAATATCAGTAGACTTTTTTTTTTACTGTGAGGGTGACTGACTGGAAGAGATTGCTCAGCGTGGCTGTAATGTTGCCATCCTTGGAGATGTTCCAGTGCAGTCTGGACATGGTCATAGGCAAAGGGCTGCAGGTGACAAGATGACCTTTAGACATCTCTCCAACCTCAGCCCTTTGCTAATTCTGTGAAACATCTTAACAGAGAGCTGTTAGTACAGCCATAATGTTTAACATTGTTTGTTAATAAATGTATAACTTAGGAGTGTGTGGAAAAACATCCAGTCTCCACTGTGTACTGAAGGTAGGCTTGTCATACCAAGTTTAATTCTTATTATATTGTTACCTCATCAACATTTATTACAGTCATTTAGGTTACCACAGAGTCTGCAGTCCTTGTTCAAAAATAGGAGAGGACCAAAACTCCTCACTGCTATAAGCTATGACACTTAAGACTGATTATTTTTTATGCCAAGAGCCTGAAAGTAGATGGTCCTTCCAAACTGATATTCAAGGACTGTGACCTTTTCCGTGTACTCTTAATTTGAAAGTACTCAACCAGCCTTTTTCAAAATCGTTGTTCCTAGTATTTTTGGAAGGGAAGCATTGTCCAACCATAAATCACCGTTATCCATTGTTTGGTGTTTCCTTTTTGGAAGCAGCTATAAGAACAGAGAATTTTACTAGGTAAAAACTAAGCAAGGAGTGGTTTACTGAAGGACTGAAATTCAGACTTCCTGTACAGTGCCTACAGCTTTCACAGTAAAAATCATGGACTGGTGGGGGAACACGAAGCAGTATTTTTTAAAGTTGTCTTGCCTTTAATGCCCTGTAACGCTTTAAAAGAACAGCACAAGTCTCACTGACTAGAGTTTAGGTCGTTTAAATAATTCTTGTACTCTGAATTAGGTCGTTTATTTTGTTCAGTTCACATGTTTCAAACATATAATTCTTCTACATACTTACCTTCCTACACTACCAAATGGCATAAAATTAACAAAGTATATTTGATCTTGGCTTCAGAAATATTGAAGGTTAAACTCACTGAAGTGATGTGGAATCAGCAAGTTTAACAATGTTTCATAACAATAGAAGTTTCTGGTTTTGAGACAAGTCTGGGGTCTGGATAGGGAGGAGGGATTTGAATGCACTAGTGGCTGGACTTTGTTGCAATTCTAGATGAGCTCTGACAGGAAAGCTGCAGAATTAGTGTCTTGAGAGATTTCAGTTGCCAACTCATGAGACAGGACATCAGGGTAAATGTTGATTGCTATTTAAATTAAGCCTTCACCCATCTTGTGGGGCACTGCCTTGTCCTACTTGAGCAACATATAGAAGGGTGTCCATTCTGCCATTTCTGCAGCAGCAGCTTGATGAACAGAAAAATAAAAATGGAATATTTTTCCATTCATGGCCCACTTTCAATGTTGTTTACTACAAAGCTTTTGGTTTTAATCACTAGTAAGATTACCAAATGTCTTGTACTTCACTATGCTTACACAGTCACGCTGGCAATTAGTGCTTTGGTAAACTAAAGTGATTCTTCTCATACCACAGTTTTGCACATCTTGGACGTCATCAACCATCCTAACATGATAAACTTGTTGCTGGTCCTGTGGTTTACTGATTTACTCACAGTTTTTTTTCTGCTGTGCTTTGCACAAAGCAGCATACTTTCCACACTGATAAAAAGTGCTGTTAGTTCAATAATGCCGACTTCTATGATCTTCGTAGATGTAAGTTTCCATATAGAGACCTACCTTTATAACTCTTGTCATCAGTACTGCAGGCATATGCTTCGCATTTTCCACATAGAAGATAATAAACTTGAAGTCTGGGCCAATTATTTCATTGTAAGACAATATTAAGAAAATCATAGGACACAAATGCTGAAAGCAGAGGACTAAATACAATGGAGATCACTTCCCATCAAAATATGAAGTAAATGATTTGGGTGATATGGTAAAATATTGTACCCTTGAAAGATGTGGGCAGTTTTATGACATTTGTACATGTTAAACAGAAGCACAGTATTTCGTGTGGCTCTTTATTCCCCTCTGCTGGCGGTATTGTAAAATAATCAAGATTTATGACTGAAGTCTTGACAGACTCATTTAGATAAACCCGGACAGAAACAGGATTGCTTTTTAAATTTTTTTTAAAATTTTTTCGCTTTCCTTTTTGCATTTTTGGCACTTTTTTTAACTTTCTCCCCTCTTTTTTGCTGCTTTTTTTGCCTTTTTTTTTTTCTTTTTGTCTTAAATGTTAAAGGTCTGCACGTGCCATGACCTCAAGTACCAGTGAGTAGTTGGGTTGGCACTGTGCAGGAGAAGGTTTCCAGAAGCTAAGGCAATACTTGAAACTCCATTGCAGCAGTCCCAGTCAACAGTCTGCACTATTTCTGGCTACAGCTCTTCTATACATATTTTTGCTTATATGTTTAATTATCCACTTGAGGGATCAGTCCTCAACCATTCAATAACCTCATGCAGCATGGTGAATTGGCAAAAGTCACACTGCATCAGGGACTCAATTCTGCTAATAAATACGTCATGTCCGATCCCATCACTCATCTGACTTCTAACAGACTCATGGAGGAACAATGCCAAGACATGCACATATTACTATACTATTTCCAAAGTGTGACTCCGTAGCACTTTATATCCATTTCTAGGCCAAAACCAGGTTTATAAAGTACTAGTTCTGAAATTCCATACCTCTAACTTGGATCATTTTGGTGGCATTACCTAAGTATTCATAGAGCACAAGAAGTTTGCTCTGAGAAATACCAATGCCTTCATCAGCAACAGATGCAGCAGTTAGCAATCTGCTGTATTTGTTGGTTTTGAATGCATCTGGTATCCCCTCTGCATTAGTGGGATTGTACCTACAGTAACAAGAAACTGTCAGTAAAGAACGCTGAGGAGTTCCTTGAGCAAGACATATGCATTTGTTCTTACTTAAGTGATTAGAGATTAGCATGTCCTCTTCATCTGGAAAAGCACTTGACGTTTGCAAATCCAGCTGGCTGCCTACTACAGATGCTGTGCAGGAATTTCTCTTGGCATGTCACAGGAATTATTATCTAGGAAACACTATTTCAGACACAACACCTAGCTGGTCTTTATTAGAGACACCCATACAGCTTAGTAATTTTAAACCCAAGCTAATCTTAAACCATGCATAATTCATATCAGCTCTAGCTTTCATTTTACCTTAAAACGTCTTTGTGCCCCCTAACACAAAAGACAGAGGGATCTGTAAAAGGAACAGGGAAAATACCACTAGAAGTAATCATGGAAAGTCATGGTAGTTTCTTAGTTTCTTTTGAACTAGTAAAAGAATCCTGCAGCACAGGGTCACTGACAGTGTTATTGTGGCTTTAACCAAAGACTGGGCAGAAAAACAAACCATATTCTTGGGACTGGTTAGAAGTCTTCTAGATATGTGAGAAAGAATAGGTCAAACAAACCTTGCTCTGTTTAAGAGCATAGAGGATTCACACAGGAAGAGTAGAATAATTTTAGCAGTGTAGCCACCATGGGTCTAGCAGTAAGTACTCTTCAGTGCAAACCTGCATGTCTGTTTTTTGATCTCTTCCTCCACAGCCCATCAACACATCTGGCTTTAGACAGCTAAGTAGAGGGTTTGCTTCTATCCATTTCTTCAGTGCCTGGAAAGCAAATCAGGGAGCTCAATCCTTGTCCAGATGAAATGCTGGTTTGAGATAGGTAGATCCTGACCGTGCTTGCCTAGACCATTATATAAACCACACTTTCTCACCGCACAGAGAAATTAACACCTTCATACTGCACTTACATAAGAACAGAAATCAGTCAGGGTACAGTAGGTGTTTGTATCTGTAATACAGATATATCTGTAATATCTGTAAGTTGTTAGTAAAGGTGCTGTTATTTTGGACTTTAGCCTGCCATTTGATGGGGTTTTTTTTTTGGTTTGCAGTTCATCCAGCATGTCTCTTATACCCAAGGGTAAAAGGGGAGTTAAGCCTCTCAGACTGATTAGTCTCTTCACGGTAGCCAGAAACTATGATACCTTGCAGTAAATGTTTCAGAACTACTGAAGGTAATGATTAGCAGCACACTTAATTCGGGCATGAACTTTTTGTGAGAACAGGGTATTGGAAAGGAGAAAAAGGATCCATCAGCCTAGATCCTTGATCCTAGGCAAGTATGAAACAGACCAGTGCACCAGAAGGGTCTGGAGTACATTTGCTCCACAGTCTTTCCTTTTATTTCGTCAAGAACACATGCTAAGGTACAGGCTTCCTTTGGGCTCATAGGAATCCTCAAGGAAACCTTTAAATAAATCCTGATGGGCAGTCAATAATAGAGCAGAGCTGCTGGTTTAGAACACTGACACACCTAAACAAAAAACTTTGTACCACATAGACCTAAAAATCTATGGTTTAATGACCAATTATGACATGTAGGAAGAAGAAACCATGAAGGACACCACTCTGGTACCGTAGTTTTTGGAAAGATAAAAACCAACCAACCAAGAACCCTCATCCTGTCTCAGGGCATCAATGCTTAAGAAGATCTATAAAGACAAATATTTTCTTAAGAAGATCAAATACATGCATATTTTTCTATTTCCAGACCAAAGTGAGAAGGGTAATAGATGAGGCATTATATTTTCTGGCTTTTCATTTTAGGAATTTTAAAAATAGGTATTTTACAGCAAGCAAGTAAGGCTCTTGTTTTAGCAAAGAGAAGGGTATGAGTCCCTGGGTTATAGCAGTATGCTTTGTCCATGATGCAAGCAAGCTCTCACAGATTGTGATTCTCATTTGATTTATCTTTTGAAAGGGCATCCAGTTCTGATTATTTCTCTGGAGGAAAACAGCAATCTTAAATAATTTAACTTCTTTAATGCAGAAAACAGGATTCTCACCCAAACCTACTTTCAAATGCCACCCACATTCTCTTTAGCATCTATTCTTATTTTCTATACCATTCCTTCAGATGAAAGCAAAGCAAGCTATTGGTTAAATGTAACAAAATGCCCAGAGTAGAGAATTCTCAATCTCTCACATTTTGTAGCAAAGTGACTGGAGTACCTCTGTGACATCCTGAGCAAGACCATTGTCATTTCTTCTTAGGAAACAACTGACACTAGAGGGCAGACAGCCCAGCGATTTGAAATTGCATGCCAGATCACAGGGCAGTTTATCACACACCACTGCTTAAGGAAAAGTTAAAGCACAGTGCATGCCCTAACTTTTAATCAGAAAGGTACAAGGCCCACCTTCCTTAAGTCTGGGGTTCATCCAGGAGCTTTGGGCAGTAAGAGCCTAAGCAGGGCACTCAGCAGTGTATGTTGCCTTTCCTAATGCTGTCAAGGTGTAGGATTGTGGTTCATCTGCCTGCTTGTGGGACACACACCCTGAAAGACAACTCTGCCTTTTCTCCAAATAGGAACCTACTGTAGCATCTAGCTACAATTACTACTGCTTCTTTAGCAACTGCATTTGCAGTCCCAGAAGGTAAGTTACCCCTGTGCCTACACTAATACAACATTTATACCCACATGGACATTATGTCTTCTGAAAAATGCAAAGTTTCTGGAAAAACAATTTCAGTTACTCTGAAGAAAACACTTGGATCATCTTACCATAAGCCCTCATCTGCCCTGCAGCCATCACAGATACTGTGTGAAATACCTTGAAATCTGGCTGTCAGTTGCTGCTCTAGTTTTATGTATGATCCACTTTTGACATTTGTGAAAAAGTCAGGTAGACTAAAGCTTCTTTAATGCAAGTGTCTTTGCTGATGACGACAACATCATTGAATTTCTGCCTCAGAAAGAGAGACATATACATTTAAGCCTCATTTTCCATGGGATAGGGAATGAATGCATGTTTTGTTTAGCTAGATTGGTTATGAACTTGTGTTGTTCTTCCATTTGCATGACAACACAAGCATTACAAAGTCTCCTCTGCACTACACTGTTCTTAGTATCTTAAGACACAATTCTTACACACTGTGGTTTAGCCTGTATCAAATAAAGTACACCAGCCTAGGTGTACACTAAGCTGGACTACAGTCAACAGCTAGGCTATTTGCTTAATTATTCAGAAGGTCTAAAACATCACAAACCTGTTCTGTGAATTTTTATCTGGCAATGTCCTTGTAGTAAGCCATAACTGCCATGAACCTCTGAGGCTGAACTGATTAAAAAACATCCCAGAATAGGAAAACACGTAACTGCAAAATGCGTGGCAGGCCTGATGTTTGGTCACATGCAATAGCTTTCCAAACATTATGTATCACCATAAAGAAATACCACTTCAAATATAAAATATCCTTCTCAGGTGTCACAAGGAGTGAAAACACCTAATAGTCTCCTTCACACAGCACCAATAACTTATTTATTAACTAGTCATAAAGAAGGAGTGATAGGTAATATCATTTGTTATCAGGCATTGATAATGATACTGAGCTAGAACTGGGTAACAGTACAGCAGCTTCCCACCCAAAGGCAATGAAACTGTTGTTGACTCCTGTGACACAGTATTTCACTAATGACTTCAGAAGTCTTATTTCACCCTACAACCATCCCTTTGGGTGCTCACCAACCTCCACACAGTTTCTAGAGGTTGCCACTGTAAAGGTAATAGAGAAAACAGATTGCCTTACAAGTTGGAATCAACTTGGGCAACATCTAAATGTCACTTTGCCTACTTCCATCTGTATTTTTAGGAGCATTAATGTAGCGTGGACACTCACAAAAGGAGTCTGTTTTGAAGGCAAAGGCACTCATTTCACTGTAATGTGGCACCTTCTAAGGCCCTGGAGGTCTCTTCAATAGAGCTTGGACTCTGCAAAGACATACAGACAAACATTGTCAGTACCAAAGACACCCCATTCTGCTGCCCTGCCTTATCCACCGAGCTGGAGGGGAGAAGAGCAAGACAGCACTTCTGAGGGAAGCTGCAGACACACAGCATAGCTTCCTCTAAGCAGAAGTAAAGTCAGGGAACTGTGGCTAGCCATCCTCCTCATTCATCAGTCTGACGATGGGCACCAATTCATCCTGCAAATGAAGCAGCCAGTAGTTCTCCACAGCAAAACTAGGCAAACACTGGGATTTTGCCATTAACAGTACCTACAGGATCTCATCACGTTCCTTTTCTATCAGGCATGTGTTTACGTAAGGCATCAGTGCATAATGCAGTTCCTAACATTATTGCTTCTATCTACTTCAACAGCTGTGTGTGCACCTCCAATTTTTCCAGCATGCTCAAGTCCCAGTTTTCAATTGCTTCTGCCAGCCCAGTGTAACCTCTCAGCAAAAGAGAAAAAATGTTACTATTAATTAAATCTCTAGCTAGAATAGGTAGGGAGAAGCTGGAAAAGAACAGTTTGTCAACTGCAATGGAGAAATTAAGATTGGTTTGGCCAGTAACTAACAAAAATCTAGGTGAACGACAAAGAATTTTTGTAGATAGACTGCTTTCCTTTGCATGTAAAATGTGAAAACCCTCGTGCTGAGAGTAACACTAGCAAGGGGCAAAAAGAGCTACAAAATGTCACAGCTCACATCACCTAAGCAACCATAACAACTCACTTCCTTTGATCTGTACAATCCTTGGATCCTCGCAGAAGATTTTGCAGCATACAGAGTACTACTCAGAATCGTGAACATCTTTGGTCCCCTTTTCTTTTATTTACCAGCCCTTTATCTTTCAGTCCTGTCCTTGGCTCAGCCCTTCTGCAAAAAATTGTTATTGCATTGGATTCATGTCTGTTCCTGACTGAAAGAAACTCAGAGACCTGCAGCCTGGATAGTCAGCAAACAACTAAAAATACTGTCCTGGAGCAGACTCTGGTAGGGAATCCTGTTTACAGGACTTGGGTGATTACCTGTGTAGGCTTCAGAAGTGGAAGAATTCAGATCAGGCTCCCAGAAGAATTGTAGGCAAAGAGAAGGAATTTGCTAAACTATTTTCTTTTGGAGGAGCAGATCAGTGCAGATAACACCAGAATATCTTTAATCTAATGATCACCTACCACTGCATCTGACAAATACAAGAGTAATGCCAGGACAGCCAGTGGGGAACAAGAAGAGTGTCCCCTGGGCAGGAAGTGCTGGTTAAAAGAAATTTCAGGCCATAGGGAGAATGGAAACAATGACCCTAGCAAAAGGAAAAGAGAGGAAAAAAGGACAAAAGGAACAAAAAAATTCAAAAAAAAGAATTAAAAAAAGAAAAAAGAAGGAAGAGGGAAAAAAGAGAAAGAAAAAAAGCAAAAAAGAAAAAAGATACAAAAATAAAAAGAAAAAAGGAAAAAGAAGAAAGAGGCAAAAAATTAAAAAATTACAAAGAAAAAAGGAAAAAGAAAGAAAAAGAAAAAGAAAAAGAAAAAGAAAAAGAAAAAGAAAAAGAAAAAGAAAAAGAAAAAGAAAAAGAGAAAAATTATATACATGTGCACCCTGTTGGAAAGCCTGTGACTAGCTGAGAGAAAGCTCAAAAAGAGTATAGTAATAAAGGCATGTCTCTACTCCCTGTTCACTTTTGTCCCTAGAAAGACCTGAAATGGTTTTTATGGTCTGTGTCCTGTTCTTCAGAGACTGAAAAATAATTTTCTAAAGCAAGGAAAGACTCATACATGCTGTGAACAAATGCTTACTAAGTTGCTATGATTAGTATAGCTTGGGGATGTCAGATGAGAAGAAGGTCTGTCTGACTGCTCCATAGCATAGAAGTGAGCATGAAAAGATAAGGCTCACAAAGAGGAACAGCTGGCTGCTGAGCTGAAAGCACTCATGATTCAGAAGTGCTGCTGTACTTGACAACTGAATGTACAAACCACCCCTAGCCATTAATACAGAGAATGGATGCATCCAGCTGTTTGCAGCCTTCATAAAACTTGTAAATAGATGACTAACAAGTCCAGTGCAAGATGCCTGCTTTCTGAAGCCATGGCAACACAAGACCACTGAGTGATGGTCTTGCACTGACAGGTGGCAGAGGAAGTGCTACCTTTGGCAGTGCATTTTCTACTCTGTTCTGGTCCATCTTTACTCTCAAGTATTTAATATTCTTTCTTTTCTTTCTCTTGAGTCCCATTTTGTCTATTTCACACAATCCCAAAGGGACTATGGGAATGTCTTTTGAAACATTCCCTACACCACTATGATCTAGCATTAGCCATTGTTCTCTCAAAGGGCTCTAGGAGAAGAAAGACATGCATTTGAACTTTTAGTATTAAGCCTATGCAGTGAAATGGACCAGGAAAATGTCACTTTCAGCTGAAGGATATCCACCCCTAGCTCAGGAAAAGTCAAACAACTGGAAGAGAAAAGGTTCTATGGCAAGAAAGCAGATGGACAGACTAATGAGCTCTAAATGGCAGCATCAATCACGTCTCTGTTCTTTGTACGTTCCTCCTTTGTATCATCGCTCCTGTGCTGTGAACAAAGCAGGAGATCCTGGAGCTCCAAAGCAGGACCCTTCCGAAATGCCTGAGTTCACTTTCCACAGTAAGGCACATCAGCCCTAAATTACAGAAGAGTAGAAATAACTGTTGCTGAGATTAATGAGCAAATAGGTGATTTTTTTTTCCCCCTTGATCACGCCTTGTGCCCTCCTGGGGATCCCAGGTTTCCTGGAGCAGAAGTACTAATCGCTTATTTAATCATCACACCACAAATATGTCATAATCATTTGTATGCCATCAAAATGGATTCATTTGGCATCAATGTGACATCTGCTCAGGAAAGCTCCAGTTTCTACTCCCACCAAGTCCCTGATCAGCATTTGTGACAACAGCAGCCCCTGCAGAGAGTGCCAAGTTCTTGTCTGTGTTCAGCAAAGAGGAGCAGTCGTTCCTCTGGTAACAAAATTCATTTGTTACCATTTTCTTGTCCTAAGGTCGTAAAGTGTGAACTGACAGGGATTTGTGTTCTCTATTAGTGGCTTTCTTTCAGGATGCTGCAGAAGCCTGGAGAAGTTCTTAAATTGGTTTGGGTTTTTTTTTTAATGAGAAAAAGAGAACACTCTTATTTTCTAATGACCACTGCAATCAAAGCAATGAATTCCTGATTTATAAAATGTGTATTGTAGCTGTATCTTGCCACCCAAATGACAAGCTGTCAGCATCATGAGTGATGAGGAAGTGAGTCCAAAGGTAAGAATTTTAGGAAGATTTATTGAATACCAAATCATTGTTGTGAATATTTGAAGATTAATGTCTTTGACTCAGTTTCATTTAACATACCTCAGAACTAAAGAAAATAAAACTTCATGTTGCATAAGAAGGCACACAGAGGTTTAATAGCCAATGAATTAGAAAAACTCAAAGTAATTTCTTCCCAGTACATCTAGGTACTCAGGACCATATATTTACATGGAGTGTAAATAAAGCGGAATCTGCTTAAGTCCAGTCATTCGTTGATTGTCTTTTAATTTTTCTTGCCTGGGTTAGTGTTATTTATTTATTGATAGCTCCTGACACTACTCTTCTGTCTCTTATCTTTCTTTAAGATACCCCTACAACTTTTATTCTTTCTGTATCACACTGCCTTGCAATTCGTGTGCACCTAAAAAGGTTTCTCTAGGCTAATTGTAGGCCTCTACTTTTAACTGAAAGTGAGTAGATTTAGATTACATATTAGGAAGATGTTCTTACCTGTGAGGGTGTTAAGACACAGGAATATGTTGCTCAGAGAGGTTGCGAGTGCTCACCATGGAAGTGCCCTCATCAAGGGCAGTTTGGATGGGGCTTTGAGCAAACTGGTCTAGTGGAAGGTGTCTCTGCCTCTGGCAGGCGGATTGGAACTAGATAATCTT